>NC_079326.1:34549034-34856457 GCF_029931775.1 Euleptes europaea
ACTTGTGCTAAATTACAAACAATTATGAGCTCCTCTTGACGGTCACAGGCACCTCCGAGTGCATCTTCTAAACCCCAAAATGTGTCGTCATCTTAGGATACATATGAAACCCCTAACACAGCACAGCAGCCATCTCTTTCCTTGCAAAAATGCACCATCCACCAGCTTACTGAAGAGTCACAGAAAAACGAATCCTAAGACCCATTAACCATCCAGCTAGGCTCAGCCTGGCTTCTCAGTCCACAAGCAATATTTAAATCTGCTTGTCATGATAAGCTTGAAAAGGATGCTTGTAGACAACCCTATTGCAAATGAAATCACCCTTACACATCGGTGGTGCTGCGATGTCTTGTTTGGGGACTTCCTAGAGGCACCTGGTTGGCCACTGTGTGAGCAGACTTCTGGACTTGAAGGGCCTTGGTGTGATCCAGTAGGGCTTTTCTTATGTTCTTATGTTCACTCTGTTTCTGTTTCTCTGCAAGTTGGTCAGTGACACTCATTTACTTTAACCTTATACTGTAACACCTTTGCTAGATCAACCAGCTTCATAGATGATCCAAGATTCCAAGTTGGGTATCCATCCCATAGCCAAGTCCTTGCCTCCTCCGCCCACTGGTTCTCAGGCAAACTCTTGTGGGGGTGGTGGAAAGTGCTGTCAAGTCACGGCCGACTTATGGTGACCCTTTAGTGTTTTCAAGGCGAGAAATGATCAGAGGTGGTTTGCCAATGCCTGCCTCTGAGTAGCAACCCTGGACTTCCTTGGTAGTCTCCCATCCAAATACTAACCAGGTCTAACCCTGCTTAGCTTCTGAGATCTGACAAGATAGGGCTAGCCTCCTTTTCATCAGCTGCCACCCCGCATCTTTGAAATCAGCTCCCACCTATTACATCCTACTGGACTTTGTACGTGCATACGCTGTGCCACTCCTTATTCTACTTATGTCTGGAACTAACTCTAGCAAAGGATTTTGCAAATAGGGGAATCTGCAGAGCTTCTCCTTTCTAGAGATCTTCAAGGAAGTCCAAGCAATGGTTTCTTCCCCCAGCTGCCTCAGTAGACCCTGTAAACATTGAACACATAGAATCATAGAAGCATAGAGTTGGAAGGGACCACCAGGGTCATCTAGTCCAACCCCCTGCACAATGCAGGAAATTCACAACTACCTCCATCACACGCCCCCAGTGACCCCTACTCGATGCCCAGAAGATGGCCAAGATGCCCTCCCTCTCATCATCGGCTTAAGGTCATAGAATCAGCATTGCTGACATATGGCCATCTAACCTCTTCTTCAAAACCTCCAGGGAAGGCGAGCTTACCACCTCCCAAGGAAGCCTGTGAAGACCAATATTTGCCTAAACCTACTACACCTGTTCCACTAAGGAACCGCTCTAACTGTTAGAAAATTCTTCCTAATGTCTAGACGGAAACACATGAAGCTGCCTTATACTGAATCAGACCCTTGGTCCATCAAAGACAGTATTGTCTACTCAGACCGGCAGCTGGTCTCCAGGGTCTCAGGTAGCCATTCATGGGCACTGGACAGTTGCCTGACCCTGATGCCAGCCATGCCACCTTAACTGAGAAGCCTGGGTCTTGCCCAGCAGCTTTTTGACCCGGGTCCATATTATCTCTGCATTGGCTCCCCCTGCTGCCACCAACTGACTGCAGACTGCAGTATGCAACAAGAATAGGGGCAACCTCAACTGACCTACTAGTTTTGTTTTCCTACAGCAGACTCTGCCAATAAATAGACCATGTTTTCTGTGGGGTTTGCCCTGTATGATGAAAAAAATGCTGCCTTTCTCTACCACTTAAGGAAGAATCAAACCAGCTTACAATCAGCTTCCCTTCCCCTCCCCACCACAGACACCATGTGAGGTAGGTGGGGCTGAGAGAGTGTGACTAGCCCAAGGTCACCCAGCTAGCATTGTGTGTAGGAGTGGGGAAACAAATCCAGTTCACCAGATTAGCCTCCACCGCTCATTTAGAGGAGAGGGGAATCAAACCCACTCCTGATCAGAGTCCACTGCTCCAAACCACCACTCTTAACCACTACCCCACGCTGGCTCTCAACCAAGACACTCTTCATAGAATGCACCTCAAATAAGAGTGACTGGTGAGGGGAAGAATGACAGCTTCTGTGCTGGCTAAACTTCCTAACTAAATCCCTGTGAAATCGCCATCCTCCTAAGACTAGAAGGGTAGTAGATTCCAAGGCAATCAAGTTTGTCCTATAATTTTCCATCTCACATGAACACATGAAGCTGCTTTATACTGAATCAGACCCTGGGTCCATCAAAGTCAGTATTGTCTACTCAGACCGGCAGCGGCTCTCCAGGGTCTCAGGCAGAGGTCTTTCCCATCACCTACTTGCCCAGTCCCTTTAACTGGAGATGCCGGGGATTGAACCTGGGACCTGCTGCATGGCAAGCGGATGCTCTACCACTGAGCCACAGCCCCTCAACATGATATGAAATGTTACAGTAGATATGATTCAAATACTTTATTGTGCATGATATTATGGGCATAGGGCCATTTTATGGTTGTAGGTTGGCAGTTTAGTTATAACTGTTTAAAATTATATTATATGGACATTATATGGTATTTTTATATAACTATACTATTTGAATAGGCTAAAGCACATGTTAGGTTAAAGCATATATCATTAAATTTAGAAAATATATAGTATAACTATGCATTGATTGATAGGCTTATGATACATAAAGAGAATTATAAAACAATAAGAATTGTAATTCATGTAATCTGCAAGAAGATATATTAATATGTTTAGGTTTTCCCCTCTTTTTTAAAGCGCGTTTATATTTTATATTTTAGGCATATAAATAATCTTCTAGAATGGCATGATGTATAGATTGTTAGAGAATCACTCCAAAGTATAGCTCAGGGGTGTCGAACTCAAATGTTACGAGGGCCGGATATGATATAAATGTCACTTGGTAGGGCCAGGCCAGGCCTCGCCAGCCCAAACCGAGACTGGAGAGGGATGGCTGCCTCGGCTGGCTTGCGGGCCGGATAAGAGCTATCAGGGGCTGGATCTGGCCTGCGGGCCTTATGTTTGACACCTCTGGTATAGCTGATAAATGTCTTGTCATAGCTATGTAAATGTATGTATGTGATGCGTTTTATGTTGCGTTGAAAATAAAATATTTGATAACAAAATAAATCTCTTTTGGTTACTTAACAGGAGCAGTGGGGGTGAGATTTCCCAGACACCTTCAGCCTGGATTTTTGTCACGCAGTTGACACCACGTCTTAGGTTGTCGACGAACAGCTTGGTCCAGCACATTCTAATCATGACGCTTACCACAATTGCACTTGCCAATCTGAACATTTTATTTAGTGGCAATCTAATTATTTCTTCTGTGTTAATGGACTTCCCTTCCTTTTGTCACCCCTTGCGATCTAATCCAGTCTTCATTTATGACAAATCCAAATGGATGAGTCATTTTAGAATTTTTTCACACCATAAAACAACAGTAACTGCAACTGAAATTTCCTCATTGTGTAGAACAAAGACAGACAAAGGCCAGCTTCATCTGAAGACAATAGAAATGATCTCATTGTGATCAGCATGGTCAAAGATTAACTTTGGTTACGTTGTTCATTCTCCCCATCACCAATGTCCTCCATTATGTGAGCTGTCACCACTCTGCTTATGTCCTGCCCTCCTCGGCCCATAGCGGATCCTTTGTTGCATCGGCTGGCACTTGCTAAGTAAGGTTGCCATTTTGTTCACCTCCACAAACTTTCTAAATGGTGGTAGAATACAAAACTGGCAAACTTGCACTTCTGTGATCAAATTTGACACACAGTAAGGACATTTTTTCAGTGTTAGTTTTTAGTGGCAGGGAGGAGCCATGAAGGCGCTATAAAAGATTTTGAAGTGTAAGGATGTGTCACTGGCCACCAAGATTAAGTTAATTCATGCTATTGTATTCCCTATTACTATGTATGGGTGTGAAAGCTGGACATTGAAGAAAGCTGATAGGAAGAAAGTAGATTCCTTTGAAATGTGGTGTTGGAGAAAAGTGTTACGGATACCGTGGACTGCCAAAAAAACAAATCAGTGGATTATAGATTAAATCAAGCCTGAACTGACCCTAGAAGCTAAAATGACTGAAGTGAGGCTATCATATTTTGGTCACATTATGAGAAGACAAGAGTCACTGGAAAAGACCGTCATTCTGGAAAAGTTGAGGGCAGCAGGAAAAAAGGAAGACCCAACAAGAGATGGATTGACTCGATAAAGGAAGCCACAGCTCTCAATTGGCAAGACCTGAGCAAGGCTGTTAATAAGACGTTTTGGAGGACTTTGATTCATAGGGTTGCCATGAGTCAGAAGCAACTTGACGGCACTTAACACACACACACACACACACACACACAGGGGATTGGAGGCCTTGCTGCTAACAGACATTAGAAGTCCAAGGTCCAGTGAGATGAGAACATGCTACACACTCCTCCCCATGCCTGTGATCCCAATAAGAGCTGGCAATGGAAGGAGCCACAGTGTGGGCTCCTCCTATGCAAACTCAGGCTTTTTACATTCCATACAGCATGGGAAGAAACCACATCACAGTATCTGCCATGTAGTGTCTGCCATGTAGGGTGGTTGGAGATCTCCTGCTATTACAACTGACCTCCAGCCGATAGAGATCAGTTCACCTGAAGAAAATGGCCACTTTGGCAATTGGACTCTAGGGCATTGAGGACCCTCCCCTCTCCAAACCCCACCCTCCTCAGGCTCTGCCCCCAAAATCTCCAGGCATTTCCCAACTGGGAGCTGGCAACCCTACTGCCATGCCATTAAAAAGGTAATATTGAAAGGGTCCTTTCTCAGATTATCCATTCACAAGCAGGGAGTTGTCACGAGCCAAACATTTGTAAGTAGCCTTTTCTTACTTTTCTTCCTGTTTCTTGATCCAAGCTGCCGGACTTTGACCGTGTCCTCCCACATGCAAGCACCTGAAAGCTAATGAGGATGGTACTTCAGTTATGGTGGTGATTCATGCCTGTTCATCTTGCAAACCACTACCTTGCCAAAATTAAGAAGAAATTAGCTACTGGCCTCAAATCTAACTGTTATACTACAGACCAACACGACTACCCTCTGAAACTATATTTATAACTAGTTCCCAAGTTTGACATAACAGGACTAAAAGTACTGGACAATAGTTTGTCCAGAAGCAAAGCTTACAGCCTGAGGAATATGTTCCATCTTCCTCTTTGCTGCATAGGGTCAGTATGCATGTTGTGGTTTTGATCTGAAAATCCTATGGAAAATCTGTGGGGGGAACACTTACAAAAATGATCTGGATGCATTCATACCCAAAATCTAATTCCAAACGCCAGTTGTTACCCAGTAAATCCAAACTTTGTACCATGTGGTGTTCCCTCAGTGATCCCTCCTTCCTGCCCAATGTTTTAATTTTTAAATGTTTCTTTATGTGTATTGTCGCATTGGTTTTAATTGTTTTAACAGTAGGTTTTTGTTGGTTTTAATGGTTTCTGAGATGTGATTTTATTATTGAGGTATTCAATTTGTGAGCAGCCTTGGTGGCCCTTATGAGGGCAGAAAGGTGCAGCATAAATTTTGTAAATAAATAAATCCACTTTTGTGACAGCAGAAGTGTTTCGCAGTACACAGACTTTGAATTCAAGATGTCAGAAAATCAGCATAAGCAGGGAAACATCTATTATTATTAATTACTAGCATGGTAGATATTAGGTGGCAATTTTCTGCTCTTAGTAAGTATGCTGATTTAACTGCCAACTATAAACACTTTATTTCAGTACTTCCTTGGATATGTTTTCCTTTGCAAAAACCTATGGGATTTGTTTGATGCCTCTGATGCTTTATTTTGTTTACATTGATGCATTTTGGAGATAACTGATTCATAATGCACAGGTGAAAATGTCCTAAAAGGACAAAAGTGTTCAGCCACTGTCAAAAATGTGCAAAGGGTTTGGGGCTTTCCCCCAGATTATTTCCAAAAATTATGCAGTCCATTGTGGATAAATGTATTGATTTAACGAGTACCAAAAAAGTCTCGTTCAAATTAGTATCCAAGAGAACTTCTAAGTAAAACAATCCCATTCTCTACCAAAGAAAGAGAGAACCACCTTTTCAAAACTGTTTCTCAAAAGCATTGCTACCAAAACCACAATATCCATGAGGGTGACATCTGTGATGTAGTAAGACTTCTAGGAGGTTACTATGGGTGATCCATACCAATTGTACAACTGAACACTGACTTAGTTCGTGAGACACTAGTATTGTTGTTCCTGATATAAAACAGGAAAACACAGCAAAAAAAAAAAAAAAAAAAAAGGCAAATGGCTTTTGTGAGGATAGCTATTACAGAGGCAGGCACTTAGCTGTTCTTGGCTTTCTCATTCTTCTGGCTCATCAGACACCTAAATGAAAAAAAACACACCCATTAGTTTCAAACATCATAATCATAACAGCTCAATTTAAGGTACATATAAAACGTTGTGATCTTTCAGTAGAATCTGGGACCGTGGATGTTTTTAAGTTAACCAGTTGACTGCAACTGGTGATAAAATGCCTATATGTTCACTAATGCTGCTATACATACATTTCCTTGTCATTACACATACACCCATAAATCCTGTGGGTGGGAAGTAACTGAACAATGATAATTATCTACTGATCTTCTTTGAGGAAGAACACTGGAAACGAGAAGGGACATCCTTGCTTTCCCAGCCTCTCCCTGCAGCTTTCCTTTTGACGTAGGTTGCTTAGATCAACTTTCACTGTTGAGGACAACTAGGCCAATGACAGCTTTGAATCTGCCCTTGAATCTCCCAATTTGGCTAAGCTACCCCAACCCTTTGGGGAAACCTAATGATTACGGATTTTCCCACCTGTACCTATGTAATTGGAATCTGCCAGCATGGTGTACTGGTGAGTCTGTCAGACGAGGATCTGGGAATCCCAGGTTCAAATCCTCACTCCACCATGAAACGCCCTGGTGGTGAATGCGGGCCTGTTTTTCTCCCTCTCAGCCTAGCCTCAGAGATTGTTGTGAGGATAAAATGGAGACCAATGTAAGCAGAATTAGGTCCCCTTTGGCGAGAAAAGGGGGATATGTCTACCTAAAATACCCTGTCCCGCTGAAACAGTTACAGTGAAGGTTATTTTACTTTGCCACTCCTAGAATTTCATATTTCTGACTTATTCTAGGAGCCTGACGAAGGGCACCTAAGGGTGTTCATGGCAGTTGCAAGATTCATAACTCAGTCTCTTACCTTCTGTGTTATACCACCTATGAATGAAATTGTTTATCCTGACGAAATAATTTTGGCCCCACTTTTAAAGAGCATGATTCCAAACAAAAGATCAGCGCGCAAATACTGTTTGTGATCTGGTCTATGTTCTGGCATCTGATTTGAGCTGAATTACTGGAAAATATAAAGCGATAGGACAATTCACATCTTGCTTCCTGAACTGTGGTACGAAGTGTCCCAGAGCTTAAACAATAACAGCGCAAGCAGGGCCTCCTTTCGCTTTTATTGGGCCACATGCAATAAATGTGGAAGTGTCCCCCACACACCTGGGGTATGCTTTCCAGGCAGGCTTGAGCTGCAGATTTCTTTTTAGAAATTAAGCCCCTGCTTTTTAATTTATCTTCTGCAATAGCCAAGAAGGGTTCCTCTATGTTTGTGAGGGGAAAAAATTGAATTTGGCTTATGTTTGGCCTTCTATTGATTAACTTTACAAGAAATACCACAGCAGCTTGCTTCTTTCACCATCCAACGCCAGCCAGAGACTTCTGGTTCTCAGCAAGTGAGCCTCTCAGAAATAGCAGCTATTGATGGAATTGAAGAATCTGTTTCAATAGACAGTAGGCGGGCAGGTTGGTGGCTTTTTATTTCGCTGGGCTATACATTACCTCCTTTGCTGTCATTTCTAAACGCTCCTTAAAGACAACAACAATCAACGCTAAGACAATGCATCAGGAAACCATTAAACCGAGTTCCCTTTCCTTGTAAATATTTGAAAACTAGATTGCTGAGAAACCAATGCCGTCTGTGCTACAAACAGAGGAGCCTGCTTGCACAACTTACCTTTGGCAAGCTTACGTGAATTCCTGCAGCACATATGGACAGAGCACGTGTCTTGTGGGCCCATAGGAATCCCAACACAAGGCTGCTGCTGGTATCTTCTTCCAAGTCAGAATTTTAAAACCCAGATGAGGTTGAAGTTCCCAAACAGAAAAAAAATGAACCGGGGGGGGGGGGGCTTTAATAATAGGATACAGCGTTTTTATCAGGATTGGAAAAAAAGAGAGAGAGAGAGAGATTCAGCCTTCCCCTTGAACTGCAAGTTAAGGTTAAATATTTGTGGCTTGCTTGTTTTTACACACACTAACATAAATGCTTCCTGGTATGTCTAGTATAAAAAGGTACCCTCCCCTTCTCCACCCTCCATAATAGACAGCAAGAATCTTTTTTGTGACAGATGCCAATCCAGCATCTTTCCTCCGCAAATAACCATGGATTTGGGGGGCGGGGGAGGAGAAACTCTTATAGATAGGTAACTATGGACTGCAAATAGTTTTCCTGTCAGCAGGGCAACTGTGACTCATGCTGTCAGACAAGTGAAAAGAAAACCCGCAGTCAGCAGCTATACAGCAGCAAATCATTAATTAATTACATTTTAATGAACCTTAAGCAGCTACTGCGGGAGCCTTCAGAAGTTTATCAAAAATGAAGAATTGCCTTGTGTAAATCTTAAGTTGACTGGGGGAAAGAACCGAGAGGGCCTGAGGGTAACAGCAAGCCCTGTGTAATTTCCATACATTCCCTAAAACTTTATAGCTTTCGCTGAGTTATTATATTAGCATTTTCATTCCGAAGCCCATTAACGTCAGGTTCCAACTCTTAACACCTGTTTGAATGCTTCTCAGAAAGAAAGGCTTTTCAGGAATTCTTTCATAAAAAAACAGTGAGAAGCATTAATACGTAAGTAATGGGAAGGAGTTACAGCAGTATTCCTTCATTAAATCTCAATAAAGAGATCATCAAATGGGATATTTCAATGCAGTGACCATTAGTCATAAAAAATACTTGGCAAGATATACTGTGAAAAGCCAAATATGCTTATTTTACTAATCTCTCATATATCTTTCTCCTTTGGGGCTGAACTGGGGAGAAGAATCCCAGTTATTCCATTTTCTTTAAATTCTCCATAGTTATTCGTAAAGTGAGGACAATAACACTCCAAAACACATCCCCTCAAAAGTATTCCTAGAAAATCAGATTTTGATAATATTTAAAAACTTAGAGCACAATGGGTATTTTCTTTTTTTAAAAAAATTAAAACATTTTTATGCTGACTTTCTTCCCAAAGAAGGAGAGCCAGTGTGGCATAGTGGTTAAGAGTAGTGGACTCTAATCTGGAGAGCCAAGTTCTTTTCCCCACTCCTCACATGAAGCCTGCTGGCTGACCTTGGGCCAGTCACAGTTCTTTCAGAACTCTCTCAGCCCACACAGAGGCAAGCAATGGCAAAACCACCTCTGAACATCTCTTGTTTTAGAAACCCTACGGGGTTGCCATAGGTCAGCTGTGATTTGATGGCACACACACTAGGGCTGCCAACCTCCAAGTGGTGGCTGGAGATCTCCCACTATTACAACTGATCTCCAGGCGAGAGAGATCAGTTCCCCTGGAGAAAATGGCGGCTTTGGCAATTGGACTCTATAGCACTGAAGTCCCTCCCCTCTCCAAACTCCACCCTCTTCAAGCTCCACCCCCAAAATCTCCAGGTATTTCCCATCCCAGAGCTGGCAACCCTAGCATACACACCAAAGTCTGTCCCTCAGGGAGGAGGATCTGTACTCCTGCAGTGTACAGGGAATGTGAAGTCAGTGGAAACCTCTGATAATGTCAGTTATACTTCCGCCTCTGCTCGGTCAACTAGTTAGAGTTCATAGTGTTACATGTCACAGTGAACACATATACATCCTGCAGGCACCTGCATACCTCTGTTTGCAAGAATGAGCCAACGTGCGTTCACTTTACAAATGAAACCAGGGACCAATACGTGAATAGATGTGAGGTTTCAATCACATGTTCAGCTGTACAGGCATTGAATGTCACATGAGAATTACTGAACACATAGAGGAAGAAAAATAAAGCACACACTCCATGGATTGTACGCGTGTTCACTGTAACTTGTGAACAGGGCAATGGGGGATGACAAGGACAAGCGGAAACAGAACTCTTGTCACAGATCCTTCAGCGGGTGCCTTGCCTGAAAAAAAGATCATGGCCACATATCATGACTACAGTTTTCAGGGCAGTTCATGTTCTAGTTTATATTTGACATTACTGACAGAAGCTTTTGACTGTGTATTTTAATTACTGTAGTTTGTAAGCCAGTTTGGGAGATATTTTGACTCAAAGGCATGATACAGCAGTAACATAAACTTTATAAAACTATAAGGCAACACAAATGAATCAAATTCAACTACGACAATTTAGACCGAGGCTCAAAACAACACAGAAGGAGTTAACTCAGAATTCTTTTATTTGAGGTATGCTTGTTCTTTTCATATTCCATGATAGTAGCATAGCCATATACAACAAATTTTACAATAGAGAAAACTTTTCATAAAAATATCTGCCTTGAACCACAACTTTAATTTTTTTAAATTCTTCAATGATTACTACTGAAACTAGTTATTCTATATGAAAACTTAATTTCCCTGTGGTAGCAAGTATTTATGAAAAGGAATATTCAGTAGGGACAGTTAGTTACAATACTGAGCACTGTGTGGTTTTCTTTTTCTTTTTTTAATATTACAGTGCTAACACCCAAGAAAATGAGATGCATGGATTACAATTGAAACTGGAACAATGAGGACAAAAAAGCATTTTCAGATCTCCAGGTTAATTGTACAGCAGCTTCCTACACACATATGATCAACCATATAATGATCCCATCAAAATAAAAAAAAATTCTAAGCAGAAATGTCTCATTTACATTAATAATGTTCACAAATTATATGAATTCATTTTGCGAGTGATGGATAATTTAAGCTTTCATCATCTAAAGCTTGTCATTTTCCCCCAAGAGAAATGGATTGTTTCGTTTTTTTAAAAAAATGAGTGCAATAATATCACATTTAGTTTCAGCAGATGCAAAATAATGCACAACAAAAATGATTTTGAATTTGCTGAATAAATAAGCAAAAACAGTACCAGAGGAACCAAAAGAAACATGTCCTATAGAGGTCTTTCCCTCCTTGCGAGAGGTCAAAATCTGGTCAAAGCCAACACATTGTTTCAATTTAAGCAAATAAAATCAATATGGCCAGGAAAGCAAAGTGCACTGAAATTTTAATTTAGTTGGGCTTTAACAAAAAAATATATATTTTTTCTGTCCCAAGACAAGTACTATTAGTTGACGAAAAGTATGGCATCCCTCACCTAATACAGTAAACAAACAGAAATAATCCCTCCACCTCTTCATCATTTCGCTACACAGCCTCAAAAAAAAAAAGAAAGAAAAAAGATATTCCTTCAAGAAATTGTAGCAGAAAGGATCTGATGCAAACTTTGTTAATGGAACTTAAAGAACAGATTGTCGGGCATACCAAGAATTTTCAGATGCATTTCTGCATTCACATCTGTGAGAGTTGTGGATTGTCACAGTTCATTTATTTGTTTTGTAAAAAGATCCACAATTTGCTAACAAGCAACTAGAAAAGTCCATGCATTGATTGGGGTGGTTTACCCATTTCAGCATTTTCAGAAAGAAAGAGAGAAAGAGAGAAGAGAAGAGAGAAAGAGAGAAAGAGAGAGAGAGAGAGAGAGAGAGAGAGAGAGAGAGAGAGAGAGAGGAGAGAGAGAGAGAGAGAGAGAGAGAGAGAGAGAGAGAGAGAGAGAGAGAGAGAGAGAGAGAGAGAGAGAGAGAGAGAGAGTAGAGAGAGAGAGAGAGGAGAGAGAGAGAGAGAGAGAGAGAGAGATGAGAGAGAGAGAGGAGGATGAGAGAGAGAGAGAGAGAGAGAGAGTTGTATCCTTCTCCTACAGTAATGTTAAAGCTGGTGGAGACAATGAGGAGGAGGGGAAAACATGACGTGAAAATAAATAATAAAATATAAAATACTTCATACAAAGTACTGCAAATGTGCCATCCATGTACAATTATTTCTAAAAGCAAACGTTTATAAAGCAGAATCAGCAATAAAAACTATCTGATTACAGAACACGAGCGCCTTGACTCCATGGCTGCAATCCTGCACACATCTGCACATGTTTAAGTCAATTTCAGTGGAATTTAAATGCGCAGAACCGTGGGCAGGATTGGAGCTCATATTTTTAAGTCCTTTGGGAAGTGCCTTTTTTTTTGGTTTCTGTTAAAACCTTGCACAGACTCTTACAAATGCAGTTTGTTCCTTTTTTTTTAGTACAACAGGAGTCAGAAACACATATAGTCTTGCAGTGCGAGATGCCTTTTACCTTACTGAAGACTAAAATAATCCTTAAGTACTATAATTTGTTTTCACTTTAAGAGCCAAGTAGTACTGTGTGTCAGTTAACAGGATAGAGGAATAGAATGTTAGCCAGATTGCCAATGCAAAGAATGCTTGAGAAAACGGACAATTGTCCGAAACCAGGGTTCATCAGAATAAAGCTGCATTTACCATAGCATGCCAAAAAGTGGGACCTTGATAAAGATCTGCACAGTGCATAATTTCCTTTAAGTTCCTTTAAGCAATCTCGTGTTATAAGAGTACAATTAAAAGTCCATCAGTATCCCGAGTTTTCCCACCCCCCCATGCATTATCTACCCCGCCACACTTTGCTAATGCGTCTTATCGTTCCGGTGGTTAATACTGTTCAGTGTAGAGACAGTCTTTCTGAGGTAGACTGTTCGAGTTCAAGGACGTCTTTCTTACGAAATGCATGACATTCAAAAAAAGACAACAAATAAATACTACATGTACAATATGTAGCAATGAGGTAGAAATGGTTTTAAAGAACAATGTCTGAATAACACACCCAATGCGGAGCAGGAGGAAACCTCTCTCTCTATTTATATTTTATATATATATATATATATATATATATATATATATATATATATATATATATATATATATATATATATATATATATATATACACACACACACATATATATAAAATTATAAAAAAGGAAGCAAAAAAAAAATCTCTAGTGACTGCATATAAACCACAAGAACGGAAAAGAAATAAGATAGAAACACACACACACACACACAAAGTTTAGGTGTGAAAATAAACTTTTGCTTCTTTGTATATTGTAACACAACAAGAAGGAATAACTGCGTTCCCAACCTTGGTGTAGAACAGAAACATTTTATAAATATTTAACATTCTATAGGACTGATTCATATATTCTCTCACAACTCTGTAGCAAGGTTGACCCATACTGCCGACATTCTACATATCACCCAGACAGGGAGGTGAAATTTTCCTGCTTTCAGTCTAATTGTCTTTGACAATCGCAGAGCCTAGTGCTACACTTCTTGCGTTGTATTTAAAAACAGGGGAAAGAGGAGAGACTTGTTCATTAAAGATGCAGTATCCCTGGTTCACAAAAATGTATCTGGCAGTTCAAAATCGAATGTCAACCAAAGGTCTTTGCAGAGTGGGAAGATTCAGTTCATGTATCGACTAGTCCCCGGTACAGCTGTTTCTTAAAATCTAGGAATATTACGAGTGGCGTGTTTATTAATGTGCTTCGTATATCAATCTGCAAACGATTAAACAGAAAAGCTTTAATCTTTCCAAGCAAAGAGAAAGCCCCCCCCCCCCCCAAAAAAAAGATTTCAGGTTTGGTATGTATGCACAGATAAATATAGCATACACACATGCACGGATATGAGATGAGAGGGAGTTAGTGCTGTAAGGTAACACATGTTGATATTCAGATCTGGTGTACATGCCAGGAGTTTTGTCAATACATGTCCCATTGAAAAGAATGGGATTTGCACAAAAGAAGTCCTGGGCTACTCACATTTGTTTTAATGGAACTTGTGCAGGAGATGTTCCCAATAGGCTGTGCCATGTTTAGGGAAGAAAACCAATATATACATATATGTGTATGTACACCTTAGAGATTAATGTAGTTAATTCTCAATTATGTATGTCAGAAATTCCACTGAAATTGACGTGCTTGCGGTAGAATAAAATTCGTATAATAAAAATGTGAATTTAATTTCACTTTTTGGGGGGAATCTCACTTTTAAAATTTCTCTTTCACTTTCCTAGGGTACTGTCTGCATTGATGGGATGAAAGACGTTAAGATGAGACCAATAAATGTTTCTCTGTTCAAAGTTCTACATGTTTTCAGTGGAAACCTTTTGTTTGCAGCTTTTGACATGTAAACACATTACCATCTAACCAACATCTGTTGGAATTAATTGGGGTTTTTACACTAGATTATCTCCTTTTGAGAATTGCCTAGCAAAGTATTACGCCAGCCCATAATAAAATGACCTTGTACTATTTTACAGAGCATAGCCCCTGGACAGATGAGCTAGCTACCCCAGATGGCGCTTTCCCTATGTGTTTTACTGGGAGGTTTTATTTTCTCCTTGATGGGTTTGAAAATGCACAAGAAAAAAACCATTTCACCCATCTATCTGCATTTGAATAGAATGCAAATTGACTAATAGAGAAATATTTTGTGCAAAAGTAAATAGCCTAAAACTGCCTTCACATTCCATCGATCAGCTCAGTCAGCAAACTTTGCACTACTCTCTCGAACAGTCTAAATATTTGGGGAAGAGAAGCATGCCAGAAATGAAGTATTTTTCTGCCACAAACCTACACAAATGCTATATTTTGAATTGGCATTGATAATTTGGCTGGCAGAAGCCTCCATTGTCAACATGGTTACTGCTGGTTACTGCTGTTGCAAAAAAGGAACCCCCCCCCCCAATCTAATGAAAAAATCGCTGTTTCCATTAGAGTCACAATCTGTACAGGCATAAACACTGTTTTGATAGGCCAGTACAGCCAGCTGTATACTCCAACCTATCCAAAGAATTAACTAACACGCTAACATTATGAGGCAGGGCTTTTATGCCTTTAATTGATTAATAGTTGCACAGAGGAAAGAAATTTGACAGACAAAGCTTCTATCGTCATAGAGCTAGAACAGTGGCAGGAGGTGGAACTATTGATATTCCTCCTTCTAATAAAGAGACAGGTTCTCTGCAGCCTTATGCAATCCTAGCTGGTAGTTTCATTTACAAACTGCTGCAGAACCCACTAGGGTTGCCAGGTCCCTCTTTGCCACCAGCGGGAAGTTTGGGGGGCAGAGCCTGAGGAGGGTGGGGTTTGGGGAGGGGCTTCAATGCCATAGAGTCCAATTGCCAAAGCGGCCATTTTCTCCAGGTGAACTGATCTCTATCAGCTGGAGATCAGTTGTAATAGCGGGAGGTCTCTCGCTAGTACTAGGAAGATCACAAGTTTGTGAGCCACACTCAATACAGCATAGGGTTATTTTGGATTTCAGTACTTGGAAGTTGGCAACCCTAGAAACCACAGATAGCAGGCACTTTCCAGTGGGAGCCATTTTAAATGCACAAAACAGTTATAAGATTGACTGTATTGATCTGCTCCACAAAAAAGGCAGTTTTTTAGTCATGGCACACCCAAATACCCTGGAAGCTTAAGACCTAGGATCTTGTTTCTTTTGTATGGAGGCGTATGGGGTAGCAATCGACATGAGAAAGAATATAGCAGCATTTAAGAGAGAGAATGGCCTTGTTCACAGGGTGCAAAAGCTATTGCCTCCCACCTAGCATAGGGATGGGTTTGTTAAAAATGAGCAAATGGAGCTTGAGCACACTGGGCAAAGCATAAGCAATTCCATTTACCAGGAAACTTCCCTGGCAGAGAGCTGATAGAATGTCATAACTTGCTTTCTGCTGGTAAAAGGATCATGGGGTAAACAAAAACTATTCCCCATGTCTGGCAAAGCACTCTGGCCCATCTAGCTTCCGCTTGAGATGAAACCCCCCCAGAACTTTCAGCAATGGATTAACAACATAAAATCCAACAGTTTGATGGGGTGGGAGAATCAACTCTTGGAATTCTTTCCTTTTCATCATCTTGTCCCCGCCCCCAATAATTAAAGTAATCAGTTCTTTGCCTAAGATTCATAATGAGAAGGTAGAAGTCAAAATGAGCACCTGTAACTTCCATTCTGTTCTAATTAAAAGATGGGTAGTGAGACTGGAAAACATCACTGGGGAGGGGCCGTGGCTCAGTGGCAGAAGGTCCCAGGTTCAGCCCCCAGCATCTCCAGTTAAAGGGACCAGGCAAGGAGGTGATGTGAAAGACCTCTGCCTGAGACCCTAGAGACCCGCTGCCCGTCTGAGCAGACAATACTGACTTTGATGGACCAAGGGTCTGATTCAGTATAAGGAAGCTTCATGTGTGAGGCTTGAAGTTCCACTAATAAAATCACATTGGTCTGGTGTTTCGCTTTCTTAAAATTGGCTAATAATATCCATTCAAAGGGATTTATAGATTTTGTGATTTAACCAAGTTAGGTCTCCAAAATGTGCTTGACCCTTTTAAATGAACACAGCTTGATGCAAATAGAAAATGCAATGGATTGGTCATCAATCTATATCAGTAAATCCATCTGCAAGAAGATCAATATGAATCTATAGCAAAGGGGACATTTGGATTCCCCAAACAGAGAGGAAGATGCAATGGGAGATGTTTAAGTGGATAGAAGGGGGAAAGGAAGGCATTCACTAATTGAAAAAGCAAACCATCTAATAAGGTTTACTTCGGTCTATCTTCAGTGAAAGGGACTGTTTTTATAAAATAGACCATCTGCTTTTTTAAAAAAGTTTAAATTGAAGAAAAATTCTTAAAATGTAAATTTTGGTTCATTTGCTTGTTTTCTTTTGAGCAACATAGTTTTTTTTTTTTACAAATTAAAAGGACATAAAATGCCAGCAGTTGATCCACTGTTAACTTTCTAACCCAACTTAGGCTAAAATGGATTATGCCACGTTTTAATAAATGGTCCCATGTTTTCTCGAGGAACTTTAGAGCAAAAGTTTCAGTCCCTATAAGAGGACTCTGACCCTCAGGGTACTTATTTTGTTGCTCATTTTTTAGAGGCTGTGGAGAAGAGTCACAGGGAGGTGTTTCTAGATATATGCGTCTTATTTAAGTTGTATGGTTTTATTGGTTGAGACCTCGGTCTAAGAACAGGGGGAGAAAAAAAAGAAAAGTTAACTTTCGAAATACCTAAATGTTCTAGCTGAATGTGCAATCCTAAGCAGAGTTACACCCTTCTGAGCCTGTTGATGTCAATGCACTTAAAATGGTATCACTCTGCCAAGGATTGCGCTGTAGATGTCAGGTATGGAAACCAGACAGTTGCTTTAAAAGACACAAAATAGCCAGGTAACTGAAGGATATTTTTTTTCCTTAGGGCTTCCCCCCTTCCCCACCCCAGAGCATTTATTTCATGTATTTAAAAGGTACATTACTTAAAAGAAAGATTAAATGCTAGCACTTTTGCAAGTGTTCTGCCACTCTCTCTTTAAAGTAAACAAAAAAAAAATTGCATTTCCCACCACAAAAGAAAAGACTGTTCTGCTCTTGTGGCCGCAGAGGCTCAGACTGCTACAGTGTACACTGCTCAGAGCCATTACCAGCATCAGTCAGCTGTCATGAAAAGAATTGCTCATAAAAGCATTAAAGAATGAAAAGAGAGACAATGCGGAGCAGGGGCATGAGCTGAACCAAATGCCACGCATGCCAGCCAGCCAGCCTTTTCAGAAGAAGAGATTCTGCAACCATTTTGTCCTTGCCGAGTGAGGGATAGAAGAGGCAGGAAAGGAACAGAGACACTTCAGGAAGGAATCTCTGCTCCTGGTTCTTTCAAAGTCATTAAAACAGGTTGGCATTCTGGATGGAATCTGACTTGCCCGGCTCCTTACTTCGCTTCCCAAGAGAGAGAGAGAGAAATCACACACACACATACACACACACACACACACCAACAACAACAAAAACTGAGGTAGAAATAAAATAATGGGCATGCTCCAGCCTGAAAGGGAGTGAAATGAGTACATTAAAAAAAAACAAAAAAAAAACAGGCAATGCACATTTCCTATTAATCCGTGTGGGGAAAATGAGACATGGGGGAGAGGCAAATGCAATTTGAGGGTTTAATTCTGCCTTGCTTTTGTTGTTTGGTCGCTACTCTAAGGCATTCCTGCAAACGGCTCTGCAACCCATAAGCTCCCCCAGTGACCCAGAATGATTCTGTTCTATTGGCTCAATGAAAGAATCAGAACACCAACCACTCTAACCAAGACACAAAAGCAGTGGTCATCTTAAGGCGATGTGCCTCTCAGAGTCGCCAGCTAGATGCTGCCTTCGCCTGTCCCGGATGATTATATAATTCGACAGAGTGGCCTTCCTTGTTTTCTGCACACCGTCTTGCAACTCGTCACACAATCGTCAAGGACGAAGGACTTCTTACTGCCACGACAATTTCTCGTGCTCTGATTTGATCCCCAATACTGTTTTTTTTTAAAAAAAGAACCCTTTTTAAACACTGATACCCCTTTGTGTCTATTTTAAAAGGATTAAAAGATTCAGTTATAATACACTTTTCAGCTTGTTCCTGGATACATTCAAAGTATTTCTCCTCGCCATTTTTTTCCCAACTGTTGAGGTAAACATACATATTTAATATAAAGTAACATTGAAGCTTAGCCTATTAACTCTCAGCAGTACATAGTGCCTTCAACACATTCCTTTGAGGTACTGTACAAATCACAATCACTTTCCTGAGTTTTTTTCTTTTTCTTTTTTTTCTCTTTTTTTTCTTTTTGCAGACAGAACATTGAAAGAAATGGACTGCGGAAAATCAAGGTCGATTACCGTTACCCTGTTTTACCTGTTCTTAGTTTAATACTGCAGAACAGACAGGATTAAGGAACACTGTTGCTCTTATAGACTAGCCGAGGGGAAGAAAAAAAGAAGAAGAAAAGATCTGGTTCTCTGTCGCAACACAACTGTTCATTTCTTTAGTCCCATGACATTTTGAAGTTAAAGCTCTTTATATTAGCACATGCCACCAACGTAATTGTGAGGCAAACAAAAATAATAATAATAATAATAATAAAGCACCACTTCAGGCACTTGACAACAACTAAATCTCAAGAACAGCAGAATGGAATCAACGCGCAGGGTTCGTGTTCTTCTCGGGGGGGAAAAGCAACGACCCACTTGGCTCCTTGCTCCATGGTGAGAGAGCGTCATCTAGCTTGAACGGAACGGAGCATCAGCAAATGCCTTCTGTGATCTGTGGCTGTTCAGAACAACAAGCTCAGATTTGATGCCCTATTCCTTCAAGCCCGTACCTGGTTCTTTAGATACAAGGTGATCATTGGGTTTTTTTTTCCTCCCCCCACCCCAGTACCCTTTTACAATTTTAAACACTACTGGGAAAAAGGGGTCCCATGCCCTAGATAGCAGGTTGTATGCATATGAGTGTGTGTGTGCGCGCACCAACATTCATTACATTGTTGTTTTTTGTAACAAAAAAAAAGACGTCACTGACTGCAACCAAACATTTTGTTCCATTCAACATATGTGTCAAGCTCTTTTTGAGATATGCTAGGCTGTATCTTGCAGAAAGCGTTTTCAAAGTCTTGATACGTAATGGGCCTCAACTGGTTGGGCATAATGGCTGAAAGGTCTGTGGCTGGCATGGCGTGGAGTGGGCCTACTACCGCTTCCTGACACAAATGAGCAACATCCAGTCCCGAAAAGCCTTCCGTACGTTGGACAAGCAGTGCAACCTCCTTGTCACTGAGACAGTAATTGTGCTGTGAGAGCAGTTGTACTATTATCTGGTGCCTCGCTGTGCTGTCAGGAAGTGGGATTAAAAGTCGTTTCATGAAGTACCTTCGAAGAGATTCATCTATTTCTTCCGGTTTACTGGTGGCACAAATTACTACTATTTGGTCCTCAGCAGAAGTTAGAACAGTGTCCAGCTGCATAAGGAACTCGGTTCTCATCCGACATACTGGACTGTGTTCTTCGTTCACTTGGGATGAAAGGAGCACATCAATGTCACTTACAAAAATCACCGAGGGCTGGCGACACCTTGCCACAAGGAAGGAGGCATGAACAATCTTTTCCCCTTCCCCTAACCACTTTGTGACAAGGCCAGAGCCGGCAATTTTGAAAAACGTGGCCCCCAGCTGACTAGCTATACATCTGCCCATTAATGTTTTGCCTGTTCCCCGAGGTCCAAACAAAAGGATGCTCCGAGGTAGAGCAGTCAGCCCATTGAATGCATCTGACCTCAATACTGGCCATAAAACCTCCTCTTTAATGACAGCCTTTACCAGATCGAGGCCAGCAATGTCATTCCAGTCCACAGGAGGTCCTTGGTTGATAATCTCGTTGGTTACAAGGTCAATGAGGTGTGCGTCGGTATTCTTCAGTTGCTCGTCCACAGAGTGGTTGGATGAGGTAGCTGCACGAAGTCCTGGGCCTTGCATCGAGTGAGGGAGGAGCTGCCTGTGTTCGTCACCATGCTCGCTCATTACTGGAGAGCCGTACTTCCCAAACGGTTCACTTGCTCTCGACCCAAGCGAATTTTTAGCAGTACTGTAGGAAGGGGGTGTTAGAGCCCTACTGGACTGGCTGAATTTTCTTTGCTGTTCAGAAGAAATGATCTGCTTTGTTGGCTTAAATGCTAAGGAGGATGTTTCAGCACTCCTGTCAAAACCATTCCCCCTATTGGCATTCGAAAGGCTGTTGTCAGGCATCCGATACATGGGACTCTGGGTGGATCTCTGTTGGCCATAGCTGTAATTTCCATAACTGGAGTCCATTTCTCCTTGCCCTGCCATATAGAAAGCTTTTCTTTTGAGGGAACTTGTGGAACTGTTTGTCAGGGCGGAGGGCGCAATGGGCGTTAAACCATGACTCTGGTAGCTGTAACCAGGGACGGTGGTTGGGGGCAGAGGCGTTGGAGCAGGGATTCCTGAAGGCAGGTAGGCTGAAGGAGGAGGCGCACCACCAGGGCTGTAACCAGGTCCAACAGCAGCTTGAGGGGGATAACTTGCAGATGGATAACTGTAACTGGAAAGGTTGGTTGTCCCATTGTAGCCCGGCACTAGGGCGGGCGGGGGCGGTGGGGGTGGAGGTGGCTGTAACAGCCCAGAGCTATGCAAAGGGGACGGGTGAGGCGAAGGAAGTGCAGGTGCTGGCTGGCCACTGTAACTGGTATGCAAGTAAGATCCATTGTATCCTGTGGCATATTCCTGAGACGGGAGCCCTGAATGCAGACTAGGGACCGTATGACTTCCACACGTACTACTGGAATAACTCGGTTCTGTCAGGTTACTGGCCACCCCAGGCGAACTCCCTATGCTAGCCGAGACGTCTGTTGGTGGGAGGGCAGCACTTACACCAGCTTTGCTGGCACTGATAACATCTGGGACACAGTTCATAGGATAAACGCTCTCAGAGTTCAAAGAAGGCTGCCAGGGTTCGCTCTCACTTTTTCGACCATTCACAAGCCCTGATGGAGGCTCCGAATAGTTACTCAGGAGGGGCCGGTCCACCGGCCCTTCCAAAATACCAGAATATTTTTCGGCATATTTTTTTAGCAGATTTGAAGCAGTCAGAGCAGAGATGTCATCGTTAGCCCAAGCATACTGATAGGTGCGCTGCAGGTGTCCACGGTAAGCTTCCACCTTGTGGGCAGGAGACCGGGTGGTGGAAGTGATGTCAAAGTGCTGTTCTGGCCACTGGGCATGCTCCGGCGTCCACTGCATCTTCAAGCCTGAGGATTGTGTGAGAGGAGAAACAGAGATATCAAAATTAGCACCCGTACAGGATAATGCCAAACTATCTCAGTAAATCCACCTGATTTCTTCATTACATCTCTTGACAAATGCTGTGCTTAAAAACAAGGCGTAGGGCTCTACGTAGGGCTGCCCTTGAGATTGACCCATAAGCTCCGGCGGGTGCAAAATGCCGTGGCAAGGCTCCTCATGGGGACCTTGTCATGAGATCACATTACACCAGTGCTAAAACAGCTGCACTGGCTCCCACTGGAGTATTGGATCAGGTTTAAGGTGCTGGTTTTGACCTTTAAAGCGTTACATGGACTAGGACCAACGTACCTACGGGACCGCCTCTCCTGGTATGCCCCTCAGAGAGCTTTATGCTCCATAAACAACAACCTACTGGTGGTCTCTGGTCCAAATCTTTTGCAGCTGTCCTCAATGAGGGCCAGGGCTTTTTTGGCCCTGGCCTGGCGGAATACTCCCCCTAGTAACATCAGGGCCCTGAGGGCCCTGAAATAGTTCCACAGGACCTTCAAAACAGAGCTACTCCGCCAGGCCTATGAGGGCAGCCGCAAGCTACCCTAAGCTATCCATCGTTACTGGACTCCCCATCCCTTTCCCCTCCACTTGTCATCTGTGGGGGTGCTCCTGCTATCCGGTTCACAGCAATTACTACTGTTTTAATGCCATCTTGTTTTAAATTGCCATGTTTGTTGTGTTTTAATATTGATATTTTAATGTTTTATGACCCTGTTGGTTTTAAAGGTTGTAACCCGCTCAGAGCCCAGTTTGACTGGGAACGAAGGCGGGCTATAAATGTGAATATAAATAAATAATAAATAAGGCGTTATTTAAAAGCTGTATGAATTTAGATGGCTTGTGATCCTCTATTACCAATAACAAATTTGCTTTCAATAAATCTACACATATATGTCTCCATGCCACATTTTGCTAGTTCAGAGGGAGCAAATGGAAGAAATTATTTAACCCACACTGATTTTTTTAAAATAAAAAGGACGACCATGTACATTTCTAATATTCTAAGAATGGTTTCAGTAACATGTTTTAAATAACCTCAGCATCCTGTCTTTTCTTATTGCAGTTTTAAATTTTAAGAGATTTAACCTCCCCCCTCCCCCAAAAAATCGAGACACAGCTGACAGATCACATCTAGGATACCTTTCTTATTTGGTACTGAATACCTAGTTAGCACAGTATAATGCACCCTGCACAGAACAATATGACACAGACATAGCAGGTCATTCCATAATCCAACTCTCATCTAAAGTGGTCCACGACAGTTTCAAATCTGCTTCGTGGAGTGCAGCAAAGCAATCTCCCAGGCAGCGCTCCGTTGCTTTCATCACACAAAGCTTACAACTCGGTATGAATTACAACTGGCTGCTCTCTGCCTCACAGTCCTGTTGTTGAGGCTCGGGGAGGGGAGGGGGAAGGAGAAAGCGCCCAAGCATCACTCGCCTGTCCGTCTTTTTGCCTGCTCGCCTCCTTCCCCCCTCCTCCCTCTTTCACCTCCCCCACCTCGCCTCTAGGGTATGGAAAGGGGGGGAAACAGCAAGAAAAGAAATAATTAAATGCAGTCTAGTTGCTAAAAAGTTCAGCGGGAGGGTGTGCTGGCTGAAAAACGCTGTCGGAGCAGACTAAGCAACCAGGGGCTGCCACTTCTTTTGTATGATTAATCATTGCCCAAGAAACGCGGAGATCTTGATTTGGTTGTATTTTTGGTAACTTTTCATGGTGCACAGATTTCACAGGCATGTATATATATATATAAAAATCCTGTTTTTATATATATATATATATATATATATATATATATATATATATATATATATATATATATATATATATATATATATATATAAAAACAGGATTTTGTCCTCAGCCTGTCTAGTGTCCTCTGGTACAGACTTTCTGATAAGAAGGAAGCTTAGTCTAAAACAAAGCGTCCGTGGCATAGGTTCCCTTCCAAACCTACTGCCGTCTATTTGGAGAATCTCTCGCCTGACATTGTTTTTTCCCCCTTCCCGAACACCTTTGAGCTCTCCTCGCCTTCCAGCATCTTGACATGGCCAAGCTTAGCCTCTCAGAGACAGTCCTGATGCCGCAGCCAGTTTAATAACAGAATGGCATGTTTATTCCCTCCTGATTCCCTCTTCCTTGTTTGCACATCCGCTGCACCAGACACAGGAAGTTAATTAGCAGCATGATGCTGTGCTAATTGTGTTAATTTACAAGGTTTTAGTCAAAGAGAATCATGCCAAGGCTGGTACCGCTGTCAGGCTTCCAGCTTAATGATTAAGAAATACTGAAAACAAGGTGGGAAGAATTGCCGTAATTACACCATAAATTAATAGAGCAACAGGATTCATTTGTAAATATATTTTATTGCCATTGTGCTCACTTGAATCTGTATTGTTCAGGGTGGGGTTTTATTGTTCGGATTCACACAGGTGTTTTTCTCTCGATCTGTCACTTACACTCAGCCTAAGAATTTCAAAACATCACTCGAGGCTTCCTTGTTAGCTTCGGCGCCAAAAGACTTTGCATGCCAGTGTGCAGAACGGACTGTGAATGTAGGCAAAACGTCACCAAAAATGTTTCTGAATGCTATACCTTCAGCCTGCGTAGCAGAATTCAGGCCACCTTTTCTAACCAGTGCAACTGGCTTCATGACAGACGTAGCATTTGCATTTGAATCTAAGTTGCAATTAATTTGGAAAGGATCTAGTTTTTCTAAGGCACTGGATTCCAGAATGCAACAGGAAATACGAAGAACAAATTGTGAGCTTTCTGTAGAAAGTACTTTGACTTAGAAAATACATGGAAAGAAATAAATCAGTCATACAAATTGGTCCAGTATTGATAGATAGATAGATAGATAGATAGATAGATAGATAGATGATAGATAGATAGATAGATAGATAGATAGAGAGAGAGAGAGAGAGAGAGAGAGAGAGAGAGAGAGAGAGAGAGAGAGAGAGAGAGAGAGAGAGAGGTGTGAATTCTGTGAGTTTAGGCTTTGAGAGATTTCAAAACACAGAAGGTTTCTGATTTCATATGTATAAACTGGCTGAATAAATGGTATAATGCTTCACTTCATTCCAATCACACACACAGTGTGCAATCTGATACCAGATAGCCCAGCTGGCCCAATACCTAATTAGAAAGAGTCCTGATGCCGGCTACCAGGAAAGCCCTTCGATGCAAACACTGAGCATGCAACCACCTCCCAACCCAATAACTGAGATGCCTTAGTGAATCATTGAAACACCCAGAGACCAGTGCTGGAATGCAAACAGCCACAACTTTTATTGGTTGCAGTATTAGGTGTTGGCGGGAGCAGAGCAAAGCCTCTTCAATACCAGGCCAGCGAGCCTGAGTGAAAATCCAGGTCCAAAGCTTGCTGGCCAAGCCGTCCCCCCAGCAGCCGGGTCCTGATTGGCCTGTTCAAAACGAGGGCGGGCCAAAGCGGAGCACGGCAAAGGCAGGGAAAGTTCCTGCAGTTGTTAGACATGTCGCGGTTCCATCTGGGTGTTCCCTGCTGGCTGCCATTACAAACGCTACACTGCTGGCCCGGCAGGGATGCCCACTACACCCGCTCAGCTCCTGGCCTGCCCCAACGACCTACGAAGACCTCGGAGCTGGCTCCAGACTCTCCCCAGTGTGAGACTGCAAACCAGGGCTCTCCAGTAAGTGGGAGCTTGTGCATCTTGGACATGATGCAGACAGAGGTCTTAACATCCTGAAAGATGCATGGTAGCCCCCCCCTCACTGCCACCTTTGTGTGTTTTTAACATCTGTTCTCATGAAGAGTTCTGGAGAACTTGAAAGCTTGTACAACATGTTGTGTTACTTTGGTTGGTCATAACAAAAAGAATCACATGGATTTTACACAAATAAAAAAGAACCTAATATATTGAGCTGCAACCTGCCACACCGATAGTATGGAATAACAGGTGTAAATTTACCTTTGCAAAACTCAATTGTGAACATTAACAGAAGTATTGTCGAAGGCTTTCACGGTCAGAGTTCATTGGTTCTTGTAGGTTATCCGGGCTGTGTAACCGTGGTCTTGGAATTTTCTTTCCAGGAAAGAAAATTCCAAGACCACGGTTACACAGCCCGGATAACCTACAAGAACCAATTAACAGAAGTGTTAATAAACATGCTCTAGCATAACAGTTTCAGCTCAGTACTCATTTTGGGGTTGGACTAGATGACCCTGGTGATCCCTTCCAACTCTATGAATCTATGATATGCAACCCGAATGAAAAAAACAGGTTTCTATGACTGGTTTAAATTATGCCACCTAGTATTTTATAGCGCTTTTGGGCCCTTCATGCAAAGTGAATCCACACCACTCCCCCAGCATAAAATGCAAGAATCTTCCATCAGTTATTGCTAAACAATTTTATTTTTCATTTTTTTCATTTGAATTTTTCTAATACACATTTTAATATTGAGCAACAGGCTGTATTTCATTGCCATTGTTCAGAAGAAAACCCAAATCTGACATCAACTCTCCCAGAACCTCCTCTCTCTGGGTGTTCTGTTCCTCCTGCCTGGCGCCACAACCTACCTGTGAGACAACCGTCACCTGTTTCTGGACCCCAACCTACAGTTTGAGAACACTGACGCACCACTGAAGAGACACTGTTTCAGTGCACCCTCACAACAGCAGACGCGTGGCAGGAAGTTTCTGGAGAGTGGACTTCATGGCTGGGGATTTGAACTCAAGTCTTACAGGACCTAGCCACTACTGGCTGGTTTTTACTAGTTGTTAATTTCAATGATTTCATATTCTGACAATTAAGTCTCTCAAGAAGCAGCATATAAAAGTTTGAATTAAACCCACTAACACCGCACTGCTCAAAACCCACTGTAAAATCCCATGGATTTTATTGGACCGTATCCAGAAACATAGAAGTTGGGGTTGGGTGGATACACATGAAGAAAACACAAAAGGACATGCAGGTACTAATTTAAAAGCCAATGTTATATCTGATGGGGAAACATTCTAATAAAGAAGTAAAAATATACAGCTTAGGACCCCCCCCCCCAAGTTTTTTCTGCAGGCAGAAGGATTTTTGCTTGCAGAGCACAAATTTCTCACCTCCCCCTTCCTGTGGCTGTTTCAAAAGCCCCCCCCCGCCTGGGGGTCCCACGTCCTCCAAGAACCAGATTTCAGGGGGCATTTCAGGCTGCTGCAGGAGGGTGGAGGTGAGAAAATTGCACTCTGCTAATGGGGATCCTTCTGCCTGCAGAAAAACTCTAGAGGAACTAAGCCATCCAACCTTTTTATTATAAAATGTTTAATACTTACTTTTAAAAAAACAACAGAAAGAAAGCAAAGCAACTAAGGTGTTTTGGGGGGAGAGGGGGATTAAAGGGTAACCATCCCTTGAGTATAAATGATCGCATTCATCAAAACTGTTTATTTGGCATAATTACTAGTTAGCCCATTGGCTTCAGATTGCTGTCCTAGTTGTGGATGTGCTCACTGCACAATAATTGAAAGTTTATTTATTGGTGCATATTTAAGTGCCAGCGCATTTAGCAGCAGCTGTAAAAAGCAGAATTTCAGAATGATTGCGTTAACTTATCGAGAACGGAAAGCATGAGTGCAAACCTGAGCAGAGCTACACCCGCTGAAGCCCACTGACTTCAATGGACTTAGAAGGGAGCAACTCTGCTCAGAACGGCGATGCCAGTCCCATCGCCTAAAATGTAAGCATTTATTTGACTGCTTTGTGATCCATTAGTGTTATTGAGAGGTTAATAGTTAAATATTCAACCACTCCCCATATTAGCCTATTCTCGAGTTGGCAGATCAAAGATACAAAAAATAAGGAACGTTACAGACTCGGGTGTCTGTTTTATGGGCTCTGTATAGCTGTAATGGGCGGTGATACTTGGGCGAATGGCAATACCCCTTTAAAACGAGAGACATCCTATTTATGCAGTTAAGTAACATGTACTGAAACTGAGCCCACTGTTACTCAAATCCTTATTTTCAATCCCAATGGCATTTTACACAGCGCAATATTCACCTTATGTAGTGCAATATTCACCTTATGTATACCCATTTCCATTCCCCATTTCGTATCTTTGCAAAGCAAAGAGACCAGGTTAGGGTTGCTAGCCTCCAGGTGGTGGCAGGAGATCTCCTGCTATTACAACTGATCTCCAGCTGATAGAGATTGGTTCACCTGGAGAAAATGGCCGCTTTGGCCATTGGACTCTATGGCATGGAAGTCCCACCGCTCCCCAAACCCTGCCTTCCTCAGGCTCTACCCCAAAAATCTCCCACCGGTTGTGAAGAGGGACCTGGTAACCCTAGACCAGGTTGGGGTAAACATTGCTTCTGCCCCTAACGGGACATCCAGCTTCCCAATGGCTCACTAACCCTCTCCTAATCATTCCCTTGCTCGAGTTCAATTTCCTTTGAATCCTGACATTGTCGCAGATGGAAAGGGAAGCTTTAAAGAAGTCAGTTAGGCATTTTCCATTTCCCTGAACATGTGTACATAATAGATTGAGAGGCATATGGTACACTTGGTATGTGACAGGAGACGGTGATTGGGAGGAGATAGTCTCTGACCAAATCAAGTGCCCGGGTGAAAAGGAACAGGCAGGCAGCTGGCTACAGAGTGATCCTACATTTGGAACGAGAAAACAAAGCAATTCAGAGCTGGAGACCAGATTGTCCTCCTCAGCCAGGCACAGAGCTACAGAGAGAGAGATGGGGGAAACCCAGACAGAGAGAAGTGGTGTCCTTGAATATCTAGAAGGAAAGAACTGTAACTCCCCCAGAGCCTAACATAACAGAAAAGAGGTTCGTCATAACACTGATTTAAATAATGTTATCACCCAAAACCACTTCTTCAAACATACACATTTGGAATTGAATCCAAAGGCTTCTTCCACAAGTAGCACACCACTTCTACTAATGAAAGGGGAGTAATTTTTAGCAATTCCCCTATTTCAAGGTAGATACCCTGCATCAAACTCCTTGCTGTTACCGAAATTCCCCTTACCCTCAGGAGCAGCATTTTAGGAAATGCAATGGGCTCTACTGGGAATTTAGAAGGAGGAAAGATCCAAGCTATGAGTGAATTGTTCTTGGGATCCTTCGTATCCAGATGACAATGGGGAACATCACACATAATAAAATGCACATACATCAGTGCGGCAAGAAAATGCATAAACCAACACAAGATGCACCTAACTCTGGAACCTGAATTCCTGAATTCAGAACTATGCTATTCAGATCTCTATTTACCGAAATGGCATTTCATATTATTCCAAAAGCATGCATTTCCTTCTATTGAACTTCCTCCGTTCTTCAAATATTATGAACTGCTCAGAAAACTGAACATTTAGAATTCGGGCTACAATAATTATTCTGAAGTGATTGAATGCAGACACCTGATTCTATATCAAAGGCGAAACATCCATCAGCTCAGATGAGGTCCCAATGCTCCAAAGTGTCAAGTGCTCTCAAGTGTTTGGCTTCATTGAGTTGAAGATGTTCAATGCCTTGAAGAATCAGGCCCTTAATATAGACAATTCTGATTCACATCTCTGCGCTTTTAGAGAACTGGGCCCAAGTCTTGCATGCGTGCGTGTACATTTCGGCATGAAGAGCAGACATACACCACACAGGAAACGAAAGGACACACATGTACTGTGTGTTTCAGAATTTAATGAATTCAAATGAAGTGGCATTCAGACTTACCCTTTAAAATATCCGTTTACCCCCTTACTAACTTCAAGCCTTCGTCTATCATTTAAGAAAATGAGGCAAAAGTACTTTCACTTGGAGGCCTTTGGCTTGCTACTCTCAGCCTCAGTCTTCCAACAGAAGGGATAATTATAGCGGACTACTTTTACAGAGATGTTGAAAGGATTACTCAGCCATGAACCATTATCCCCGACGAAAGTGAATGAAAAACACTAGAAAAAAACAATGTGTTATGTTCACACAGCCACTTTAGTGGGGATTACTGTACTTCTTCTGACACTCACATAAGAGCAGGAGCAGGAAATGTAGTGTTATCCCATATTCCCTTCTATTGATTTAAGGTGTATAAAGAAGGGAGCCTTTGAGAAGGATACTCCTCTAAGCTATTTTTACTACACAATATCCTTCTACCATTCCTGAAAAAGGGGGCATAAAGTTTCTGCTGGTTCTCCAAGCTCTGATTTCATACGAAGGTATTTTATGCAGTACACAAAACCCATAGTGCCAGGAGAACATACAGCGCTAGCTCCAGTGGTAAACAATCAGTATCTGAACAAACCCCTTTAATACTGGCCAGTTTAAGTATTTTATAAAAGCAGGGGGAAATATCTTAAATCTTAGCACAAAAATCTTAAAGCAGAAAAAAAAACTTAAACGTTTAAGATCTTAAATCTTTAAAAAAAACAGTGCTTTAATGTAGTTCTTTCCCCTGGTGGAACCTGAAATGATGAATCTTTCATACAAATAACACTGAAAACCAGACTCTAACCTAGTGTGATCACATGGAGTTCCATGGATGTTGCGTAGGTTTCATCCATTCCTCTTTTGGCCCATATCTGGTTAAGGCCAACTTAGATGGCAAGGTGGTGAGAAATCCATCCCTGCATCTCCTGGGCTTTGTTATAAAAAGTTTAAAACAGCCATGGAAGGGACCAAATTGGGTTGGAGAAGCAATGAAGGGGAAAGGGAATCTGATACTTCTCCACTACATTCCCAACAGAGTTAAAATCACATTAAGGTTGTCATTTATATCAAGGTGGTATGTAATCCTAAAGGAACCGTATAAACCAACGTTAGTGGAGGAGCCATGGCTCAGTGGTCGAGCATCTGCTTGGCATGCAGAAGGTCCCAGGTTCAATCCCCAGCCTCTCCAGTTAAAGGGACTAGGCAACTAGGTGATGTGGAAGACCTCTGCCTGAGACCCTGGAAAGCCGCTGCCAGTCTGTTATTGTGTAATTTCTCCAAGATGCATGGGACATTTCTCCCTTTTGTCTCCAAGTTTACATGAGCTTGTTCACACAAAATCTAATTTTACTGTCTGCTTTCTAACTCCTGGTAGATATCTACCTGTAGTACAGAACTTTTGCCAAGTGGTGAACGGTGAAATATTTGAAACATTTTCTCAGCACCAAATATTTTTAACCCAGTAGTCATTAGAGGGAATATGAGTATAACAATATAGCAAGCCAAATGGGAGATTGTAACTAGTTACAGAACAATTCTCAAAGCCTGTAGACTCAACTACAACCCAATTATCTAATTGAAACACTGTCAAATGATTATTTCTTTTAAATCACACTTTCACACCTCACGACTGCCAATTACAATACAATTGCAGCAAATTACTGCGGCCCCACAAACCCCCAACCTTTCCCCCCCTCATTTACATGAAGCTGAACTTCTAACAATCATGCAGGCATTTCTGCCTTAAATGTGTTTAGCAAGTATTGTTGAAGTCTCACTCCCAAAAAAAATCTCTATCAAACAAAAAGATAGAAAGATTGGCATATGAATACAGTAGCTAATGGGGGGGGGGTACAAATGTACCAAAGGTATTATTGTTTTGTCTTGTTACTAAAGGTCAAGGCTACCTAGCAATTTGAACCTGTGGACAGGTATAGTTACTCCTTTAATAAGTATACTTCTTCCTTTTCCAGAGAAATCTTCAGCTGAAATTCAAAAGTACCATTGTGATATCACAATGATAAATATTCAGTTCAGACCTAAACGAAATGTTGGATGCAACCAGCTTTTCTGCTGGTGGAAAAAGGGAAGAGAGACTCCCCTTTCATCACCTAATAGACTGTGCTGAGGGTCGCAGGACCTGCATGGACAACAGCCATGTGGGATGGGGGCTATAATAAGGAGGGGAATTGGGCGAGATAGAACGAAAACACTGAGTAGATCCAACCTGATGTCTGCTTGAAATGAAACGTGGCTAGATCAAGCCGAAAGAAAGAAAGGAAGGAAGAAAGAAAGAAAGAAAGAAAGAAAGAAAGAAAGAAAGAAAGAAAGAAAGAAAGAAAGAAAGAAAGAAAGAAAGAAAGAAAGAAAGAAAGAAAGAAAGTCCTGAAGACTGGAGTTATAAAGAGAACCCAAAAACAACAAATGCCTTTAACAAAACCGTCAAAGCCCCACTATTTAGCAATTTAAACAGAACTGAGAATCTGAAGGTTTGCTAAATGCACTGAATACAAGAATGCTTACAAAAAACAATCCACAGTTCTAAGCACATTTCAGTCTGTTCTGGTAAATGCCGACATGTACCAATAAACAATGGGATCTGGGGTGAAATTTTATTATTTCTTAACAGCATTTGGTTGGTCTTGGTTTTAATTGGTATAGGCTAGAAAGGTTTGCGCCATGAAGCATATTTATAATTTTTCGTGGTCAATGTTTGCTGGTAACTTCTACGAGGATAAAATCTGGCATTTGCCAAAGGCATTTAACTGACTTTAAAAACTGGTAAGTGGCAACATTTTTGGACAAATATCTTTGAAGACTGATTTTAAAAAAAAAACCCTGAGAAATGTCAGGACATATCACGAGTGGCATTATTCAAGGAGCTTTTGACATTTACCAAAACATTGCATATAGTATACACAGACATAAATTGAACATACAATAGACAGAATAGACTAGTAAGCATGGCATCTAAAATATGACTCTGCATAGCATTTATGGAATTCTAAATTCTGCAGAGTTTGTCCATAGCGAGGTGTGTCATCAACCAGCACCTACATCCAGTTTAATAATATGTATAGAATTGCAGGACAACAACAGCATGCTACTTGTTCAGCATGTTCTTTCATTGTGTTGTTACCTTTCTTTCGATCTGTTTATGTATATATGTTTGCAACCTTTTAGAGAAGACCATGCATATAAAGGCTCCAGAATGGTACGCTGATTATATATATTGAACCAGTAATCTGAAGTGGGCATTAGGGACGCACTTATCCATAAACATCTGAAATGCATTAATCAGATGAATAAACAAATACTAAATACATTCACTTGGAAGTAAGTCCAGCAATTTCAGTGCAGCCTACTTCAAAATAAAAAGTGTTGTGTTTTTTTTTATTACGAATCTGGACAGTGATGTACAAATACATAATTTTAGCTGTGCATAGAAATTACGCACATATGATGAGGGTTTGACGATATCATTTCTCTTTTGGTGGCACTTACTGCTCTTAAACAAACTTGCAAGAGCCATGCATAACAAAAGCATATACCAAACTAACATGCCTGCAAGCTGAAATATGAAACATCTGGGAATTTGTGACAACAGCAAATTAGGAAAAGAGGTAGGGGGTAATCTAACTCCCCCCCTCCACCACCACTCCAAATAAACAGTAAGAGATGTGCAAATTGTACATTCAGCCACAACCGTGCATCTGGAACGGGGATCTGTGACCTAGAAAGGCCACAGATCACATATTGTCATCATCAACATCATCATATGTATGTAAATAACAGAGGAGCATTTCAATGTGGACATAAATGGGGTTAAATACAGCCATGAACGTTGTTGATTCAGATCAACTGTATGCTGCTTTAAGCATCTGTGAACTAATACTTTCTATTGTACTAACCCAATGGTGGTAGTGGTGGGGGAGAGATGTGTGTGTAGATATCCTCAGAATCATTGTGAGAAACTGCTACACGAAGATCTGATCACCACACCCAAGCCTTCTGTATAGGAGAAAGCTACTGTGCGTGTGAGTGTGGGAGAAACTAGGGAGGCACTCCCTTTCAATAATCACGTTTTTGGGAAGGGGGCAAAAAGATGTGCGAGTAAAATAATTCTTTAAGCAGAATCCCAAACTCAGAAAAGCTTTTGCAAAATTCCATTGGGCTAGTTACTTAGATAACACATACTACTTTTAATGCACAAAGCTGTTGCATTTGAACAAAAATACTCCATGGTTCTCTGAACAAGGTTAAATATCTTTGCATAAGCAAGGATCTGCTTTCTCTCAGTATATACAAGCACTGGCTTTAAGGTTAATCGTTAACGTTTTCAAGAATAGCCTCCTTTCTTTGAAGCAACGCAACAAAATTATGAATGGCAATTGCCTGGTTTTAATCCTCAATATGCTGCCTGTGGGAACAGGAAAATACATATTTTATAGATAGAGCGAGGTTAATTCTAGAGACCTCTCTACACTGGGCATGCTTCTCTTTAAGTACGTGAAAGCAAAGATCGGTTTTGGAAAGCTTGAACTAAAAATGGTGGTCAGTCTTGAACTAATGTACTAACCTATCAGGAGTTGCCATGCACATTTAAAGAGGCCAGCATAACGCCCTCATCTAACATAAACGCTATATTCTTTTGAATCGCCCATTGCTAATGCCACTGAACATCTCTGCCTATCACCTGCCTATCCAATCAAGTTATGCAGAGTTACATTACTGAGATTAGAACACCCCTCTGCTAATAAGCTAAAGAAGAGCAAATACTGATTAAATGTATATTTAGAAGTAATCTAATACTCTTCTGGAAGACAGAGAGAGCGCACAAAGTCTTAAAACGCCTCCATAACACAGATAGCCTTTGCAAAATTTGGCTAAGGAACTTATACATTTTACTTATTTTGGTAATCCACACGCAAATTTTTAATACGCTGGTACAACGAGGCTGCATTTCAGGCTTGAAGAAAAAAGAATTCTATAGCCATGACTGGGTGACAGGGGGCATTAATTCAGTGTCCTTCACTCCCAGGACCTGCGTATAATTTAGTTCAGCCTGAAGAAAATAACTTTGATCCGAACGCTGTTTGGGGGAGGGGTGGGGAGAGCTACATATGAAATGAGTTCCGCTGAATTTAGCGTTGTTTCTTATATACAGGACGACATATTAAGATAAACTGCTTTTGCATGCCACCGCCATGGTCCAGGATTAAAAACAGAGCAACGGCAGTCTGAAAAGGCGCGCACACACCTTTTATTTCCCACCCTGTGTCTTTCCTATACCATACAGAAACAGCACATAACAGGGCTCTGACAGAATAAGCCAACAGAAAGGCTGTTTCTCATATATACTAACTCTCTGCAAACATGAACCGTATTATATCACATGGTCTCATTTTTCCTTTCTGAGCCTGAATTTTCTTTTAAATTAACACACCTGCTGAAACATGAAATAGGTTTGCCTGAGTAAGGAGAGGTAAAGCTAGTACAGAGAATCTAGCATTTCCAATGAGACATCAGCTAATCTGATGATACAGCACTAGCCTCATTTTGTAGGGCAACCCCCCCACACACACACACACCTCAAGTTGGGACCAAGTCCCTGGATTTGGCTATTAGCACATCCTCCTCCTCCTCCACGCAAAGCATCTTTCTCTCTCCTCTATACTGCAGGGAAACAAGATTAGTGGCAAAAGGATGACTAAACAAATTGACACACTAGAACGCCAGGGTAAGATTAACATTCCCTCTGCTTACACCTCTCAATTATGTAGTCCATCAACACGCATCCTTGCTTGTTCATCCAATTAAAGGGCTTGAAAAGAAATATCTCAAAATGGGGAACTGCTCATTATCTGAACGCTTTGCCATTAAGGCAAGTTTGGAGGTGTTTGCTTTAGTATAGCTGACTGGAACTCGCTTGTTTTGGAAAAAGGAGTTTGTAAAGGCACATCTTAGGCTGGCATATTGAGACCATGTGAAAGTGGCACCTGCGGCGTATAGACTTAGTTATAATCCATCTCTTCAGCGCTGCTCCTTTTCTAAAAAGTGGATCAAAATGCCCCAATAAACCAACTTCTTTTATTTGTTCTCTATGCCCCAGCCCACAGTGGCAACGTGCAAGTTATAGCAGGAAGATCAGATCTACATCTGGAGCGAAGGCACTGAGCGTGTGAATTTTTAAATGCATGTATGTTCTTATGATGGGGCGAAACACTAAGAAATGGGTCTTTCAAGAAATCCATTCGCTTTAGCGAATAATTATACCTCTTTTATCGAACTTTTAAAGGCATCAATCCTTGCCATTCAATGATCCAAAATTCCCCTAAACAAATCAATATGTGCAATCTATGAATGATCATACTAGCAGCTATATATACAGTGCAGATAGTTTAGAGCAACACTGGATTACAATTTTGCCTATGGAAACATTTAAAAATTATAGAACTGTCTAAACATTTTCTTTAACTTATAGAATTCAGTGTGAGACAGTTACATGGAACAGAACTATTAGAAAGCATGTTATAGTTGATACTTACAAATTATTCTTAAACAAGGAGAGCAAATATCCCTGGGGTTACTTTATCTCATTGAACAACTTGAAGTTCTTACTAACCACAACAGATACATATATTCAAAGTAAAATTTCAGGTCATCTCCCTTTTGGAAATAATTTGTATAGAAAATAATATAACCCCAAAGATTACTTTGCTGGGACTGGCATCTCTCTATTATGTTTACAGGCATTTGGCCAAGGAAAAATGTTGAGCATCTTTTTAAAAGGATATTTGCAGTGTAATCCTAAACAGAGTTACATCCTCCTAAACCCACTGACTTCAATGGACTCCCAACGGTGTCATTCTGCTTAGGACTGCTCTGTTAGTGATGCCTGTTAAACTCTGCTACCTGAGTCTTTCAAGCACTAATCTTCTTAAATAAGGAACAATGTTTAAAATTCAGACCCCTATCAACATGCTGAAGCATATGTAACATAATTATTGGATATTATTCTTATTTGCATTTATATTGCGCGTATCATTAAGATTTGTAACATTTCATGAACTAGCAATTGGTCATTCATACCCTCGCTATATATAATGGAGCAAATTTCAACAATTATTATACTGTTATTTATTAGTGATTGTCCCCTAATCTTGTATCTCACTTTTCTCCATAGTCGTGACTTTCATATTTAGTCAGCTTTATTAAGTAAGTCAGGTTTAACACAGAACAGCTGTATAAAAAACATCCACAGGCAGGATAAAACAAGGACTTCAATCCCCGTCACACAGATTCATTAAAATCTTGCTAGAGCAACTAAACAGCAGTGCTGACAGCTAATCACTTAAGGACTTATACATTAACCACATCTTTCTCTCTTTCTCTCACCCACCCCACCTCCCCACCGTATTTTCAGTAATAATGTTCAAGGCATGACTTAAGAGAGAGAGAGAGAGAGAGAGAGAGAGAGAGAGAGAGAGAGAGAGAGAGAGAGAGAGAGAGAGAGAGAGAGAGAGAGTCATTAAATACAGTTAACACATTTTACACCCAAGTTGAGTTTCAAAGTGAACAAATATTCAGTTAAACATCCTAAAGTTATCAGCAGCTTGGAATTAAAAATAATGATAATAATTTGAAAGCAAGCTGCTTGTAAAGGTTGGATGCTTCCCAGCACATTGATAAATCAGAAAAACCCCATAGCTGAGATTTGCAGACAAAACAATTCAGAAACAGCATATGCTAATTAGAGGAATGCATAAATTCTATGTGTTACTTTAGGAGGGAAGAACTTTGCTCTTTCTTCATGTAGAGTTTTACTTCGAAGCACAGATCAGCAGAGGAACACTTATGATATAATAAAAATACATAGGCCTGTGTATAGATGTACGTATGTTTTTATGGAGATGCTTCTGCGGATTAAAAGCACACAACACATGCAGGGGCTTCGGTCTCTCTTGTTTCCCAGTGTCAGTTGGGCAGCTACTTAGACAATTTTCTATTCATTACTGAACTGTGGAAAGGAAACACAGAGGTAGCATTTTCTTTTTAAACCATGTAATGTCTTACACCCAGATTCCAAAGCCTCAAGGAACAGAGGGGTTTTTTTTTACCCCTGCTAGACAAGCTGTCGTAATTGAAATGAAGTCTAATCAGACTCATTACTGTTTTCAGCAATTTGCACCACCAAAGATGCTTATTAGGTAACAGTGTTTAATAAACCGCTCTTTAGAAAACTACCAGTAATGAGCTCTTAACAGCCAATCTTTAGCGGGAATGTAATGTGAAAAGTGTTCCTAGCACTGAATAGATTTTCACATTTAGTAGTGTCATAATTAAGCTGGAGGAATTGGTCGCTGCAATGTTAGATTTACTGCAATATAATCTCCTTCCACCCTGCTTCACCCCCCCCCCCGTATATTTGAGAATGCAACCTTCACATTTAAGCAAAATTACAGTTAATATTTCAGCAGCAAATTTTAAAAACTTCTTACAGGCAGCTTAAATCTATGGCCATTCATTCTGAGATTATTGATGTGGCTGGGAGAAGAGAGAGCGGCAAGAGAGGTCTAAAAAGCAAGTTTTGTACATCAGTGGCACGGTTCCCCAGCTCTACTTAAGTCTTCTTTGACAGAGCGTTATGTGCCCCCCAAAAAATCCGGTAATGCAGACAATTAACAAACAGACCTGTCACTGCTTGAATTAACAAAAGTTAGTTTACTTACAATTTTAATTAACGGTATTTTTCCAAGCCATACTTAAAGTGCCATCAACTCCTAGTCATTATTAAGCACCTAATAGCCGCACTTGTAATACTTCAAAAGTAACATGCCGGAATATATTATTCATAAAAACAGCTATTAGTGAGACAGAGGGGTTTTTAATCACCAGGAAGGCCACGAAGACCCACACCAAACACACAGAAAACCAACTAACGGAAAAGAGGGGGAGGCTGAACGCATCTGAATAATTAAAAATAGAGGGCCGCTTTCGTTCTCTCATTAGGCGGGGTTTGCAGTTGGCATAATAGATATTTCTCGATTATAAACCGGACTGTTGACAGTATTCCTGTAGCTCATTTTTTCAGCTCCCTATTTAAGGGTACAGATGTTGCACACAGCTTGCTCAAAAGCTAGATCAAATGTGCTCGAAAAAGCTTTTTAAAGTTGGATTCTGTTACGAAAAGAGCACAATTTCGAACGAGGGGAAGCACCGGCAAAAAGGACACAGAAGACTTTATGCTCCTGTGAAACAGAACTTCATGGTAAGATGTTAAAGTGAATTCCATTACACAGCAATTCTCCTTAGAGCACCTTTTTTATTTATCCTAGCCCCCAAACTTCGGTAATCCTAATTGGAGCCAATAAGCCTCCATATCTGTTTGCAGCTTTCAAAATCAATAAGTCTATGAGAACTGAGGCTGCCAAATTAATGCCAGCTCCATCTGATTTTTTTGCGGTATGCGCTTTTTGCACCTAAAAAGCAGCAAAAACAGAACTCGCTCCCATGTGGGTTCTTATAACTATCAGATCAAACTATCTGCCAGTTTCTTAAATGTGAACAGAGTTTGAACACAGATCCAAAAAAGCTTCTGCATCAAACTGTTGCATAATCTCAAATACAGCAAAGCTCTCATTCCTCGAAGGCTGCTTACTGATGGAGGTAGTTCCCAGAGAAAATGCAGTGGCGTTTTTGGGTGCCTTCCTTTATATTGATGCGATTAAACTTTACACTTCCTATGAATGGCAACCTAAACCTCAGAAATGCAGAACAGATGCTTTACAGTCTGGATTTGTCTAAAATAAAATAGATGCTCTCCAATATAAACTGCTGTTCAATAGCTATGTCAGTCAATGCATTGTGAGTTTGCTCTATATAAGTGGTTCCCAAACTTTTCGGGCCACCGGTCCCTCGGTTCCACAAACTCAACCCCAGCACCCCCTACACTATCCTATAAAAAGCACTATTCAAAATAGGGGTTTGCATGACTCACTAAAGATAATAATAAAATTTCAAAACAGTAACAATTAATTACACATCAATTCAAAATCAAATTAAAATTTTTTAGTTGAAATTTATTCAACAAAACTGATGAACTTGATCCAGTGGTGCCAACTCTTCAAAGTCTGGAAAAAAATTCTGATAGTTTCCAACAAATTTGCCAGCATGGTGCCATAGGTTGATCTATTGTAAATTAGTGAACAACACAGTTGAAGGGGCCCACCTTTAGTGCCCCTAAATTTTTCATTGTTTTTATTGTACGCTTTAGTACTGCCTGCCACTCTGATGGCAAGTAAGGTGGGGGGCAAGTATTTTAATGTTATGCAAATAAAACTTTTCAAAAAAAATATGCGTTGAAAAGTGTGGAGAAAAATCTGGCTTTGAGACTTTCAGATTTATTTAATCTGAGCTAAATTATTGCAAGTATGGACCCGTAAGATACTCAGGGACCAACATTTGCTTACATAGCTCTCCGCATCCAAGAGTTGACTGCTTGAAGCAAAGAGAAATAGACAACCTGCAATTCTCACCCAACAAAGATGGAACTAGTTGGTTAAGAAACTGAACAGAGTACTAAAGATTCATGATTTTAAATTAGGCTACTATTTTGAAAGATGAGCTACATATTAGGACTGTGAGGAGGGCAAAACCTAAAGTTCCACCTCCGGTGAAAGACAACAGTTAAGACAAAAGCAACTCATCCTGAGAGCTTGCCCTTGTTTCCAACAGGGCCAGAAAGAGGTAAGATCCATGAGATGGCTTGGGATTCCAGGAGTGTCAGCAGAGAAAACACATCCCTACTTAGGGAATAGCTGTATTGATCCTCCGCATGATACACTGCAGGCAGCACAAACACAGATGTCCCTTCCGTATTTATAACTTAAGCAGAGTAAAATTGCTTAGAAACGTTTGTGAATATTTTTTCACCACTCTCTGGGAGAAAATGTTTTCTTCTTCGTCTATGTTTGTCATAATATTGCCATCCCTCGCTCACATGGCCATTGTCCCTCATGATAGTGTCAATGGAAAAAGAATTGGTTTTTATATGCCAATTTTCTCTATTTTTTAAGGAGAATCAAGACGGCTTACAATCTCCTTCCCTTCCTCTCCCCACATCAGACACTTGTGAGGTAGGTGGAGCTGAGAGAACTCTAAGAGCTGTGACTAGCCCGAGGTCACCCAGCTGGCTTCATATGTAGGAGTGGGGAAACCAACCCGGTTCGCCAGATTAGAGTCTGCCGCTCATGTGGAGGAGTGGGGAATCAAACTCGGTTCTCCAGATTAGAGTCCACCACTCTTAACCATTACACTACACTGGCTCTCCCTAGAAATATCTCCCTGTCCACAGTTATAACCTCATTACTTTTACTGCACAAGCCCAGATCAGGTGGATCATCTAAGCTATGGAAGGCTTATAATCCTTACAACTAAGGGAGATTTCACAAACTGGGAAGGAAGGAGGTGGGATGTAATACATGGTTAGGGTTGTCAGGTCCCTCTTTGCCACCGGCGGGAGATTTTTGGGGCGGAGCCTGAGGAGGGTGGGGTTTGGGAAGGGGAGGGACTTCAATAGCATACATAGAGTCCAATTTCCAAAGCAGCTATTTTCTCCAGGTCATTTTCTCTAACGGCTGGAGATGAGTTGTAATAGCAGGAGATCTCCAGCTAGTACCTGGAGGTTGGCAACCCTATACTTGGTGCCTACACAGCCTGGCTCCCAATCACTTGGCGACTTGGAACATTTACATTGGGCCTGTTTTTAGCTGGCTGACATGATACAAATGGAGCCGTGTAGAAAGTAAAACTTTCACAAAGTGGAGTTGCTGTTTTTTTTCCTTCTACACCTTTCCACTTCTGTAATGTCTGTGTCAACTTCTGCAGTATCTCAAGATGCCTTCCAGGCAAACGTACAGGTTCACTAAGAAGGGGACTGATTCATATGAGACAGAGGTATGCCCCGCATAAATCCTCAGAGTTATGGCACCAGTAATAGGAAAGAGAAAAGCAAATCAATTAAGCGCTACATTCGGCTTCCTCATGAAGTTATAGCTACATTCTGTGAGATCTACACTAATTCAGAATGGCTTTGTGCAGGCTCAGTATCTTCACCGACCCGTTTCCAAGCTGGCTAGCTTTCCCTTTGCAGAGTGTTGAATGCTAACCACAGTTATCTTTAAATGAGAACCTGAAACCTCCTTCTAACCATAATTTTAAACTGTAGCAGAAAGTTACTAACTGCGGCTACTGCTCAATTTGGAACAGAAGTAAGGCTAAGAACAGAACTGAAAGGTGGGGGGGGCACCTGGGACAAGAAATGGGGAGGAGCAGTCTGTCTGTCAGCCCGTGGCTAGTAAAAGAAGGGATATTGGGTAAGCCTGATCGCTTAATGGGGGTTAAGGGAGAAGAATAATTGTAATTCTTCATATGAATAATGGAATTTTTGAATAAGCCGTACAAAATTAGAATTCAGTATAATTATCGATAACCTGCCTCTAGAGAGGCCATAAATGAATATGCCACAGTAGATGTAGGTTGAAAGAATTTTGTTTAGAATACATTTCTTTGCTAAGAGAAGATAAAAGCCACAAAAAGGTATAGGGCTGGGATCGCCATGATATGAACCCTACCATCCAATTCACTGAAGGAATTGGAGTAGGCTATGGGATTCCCTCAAACAGCATCACATAATCTACCAGATGCAGCTGTCCTCTATATCTGTATTATAGGATCTTTTTTCCCTTTCTTTCTATTTGTATCACCTTGATTGCCCTCTATCTCAAAGTTGCGCCAAAGCAGAGAAAGCGAGATTGGAGAGAAAAGGAAAAAAAAATGAAAAAAGAAAAGAAACTTCTACAAAATTGAATGGGCAAGAAGTTGAAAAAGAAGAACAGCACACAAGCAAGAATAAATTTCTATTTTATATATAATATATAATATACACAAGGATTACAGTGTCTGACTCGTAATATACATTCATACGCACGCACCCAAATATATATTAGAGTGAGCCTGTGCTGTGCTTACTTTGGAGTGCCACGCTTCAAGCTAAAGTTGTAAAAATGAAATTGGAAAGGGTTTATTTGGAGCCATGGGTACAGCTGTCAAGAAACCTGAAACCAAAGAGGGTTTATGTTCAATGTGTGACGTTTCATTCATTTGGATTTTGAAGATTTATTTTTAATTTATTTACATAAATAACAAAACATTGTTTGGCCCCATCTGCAACCCATAAAGTGAATTACGTAAGTCTTCAACAACAAAACAAGATTCGTACATTAAAACCTCAAACATTAAACAATCCATAGTATAAAAGAGAAGATGTTATCCAATACTCAGACAGGAGAAACACCTTCCAGATCAAAAACATCTAGAGTTTTCTTTGGAAGCCTGTAGCAATGGCATCAACCTTACCTTCCAGGGAAAGGAGTTCTACCCCCTCAAATGAAAACCAAGAAGGCCCTCCCACAGGTCCTTACCAAAGTAACAGGCTCCCACAGGAAGGCCTCAGCCATTGATCTCAGGGCCAGGTACTGTTGCCAGTACAGCACTGCCAACCCTCAGGAGATGTGGGGAGAAGGAGTCACGCTGAATGATGTCCCATCATGATGTTTCATGATCTCACTGCTGGTGCAAATCCAGAAGCAACGTTATCATGTCAGCATGATGCTCTAGGATCCATCCAAAACTCGCAGTAAGACCATAGAGTTTTGGGTGGTTCCCAGAGTGTCATGCTGCTGTTGCTTCTGGATTTGTGCTGGAAGTGACATCACAGCATTAGCATGAAGGTAATTTCACCATCCTCCCATCTGAGGGGGAATGGAAGGGCCCAGGAATGGTTAGCCTAGAGCCAGGGTTGGTTGAGATAAACTCTAGGTATCTATGTAGCACAGTAGTGTCTGTTTTCTAATAATCAGTGACAATTCCATGCATACTGGATTTTTTGTCTGGCACCATTGGTATTAATTACAGAAGTTAACATTCTAAACTTTTACAATGCACTAAGTTATTTACATAATGAGCAGTTTGTTCTACTATGAGAAAACACACTTACAGAACCAAACCGAGTGCACCCATTGTTTACCTGACAAATACTGTGTTGGACCATGGATAAAAATTCTGCTAACAGAAGACACTTAGCAGAACAGAACTTTCCTGTCTTCCCCTTCACACCGCAGCCCATTTAGTGCTGTTAGGAGGGGCAGAAGCATCAGGAGCAGCATTAGGGACATATTGGTAGTCTGCAGTGTGTATGTGGGGAGGGCAGGAAATTCTAGAAAATTAACCTTTTCCTTCTGTCAGTGGAAAATTTAGGAAAGAGCCAACTCACTGTACTCATACCTTAATCACTCAACCTAACACCTGACAATCATTTGGCCATAAATTTCAGGGAGCCAGAATGGACCAAACCTTGACTTTGGTAAACCGAGAGACCTGGCCCGTGAACGCACTAGCCACTTACCTCGCAAGTTACACGCATCCAGTACGCAAGTCTCCAAAACGCCTTTAAATTCCTGTTCCCACCGCGCCTCCTTTCTCCGCTGCATTTGATAATCCCCAGACCGGCACGCTCCCACGCATGCCCAGTCGGCGCTCCAAGCAAGGACGGCGATTGGTCAGCGTTACTAAGGGAGGCGGGGGGAGTGCAGGGATTGGCTGGCAGCAGGAAGTGGATTTAATACTCATTGCATGTTCCCACTTTAAGGCTCCGGAGGTGGAAGACGTTTTATTTTTTTAATTCGACGAATAAGCGGATGCGCTTAACGTGGCGAAATTGTGCTCTGGAGAAGTCCTCGGAATCCTTCGGGTGAGTTGCAGTGGGAACATGCAAGGAAAGCCCGCGGAAGCCGGCACCGCAAATGGTAAGTGTGGACATGGCCCTGATTATAATTAATTGGCAGATTCTTCTGTGCTTTGGAATGGAAAGGGTGGATGTTCATTAAAGTGAATTGTTTAGCCTCTGTTATTTTGCTAAGTACTTAGGAGCTTTCTGCAGAATATTTTACTTCAGTAGGAGTAACTGTTGTCAATTAGCTACTTACCAGTATTACATCTTGGGAAACTGCTTCTTGGACTCAGGAAGATTCACTATGTTAAAGCTTGAGAACTTGACAACTTCAACCAATGTCATAGTTTAGGAATGGTTTGAATTTCCGACAGCACACGATAATTTCTTGCACCTCTATTATTTACTGGGATGAATACTCCCAATTCCAAGTTTACATTGCGCAAATCTGAGGAATTGTCATGTCAAAGTTGTCATCCAATGGTCTTTCCTGATCTGACGGAGTTACAAAGATACTATTTACTCCAAAGAAATAAGTCCTGCAGAAGCAGCTATGTGCAGAAGGGTTAAACAGAACATTTGCCACAACTGCACTGAAAGGTACATGATATAACAAATGTTTGGAGGGCACGGGCTGATATTTAAAGAGGTAAGGTTGCACCAAGGTAGCTTTGATGGGCTATTTTATGCTGAAGATAACCAGCTATGACATTTCTTTAAAAAGGTCTGGATTGCTAAAGAGAGGGAATGCCCTAAATGCACAGATGAGAACTGCTGCTGAGCATGACTGCTTTTTTAATATTTTGACTATTTTTTTGAAGGAAAGACAGTCATGCTAGAAATGTTTTTTCAATAAATCTCTAGTGAGTACTGAGCAGTTCCAAGATCAGTTACAAAGCATATTCTTAACATGATTAAACTGTCTCTTGCCATGCTTTTAGTGATATACTGCCCAGTGCAGGCTCTAGTGTCCCACAAGGTAAGAATTTTAAGCTGCAGATGATAGAACAGAATCAGCTCTGGGTTGTGTCAAACAACAGCCCCTCCTTCATTACAAGCTGGGTTTCTTGGTTATCGTCTTCTTCCAGGGTGGGAGAAATACAGTTACGTCTTCCTTCTGAATGTTACATGTTCATATAAGCTTGGCTTCAAGATGAATGTGGCAGAACAGAACTAAACACAAATTCCTATCCGTTTTATTTTTAAAAGATAAATTCCATCTGAGTTCTTATTTTCCCTGATTAAATTAGGGAAGCCACGGCTCTTAGAGTGGAAAGATTTTTTTTTTATTGTATGTTAACAAGGAATATTCACACTCTTTAGGATTGGGTTGAGAGGAGAACTGCTACACAATACTTGAGGTATCAGATTAGGGTTGCCAGGTGGGTGGTTTCGGCAGGCAATTGCCCACCAATAATCCAACCGGCTGCTCCGGAGCAGGGATCACGAGTGCAGCAGTGCATGATGCGATTACATCACTTCTGGGTTTACCCCCGGAAGCACCGCATCTCTGCAGCTGCATTAACACTCAGCCCCACCAGAGTTTGAGTGCTAAAGCAGCCGTGGCGATGCACTGCTTCCAGGGGTAAACCTGGAAGTGATGTAATCACGTCGTGCGCAGTTGCGCACAATCGCCCCAGCCCTGCCCCTCTAAAATCTCCCGCCAATGGAGTGATTAAGTGGTTGGGTATTTAACCAGTCAAAAATTATGTGGTCTATTGACTAGTCAAATACTGTCCAATAGCAATATACTCCTCACTTCCTGAAGCAAGCAAGAGGGAGCTATGGGTGGTCCCACACAGAAAGTTTTGCCACGGATAATTGCTGGTGCCTGCGGTTACAGCAAGTTGGCCATGGGATGTAGATGGTAGGTGGAGAAGTAGGTAGCAGAAGAAAGGTTGCTATGGTGCTGTTTGCCCACAATGCTGGACAGCCCAGTAACATAAGCGTTTCTCAATCAGGGTTCCCCGGAACCCTAGGGTTTCATGAGAAGTCGCTAGGAGTTCCACAAGAAATAGTGATGAGTAGGCTAATACTATGTAAATTATACGTAAATCATATGTAGGGGTTCCCTGAGACATGACTATTATTTCAAGGGTTCCGCAAGGGTAAAAAGGTAGAGAAACGCCACAGTTGCATGCAGCCTTCCCTCCTCCTGTTGCTAATAAACAAAGCCATAAGGAAATAAAAGGTAAATTGGTATGTACACAGTGGCAGACTTGGGCTCATGGGCTATTTGACAATTGACTGTTCAACTGACAACATTTGAGTGGACAAGAGACCAATGCTGCAGACAGTCTTACATAAAAACTGAAAAACATCCTAGAGGGAGGGAATTTTAAAAACCTGTTTTTTCTCTGAATTTTCTCAATTTCCCCCAGGCCTCCACATCTCGAAGTTAAGCAGAGCTCAGCTGGTGTTAGAATGGCAAATAACCTGGGCAGCTCTGGCAGACTACTACTCCCCAGAGCACTAGGCTCAGCAGTGGAGTATGTGGGCATCATTCGGAAGCAGCAGTTTGGGCAAATGGAAGTGGGAGCAGGCGGCAATGTGGCATGCCTTGAACTGTGCTGCTTAGTCCAGCCCAAAGGGAAGCCCAGAAGCTGGGTGCTGACCATAAGGAAAATGAGTTTCTCCACCAACCCAGGTTACAGGCATGTATAGTGTGGGTAGATACTACCCCTTCTAGGGAAAACAACTACGTGGGGGTATGGCTCAATGGTAGAGAATCTGCTTGGCATGTAGAAGATCCCATGGTTCAATTCCCAACATCTCCAGTTAAAAGGATCAAAAACGCCTAGAGCTATTTAGCTTGGAAAGAAAGCGGTTAAGGGGTGACATGATAGAGGTCTATGAAATTATGCATGGTTTGGAGAGATTGGACAGGGAGAAGCCTTTCTCCCTCTCATAATACTAGTATGTAGGGTCATCTTCTGAAGCTGGAGGGTGAGAGATTCAAAACTGATAAAAGGAAATGTTTCTTCACACAACACACAGTTAAATTGTGGAATTCCTTGCCCCCAAATGTGGTGATGGCTGCCAACTTGGAAGGACATGTTCATGGAGGAGAGGGCTATTCATGGCTACTAATGAAAATGGATACTAGTCATGATGCATACCTATTCTCTCCAGGATCAGAGGAGCATGCCTATTATATTAGGTTGTGTGGAACACAGGCAGGATAATGCTACTGCAGTTGTCTTGTTTGTGGGCTTCCTAGAGGCACCTGGTTGGCCACTGTGTAAACAGACTGCTGGACTTGATGGACCTTGGTCTGATCCAGCATGGCCGTTCTTATGTTCTTAAAATACCTTTGTCTCAGACCCTGGAGAGCTGCTGCTAGTCTGAATACACAGTACTGAACCTGGCGGGCCAATGGTCTGATTCAGTATAAGGCAATTACCTGAATATTAACTACGAATGATGATGTATGCATTATGATTGTTTTATGGGGCCTGTTTTAATCAATTGGTAATATTTTTATGTCATTTTATTTATTTCTTGTATTTTATTGTAATTATGAGGTTGATTGTGTTGTGAGCCACCCTGAGCCCGGCTTGCTTGGGAAGGTAGGACATAAGAGCAATAAACAAACAAATAAACAACATGTAGCCAGCATGGTGTAGTGGTTAAGAGCGGTGGTTTGGAGGGGTGACTCTGATCTGGAGAACCGGATTTGATTCCCCACTCCTCCACATGAGTGGCAGACTGGTGAACTGGATTTGTTTCCCCATTCCGCCACATTAAGCCTGCTGGATGACCTTGGGCTAGTCACACTCTCAGCCCCACCTGCCTCACAGGGTGTCTGTTGTGGGGAGGGGAACATATTCATTAAGAGGGGAGTGGACATATTCATGGAGGAAAGGGGTATTCATGGCTATTAGTTAAAATGGATACTAGTTATGCTGCATACCTATTCTCTCTAGTATCAAAGGAGCATGCCCATTATATTAGGTGCTGTGGAACACAGGCAGGATGGTGCTGCTGCAGTCGTCTTGTTTGTAGCTTCCTAGAGGCACCTGGTTGGCCACTGTGTGAACAGACTGCTGGATGTGATGGGCCTTGGTCTGATCCAGCATGGCCGTTCTTATATTCTTATGAAGTAAAGGTGACCGTAAGCCAGTTTGATTCTTCCTTAAGTGGTTGAGAAAGCCAGCATATAAAAGCCAACTCTTCTCCTTCCTTCTCAGACCAGTAATCCACAGGTTAGTGTCCTTTGGCTTGCAATGATAGTGCTTCTACAGTCTTCCCTATGCATCAAACTCATTTATATTTCATACTGTTGCCACAAAAGCACACTGTCCCCTACAAACATGCGATGCAGTGGACTACAGACAGGAAAAATCCTGTAACTCTCTTTCACAGATACCACAGTAAACAAAGCCTATCACCTAAAACTAATCCATATTTATCAGTGTTTTAATAGTCAATACCTAAAATGATCTGGATGGCCCGATCTTGTTGGATCTCAGAAGCTAAGCAGGGTCAGCCCTGCTTAGTACTTGGAAGGGAGACCACCAAGGAAGTCCAGGGTTGCCATGCAGAGGCAGGCAATGACAAACCACCTCCGCTTATCTCTTGCTTTGAAAACCCCATTGCTGGGGGATGGGGAGGTGTTGTGAATTGGTTGCAACTTCACAACAATATTGGCCTATAGAGCACAGGCCAAAAAAATCAAAAAAAGCCTTATGCCTACTATAAGTAAATAGGACCTAAGCAAAATATAAATTTCCTCTATTAATATAAAGTCAGATGAATTTATGAATATACTAATACTCAAGAATAAGATTTAGGATTATGTAAAAAAAAAAAAAAAAAGGTAGGTAGGTAGGTAGGTAGGTAGTTCCCTGTGCAAGCATCCCAACATTTGCTAGGAAGACTATGTTTACAGGGTGGTTTGCCATTGCCTTCCCCAGTTGTGTACACTTTACCCCCAGCAAGCTGGGTACTCGTTTTACCGACCTCAGAAGGATGGAAGGCTGAGTCAACCTTGAGCTGGCTACCTGAAACCGACTTCTGTCGGGATCGAACTCAGATCATGAGCAGAGCTTTCGATAGCAGTACTGCAGCTTTCCAATCTGTGCCATGAGACTCATACAGGATTATGTGTCCATCCATCCATCCATCCATCCATCCATCCATCCATCCATCCATCCATCCATCCATACACACACTGAGAAAGAAAAGTGTAGGATGAGGTGCTTGGAGAGGGACACAAGGAGGCCTGTTTAGGCACACGGAGCATTAATCACGATCAGTGGTCAAGGGTACCAGCAGCTAATGCCCACCTTTAAGTTCTAAGGGACCAATGTGAAACAACATTATTCTGTGCCTGCTTTGGTATCTCCTAAGTACCAACAGATATCAGTTGCAGGCTTGGGTCTCACCCTAGTTCCTCCTTCCTTTGTCAAATCCATGGCAACATCATTCCAGAAACGCTCAGTTCCCTGCCCCCTCTATCCTTGGTGCCAGGCTGCCTGGTCATATATTTCATTTTCGTTTCCCAGGCAGCTGAGCCTACTTTCTGTAAGAGAAAATGTGATTCTGAACTTTCAGATTTATTCCAAATTCCTGGAACCACAACATTGAGAAATATTTCAAATATGGCATTAACTGGTGAATTTTAATATATCTGAATTGCATATCCCTAATAAATTCAATTAAATAATTAGGATTAACTTTTAAACAAGGGCAGTCTGAGGATATATTCATATATACCCAGAAACAGAACATCCAGTGCCCAGAGTCATAGCCTCTTACAAAAAATACAAGTCTTACAGTCTTACCTTAAGGGATAACAGATAGAGTTGCCAACCTCCAGGTGAGGCCTGGAGACCTCCCAGGATTACAACTAGGGTTGCCAACCACCAGGTACTAGCTGGAGATCTCCTGCTATGACAACTGCTCTCCAGCCAATAGAGATCAGTTCACCTGGAGAAAATGGTCGCTTTGGCAATTGGACTCTACGGCATTGAAGTCCCTCCCCTCTCCAAAACCCACCCTCCTCAGGCTCTGCCCCAACCAGGTATTTCCCAACCTGGAGCTGGCAACTCTAATTACAACAGATCTCCGGACCAGAGATCAGTTCTCCTGAAGAACATGGTTGATTTGGAGGGTGGACACGGTGACATTTTACCCTGCTGAGGTCCCTCCCCTCCCCAGGCTCAACACCCAATATATCCAGGAATTTCCCAACCCAGAGTTGGCAACCCTACTAACAGATGTATTGTGGCATAAACTTTCACGTGGCCCACAAAGCCTTTGTTCACAATAAACTTGTTAAATATTAAGGTGAAACACAAATCTTTGATGTTAACGTTTAAGGTAACCATAAATGTTCTGGCTGAAAAAAGCTGGGCTGGAGTCTGGGACGAGAATCCTACCTTTGTGCCTACAAAGTTGAGAGAGAGACTGAAAGAATGTGGAAAAGGAAGTACAGAATGTTCCACTGACAATTTTCAAACTTCCCCAAGGCAGATTTGCCTAGATAATTTCTTGCCACAAAGGAAATCAAATTGAAATAAAGAATCATTCACAGTGTTGACTGCTGGCATTTAAGATATAATGGCAGCCCACGTCTTCTCAGTGCCTCTCACAGAGAAGAGATAATGTGTGTGAAGAGAGAGGCAAAATTGTAGGTTTAGTCATGTCAAAACTTGATGTATGCCAAAATAAGAGATCTGAGGTGTCAGCAATAGCAAAATAAGTGACAAGTGTTAAACTACCCAACAGAAGTAAATTCTGTAATTATTTACCTCTCTGTGGCTGTATCAGTGCGTGCTAATCTGTTTCACACACCCATAGTTATCGGCACGCCAGAACCAAAATAAAAAAACTCTCGATATAGTCAGGTATATGTTAATGGTGACTTGTCATTCACGGTTTGAGAGAACGACTTTTGGCTGGGGGAATGGGGAGAGAACGAAAACCGAAGAGCCAACGTCATAAGAACATAAGAAAAGCCCTGCTGGACCAGAACAAGGCCCATCAAGTTCAGCAGTCTGTTCACCCAGTGGCCAAACAGGTGCCTCTAGGAAGCCCCCAAACAAGACAACTGCACCAGCACCATCCTGCCTGTGTTCCACAGCACCTAAGATAATAGGCATGCTCCTCTGATCCTGGAGAGAATGACTAGTATCCATTTTAACTAGTAGCCATGAATATCCCTTTCCTCCATGAACATGTCCACTCCCCTCTTAAAGCCTTCCAAGTTGGCAGCCATCACCACATTTTGGGGCAGGGAGTTCCACAACTTAACTATGCATTGTGTGAAGAAATACTTCCTTTTATCTGTCGGTAAACAAAGTGCCACCAAGTGAAGGCATTGGCTTGATATGCTGGGAGCGCCAAAGCACCATCATCTGCAAATGGACAACTTTAATTCGATTCCTGGCACCGTTGGCCATGCGGAGATTTCTTCTTTCTCTTCCCGACAGGGGTTTGCTCTTTTAAACACAGCTCCCTGAAGGGAAGTCAAAACCAGAGAAAGGGTTTCCAGTGACCCAGCACAGATGAATGGATGTGTCAATGGTGAATATTGGTTAATCTTTGAAATAGGGAATCCTGCCGTGGTAGCTCAGCTTCTTCCCCCCACTAGCGACTGCCACTGTGGACTTCAAATGGTGTAGGGGCCTTTAGGGGACAAGCCATAAATGAAAAACATCAATAAAATAGTTTCATTAAAAAAAAAAGGAAACAAATAATATAAGGCTATTTTTTTTTTTTTTTGGAGTCTCCGTACTTCTGAGCATTTCCCTGGATAATTTGGTAAGAGATGTGCATCTTAAGAGTAATCTAGGAGTTTTTGTAATTTACATGCGACTCAACAGCCCTTACCTTGTCTTTCTACACTAATTGCTAATGAAGCAATTTAATGCATTTTGGGCTTTCTGTTTTCTTTCTTTCTCTTTTTTTGGGGGGAGGTAGCCTTGTACTAATTCTCGTCATGCAATTGCTCAGCTGCCTTCCCTTCCCAGGATCTTATTCATTTATCTTCTTCTTTGCCCATCAGCAATATACAAAATAAAAGCAAGTTGTGACGATTCCCTTTATTTCAGACTCGATCGCAATGAAACTGAGTAAAACACGCAAAGTAAGCTTGCTTTTTTCAGCGTGCTTGATGGTTCGCTCTCCTCCAGTTATCAATCAATCACTCGGTGACATGATATAATTTCCTAATCATGCTAATATTCATGCTTTTATCACTATTAAACCCAGAGTGCGTGCAATTCAATAAGACAGAAGTCTAATTATTTAAATACGGTGTAGTACAGCACTTCTCTAAGGCCATTGATGTTATGAGTTTTTCCCTCCATTTAGAAAAAAATGCTTTCGACAAAAGCTAAAAAAATAATCATCAACATTATCATAACCCTCCAAGTAAATAGAGCTTGCTCTTTCCATTTTGAGTAATGATAGCATTTTCACTCTGTTTTCACACCAGAGTTTTCTTTATTTCTAATTAGAGTAGTTCCATTCCATAACCTAAAGGGCTTGCTTAGATGCAGCTGAAGAAGTACCCGATGTGATGCAGAGCTAAGAGCTGGTTCCTTAGTTTCTTAGAAGAAGGTTCACTTGTGTTTACTCTTTTCCTATGTCCATTATAATATGTGCAGTGAGAACTGCACCATGTTACTGAGGGGATCTAGTAGTTTCAGTGGTCATTTCACAAGGCAGCCCCCATGATTCTTGGGGGGGGGGGCAAAGTGTCACACAGTGTCACTTCCAGCCACATGACCAGAAGCGGCATCATTTGTCACAGTGATGTTATGGACTCCCCCCAAACTCTATGGTGAAGCCATTGGATTTTTTTGGGGGGGATTGCTTGAACGTTGAGAAGATGTGTGATGCCAGTTCCAGTTATGCAACTGGTAGCAACACCAAACTGTGAACAGCAAATATGCTGCTGTATTCTTGTTCAAACCCAGGAAAAATGGGGTGTGTACTTCCTTACAGCGAGGTGCCAGATTCCACGTCTACGGACTTGATTATCCACCAATGGCAAATGGCTTGGAGGTTGGGGTTTGCATTCAGAGTGGAAATGAGCACAGCGACAGAAATATTAGAGTAGCACATGTCCCTTGGTTTCTAGTTTGATTTGGGAAGTCCACTGGTTTCTGGTAGATCTGCCTGCTGGGAAGGGCTGAACTCCTCCCACCTGCAAAAAAAAACAAAAATGTAGCACAGCGTGGTGGGCTGGGCCAGCTTTGACTGGTGGCTCACACTGTAAACATGGCAGAGCAAGGGTATTGCTGTGCAGTATTGATACAATGCCTATAATAATACGGCTAGTCCTCAAATGCGGGTAATCTGCAGCTTTGGTGGAAAGGCGAGCCTAGTTCTGTTTTACAGCTCTATTCTGCAGTGACAAAGGATAATAATAAATACTATGTCCCCTCAGAGTCTGGGGTTCAATCAAAACATTGGTACAAAGAAACCTTTTGTGCCTCTGATCTATAGTTGAGACACTAGGTGCTGTGGAACCCAGGCAGGACAACGCTGCTGCAGTCATCTTGTTTGTGGGCTTCCTAGAGGCATCTGCTTAGCCACTGTGTGAACAGACTGCTGGACTTCATGGGCCTTGGTCTGATCCAGCATGGCCTTTCTTATGTTAATACCGCCCAGTCCTATATGAAATGTTGTACTTGCCCGTAGTGACCGACTTATCTCCCCCTCCCGCCCAAATACTGATACTTTTATAATTTTTGTGCTAGCAAAAATACAAAAGGAACTAAGCTGAAATAATGAACTGGTCTTGAAAATAATACCAATAATTTCCTGGAACAGTTAGCCATCAATTTGTAAATGTTTAAACAGAATAAATGTTCAGCTCGCTACTTTTAATGATGTTTGCCAACATATTAAATGCTGCGACAAATCAATCTGAGCACGGTGTGTACAGTGTTTTGAATGTCAAGATGTAAATGCAGAAGATTTCAAAATATGAAAGAACTATATCTTTGAAATGGCATGGTAGTACAGCTGATCTAATGTTGCAGCAATGTTGAAAAGCTGTATCTTGACTAAAACCAAGACGGAAGGACTCATAGGGATCAGGTAGTTGGACACTAACCAGAAGGGTAGTTCTGTAAGGCGGTTGTTAGAAAAGAACTAAGACTCCATTGGTAGTGTTTTAATTGCTACCAAGTGTTTTTTATCATTATATTAGCAAGGACCGTAAGAATGCTTCTGGCTCTTTGTGGTGATCCACCACAGAAATTCTGCAGCTGCCCCATGATGTTGACCACTAATGCTTGTCCTATATGGTCTCTTCACAGACTGGGTGATCACACATACAGGTTCTTCAGCCTTTCTGAACACATCGAAGCTCAGGTGTAGTAGTACAGGGAAACCTTATATAAGAATTAATTGACAATCAAGCTAGTTGACAATTCAGCCAGACCCAAACAGCTGTTTTAAGGATGTCCAACAGATTGAGAATGCCCTGTGAGAAAGCCTTCTTCTTCTTCTTTTAATTTGGACAAAAGACCCTGATTCCTATCACTAAGTGCTTTCGAAAAGTCCTTCAGTTTCAAGAGAAGTCTGTCATGTGACATAGCGAGCTGCAGCTTGGGAAATGACAGGGCAAAGTTGCCTTGAGTGGAACTAAATGTGTGATTTTTAGCTTAGAATCTACACGTTTTCTTATCTATTGCTTGTTTATATCATCAAAGCACTGTTATTACAAAATGCTATTTTTCAAATCATATTTTAAGTTACTTAGATCAAGGATTACTATTCACATACAATATCTGAAGCTGCACAGTGTAAAAAAAAAACCTTCAAACACCCCCACATAATAACATACTCTGGTCTGACTACAATACCCCCTTTGCCAAAATTAAATACAATATAAAACTCCTAGGGTGCACATGGCACTTGTCGCTTATCACAAGGAACCACAAATGCCACGATTTGAAATATTTTTAATAGTCATTGGAAGGCCTGTGATGTGAGGGGTAGGGAGTTCTGAAGATTTGAAATAGCGGCCAAAATGGCCTCATGTATGTCCCTACTACAGTACAGCTTCCTCAGATGACCTCAGAGTGTGGGCCTACATATAGAAGTAGAAATGGGTCCTTCAGGTACTTCTGAGCTAAAGTAAAAAAAAAATGAACGTTGTATTGAGCCTGGAAACACATCGAAAGCCTACACATTGCAAACAAATTAAAAAAAAATCTGAGTTCAACTACAATCTGGCCACTATATGCTGAAGTTATCAGACCATCTTGAATGCCAGCTCTACCTGAAGTATGTCAAAGTGTCCAATATGGATGTTATCAAGGCACATGTAGGTATGCTGGATCCACTTCTCTAGGAATGGCTACAGTTGATGAACTAGCCTAAATTGTCAAAAAGTACTCTTAGACTCTTAGCTAGATATCCAAGGTCAAAGTGAAGTCCAGGAGTACTGCCAGACTACAAGATTGCTCTTCAGGGAGATTATTAATCCATCCAGAGCAGAATGGATAACGGCTACAAAAACAGTTCTACCCCTAACACCACAGCATTGCTATTTTGTCTGGATTAAGCTTCAAGTTGCTCACCATCATGCAGTGCTCTCACTGCCTCCTGACCCCAGTTAAACCTATCTATAGTCTCCCTGGATTCAGAAGGAAAGGGGAGATCAATAGCGGCAAATTGATGGCAAATCATTCTGAACCCCTGGTGGTTTCAAGTAGACCAGCGTAACAGTATACAACTTTGAGAAACCTCATAATCCAACAGGCAAGGGGCAAAATAGAAGTCCTTCAGCACCACCTTTTGGAATCTACCACCAACAAAGAAGTGAAATCACTCCAAATTACCACCACTTAGGCCATTCTTGCCAGGTGGTCCAGACCGATACCAGGGTTGATGGTATGGAAAACCACCGATAAATCCAAGAAAACCAACAGTTATTAATCTCTGCTATCAGCAGACTTGCATTCATCAGGATAAGCAAGGCAGTTTATGTGCCAAACGGAAGACAAAAACAGATGGAAAGGGAGCTAAGTAATCAATTTTGCCCAGAAACACCTGGAGTTGAGCAGCCACCATTTTCACTAAAATCTTGCTTGGAAATGTCAGATTAGATATCAGCCTATAGTTATTATAATTGTACAAATGTAGTGTAGATTTATTCAGAAGAGGCTATACCACTGTTCCCTTCAAAATTGGAGGTACTAAACCTTCCGTCAATGGTGTATTAATAATGGTCATGATCCACTGAGGAAGAGGAAGAAGAACAGTTGGTTTTTACATGTCAACTTTCTCTACCACTTAAGGAAGAATCAAACCAGCTTACAATCACCTTCCCTCCCCCTCCCCACAACAGACACCCTGTGAGGTAAGTGGGGCTGAGAGAGTGTGATTAATCCAAGGTCACCCAGCTGGCTTCATGTCTAGGAATGGGGAAACAAATCTAGTTCACCAGATTAGCGTCCGCCACTCAGGTGGAGGAGTGGGGAATCAAACCCGGTTCTCCAGATCAGAGTCGACCGCTCCAAACCACCACTCTTAACCACTGTACCACACTGGCTCTCATGGGAGAGCCCTGGGAGACTTTATCAGCATTATCAGCAAGAAGAGGCAAGGGTAGACCTCAAAACTCCAAATATTCTCTCTCTATCCCCCGTTTCCACCATCTGAAAAGTAGCCATAGAACCCCGATACAATTGATGCCATTACTGAAAGTATTTAGGCTAAAAGGTATCACACAAACACCATCATATAATGATCCATTTGTGACAATGGAGTCACAAAGTACTCCTCCATCCCCAGATCTCCATTCCCATGGCCCAACCAAAATCAAATTCAGGATCTCCTACTACAGGCATGCAACATTAATTGGGATGGACCATGATTCCAATGGTGACTATGATATCCTAAGTAGGTCCAGATAGCATGAATTCAGCGTGATTGCTGAACTCCCCCAGAAACAGATGCCAGGAGGGGGACTCAGCAACAGTGCCTATACTAGCTCAGCAAACATGTGTAGAGAGACCAGTAGGCAGTGGTGCAGACAGTACCCCAACGGAATCCCAGCTCGGTCTCAGGAGCCCAACATCAGGAATAAAAAGTCTTTATTGGTCAAATTTTGAGACTACCAGTAAGTCTTCCGGTCACGGTGTTGGAAATCAATGCCAGCCCACTGCCCACCAAATTAAGCCTGTTTTAGGAAGAAACTTGGCAGACACCAATTTCATCACTTTCATCCAGGTGGATCTTAGTAATGCTTGCCAGGTCAGTCTACTGTTCCAGGATTAAATCTGATGAAAGACCTATCTGGCACTAAACAACAGGGCTTTTAAAGTAGGTCGCTCAATGATACACCCAAAGCCACCGCGTGTGGAAAGAGGATCAGGAGGAGGCAAACCACGCAAGTGTCTAAGCTCCAGCCAATCCAGTTTCCATCAGCCTGCCTTCCTTTGCCCAGCCCACTGAAGAAGTTAAAATTAGTGCTGCTCTCCTATGCCTCACGGTCCTTTCTCTGGCATGAGAAAGGAATGGCAGGCAGAATAATAAAGTGTCTGAAGAGAGAATGTACAGGGTGGTACCTAAATTTGCAATTTCAGTTGCACATTCAGCTGTATGTGCATTGAATGTAATATGAAAATGCAAACGTATAAAGAAAAATCAAGGGTACACTGTAACTTGTGAATGGGGCTTCTGAGTCAAACCATTGACCGATCAAACTCAGGCTTTTCTACTCTGAATAGCAGTAACTCTCCAGGTTCTAAGGCAACAGACTTTCACTTTACCTGTTACCAGATTCATTTAACTAGGGATTGAACCTAGGACTTTCTACATACAAAGCAGTTGCCCTCTCAAAGTAACTCCATGTTACAAAATAAGACAGCTAAAGAACGACATGATAGAGATTTACGGTATATGAAGAAGAAGAGTTTGTTTTTATATACCGACTTTCTCTACCACTTAAGGAAGAATCAAACTGGCTTATAATCACCTTCCCTTCCCCTCCCCACAACAGACACCCTGTGCGGTAGGTGGGACTGAGAGAGTTCTAACAAAGCTGTGACTAGCCCAAGGCCACCCAGCTGGCTTCGTGTGTAGGAGTGGGGAAAACAACCCGGTTCACCAGAGTAGTGTCCACCGCTCATGTGGAGGGGTGGGGAATCAAACCCAGTTCTCCAGATCAGAGTCCACAGCTCCAAACCACCACTCTTAACCACTACACCAACAAATTATACATAGGGTGGAGAAAGGGGATAGTAGGAGCTTCCCTCCCTTTCCCATAACATTAGTACTCAGGGGTACCACATGAAGCTGATAGGCAATAGGTACAGGGCAGACAAAGGGAAACATTTTAAAAAATAAATTGTGGAATTTGCCGCCAGTGGATGTAGTCATGGCCACAAGCACAGAAAGCTTTAAAAGGGGGTTAGACTGGGCCCTGACCCCACAGCGAGAAAACCACTACCGTAAACTGTGGGAACTCCTCCCTCAGGAAATGGATTTCTCAGCATCACTTACAGCAGGAGTCATTTGTTACAAGGACCGGATATGACATAAATGTCACTTGGTCGGGCCGAGCCATGCCTCCCCAGCCCAGATCGGGATTGGAGGCGGTGGCTGCCTCAGCAGGCTCGCAGGCCAGATAAGAACTCTCAAGGGACCAGATCCGGCCTGCCAACCTTATGTCTGACACCCCTGATTTACAGCCTTCTAGTGAAATTTGAAAACACAAAGAAGCCCTATGTGTGCTTATTCCTTACATACTGAAATACTTATTATCTGCCAGTCATTATTCCTTCACTGGACCCTCATACATAAAACGTCTCAGATACTCCAAAGTCAATGACTCTCCCCCACTCAGAATCTGTATGCATAGGGTTGCCAACGTCCAGGTAGTCTTAATAGAAGGAAGCACCTACACTAACTAGTCACGTTGTGCAAAGGAATAGTGACAAGCTCTTGCAATATATGCAAAATAGTGATGTTATTCAAAAAGTGCAAAAACATGCAAAGTTACAATGATATGAAGAACTCACTCTTATATACATAAGTCTTCCAAAAGGAAGTCAATCTTGATAGGCACAAGTTTTACAAGGTAAGTACAAAAACTTATTTCTCTACATTTGTTCTTTTTGCAGGTAGAAATGTTGAAGTGCTGTGGAGGCTGAAACGGATCGGTTTGGCAATTGAACTCCATGGCATTGAAGTCTCTCCCCTCCCCAAACCTCACCCTCCTCAGGCTCCACTCCAAAAACCTCCCACCGGTGGTGAAGAGGGACCTGGCAACCCTACGTAGGCAGAGGTCGACCGGGAATAGGCCTCAGGCCACACATTTTGTCCCTGCTTCTTAGTGAATGCAGTGTTTGACCCAGAGGTTTCTAGTGTTTGCTTTCAAGTACAATTTGGTATGTTCTATATAACATACCAAGGGGAGGCGGCAGTACATAGTCCTTTGCCCAGATTTCACAGTACGGACAGGTTACAGGCAGGAAAGGGGCAGGTGGGGCAGGAAGAGAAGGCTTGACTGAATCGGCACTTTGCTATGAGACTTTTAAAAAAAGATATGCCTCTAACATGGAAAGAAAAGTGATTTGGAAAGAAATTGGGCCTAAGATCTCTTCCTCTCACATTTTTCCCCCTCCGCAGCACAGTGAATAATTCAGGAGAATTCAAATGAGGTGGCTTCCACTTGTCTCCCACTTCCTCTCCGGGCTGCTTGACAGCCACTGCTTAAGTGTCACAAACCCTCAGTCATTAGCTGTAACTGCACAGATGGAACAATATTTGCTCTGTCGTTGGCATTCAATTAGGCTGATGCCAACTCTAAACATTAAGCCAGTTAAACTACGCTTTAGGCAAAGCGTGGCTCATAATGCGAGGTTTATGTTATCCTCTGGAAAATCTGGGTTCTTCAGGGTTTAATGTAAGGTAAATATTAAAAATCTGCATATATTCACACGAGCAAAAGGAAAGCAGACAGGTAGAAATCTCAGATAATCCTTTCTCAAGATAAATGGATAGTTTGTACTCAAAGGCAAAGGACTGCAACAAACTAGAAACTTTGTGTCATCGAGGTCTATTTGCATAAGTGAATAAAAACAGATGGGGCGGGGAGATACCCGACTGAAATTTGAGACGTTATTCTTTACTGTCAGTAGGGTTGCCGACTGCCAGGTAGTAGCAGGAGATTTCCTGCTAATTCAACTGATCTCCAGCCGACAGAGATCAGATCACCTGGAGAAAAAATGGCCGCTTTGGCAATTGGACTCTATGGCATCGAAGTCCCTCCCCTCCCCAAACTCCACCCTCCTCAGGCTCTGCCCCAAAAATATCCCACCGGTGGCAAAGAGGGACCTGGCAACCCTAACTGTCAGTGAGTCTAATCAATTGACTGGCAACAACTTTCTATCCTGAATATTACCTTCAAGCTTCCAATATGCACATTACTATTACACAATCAGTGCAATCCTAGGTGGGTGGGGGCAAATGCCCTCAGGGAGCCAACTGACCTTTCAGGGAGCCAGCATGGCATAATGGTTAAGAGCGGCGGTTTGGAGCGGTGGACTCTGATCTGGAGAACCAGGTTTGATTCCCCACTCATCCACATGAGCGGCAGAGGCTAATCTGGTGAACTGGATTGGTTTCCCCGCTCCTACACATGAATCCAGCTGGATGACCTTGGGCCAGTCACACTCTCTCAGCCCCACTTACCTCACAGGCTGTCTGTTGTGGGGAGGGGAAGGGAAGGTGATTGTAAGCCGGTTTGATTTTCCTTAAGTGGTAGAGAAAGTCGGCGTATAAAAACCAACTACTCTTCTATCTGAGATACATCGGAGTAAGGGCCAGTTATGCCGGCGCAGCCCCCCAGGGCTGTTCCACCACTCTCAGGTGCCGAAGCAGCCACACAGCACCCACCCAACTGAGGAATAGGCCTCTGTACAGATTGCATATGAAGCTTTACCCACCCTTAAAAGTCTACTTCATTTGTCACAAGCAGAGATGTAAAGTTTCCAGCAATTTTAAAACCAGTGAGGACCCACCCACCCCCACACATACACAAGCACACACAAACTCATAGAAAGTCTGGGGGGAATGATGTGCAATCCTTAATTTATTATTAAATATAAACTTCATTGATTGCTTCAACAACATAAAATGCATCATTTGTAACTTAACAGTGCATAAAATTGAGTTGCTTGGCATATTTATGGATTTTAAAACTGTAAATATAAGCAAATATATCCAAGACTTGAGAAAGAACTGTAAACTACTGCACCTTATGCTACCTTTGCATACGTATCTTCATTTTCGCCATTTGGGAGGTAGGGAAAAAAATAGAAGTTGGAAAACAGAAATCATATCTTTTGTAGTAAACAAAAGAAAGGAAGTTATTTGAACAGAAACACTCTCAAAGAGTCACAATACAAATATAGCAGCACAACTGGATATAGAGCTGAATTGTGTGTGTGTGAAGCGCCGTCAAATCGCAGCCGACTTATAGCGACCCCTGGTGGGCTTTTCAAGGCAAGTGATTAAGCAGAGGTGGTTTGCCACTGCCTTCCTCTGAAGAGTCCACCTTGGAGGTCTCCCTTCCAAGTGCTGACCCAGCTTGGCTTCCGAGATCTGATGAGACTGAGCTATACTATACCACTCCACATCCCGAGCTGAACTCCACAACATTGAAAACTCTGACTTTTTTGACAGTCTATCATTATCCAAACTATAGCATATCAATTGTGGGCAGTATGGGACACATTTAAACAGTGAAGATTTGCTTGAAAATATCTGGTAAAATGGTTGTTGTTTTTTAATTGGGAGAAAATTTCTGAACAGGAATGAAAAATTATATTTACCAGAGGTCCTGTTAAAGCACCACATATCACTATCACAACAGGTACATCTATGGTACTCTGCTCCACAGAAATTGAACAAATTATATTAATGGAGAAAGTATAAGTGCTGGAAATGTGAACTTATCCCTTTACACTTTAGCCATATGTGGTGGACTTGTCCTATAGTCATGGCTTTTTAGCAAAAAGCAATAGCAGAAATAGAGCATTATGACCACTACCTTATTCTCCAAAAGTAATATTGTTAGGTTTAACAGAAAATGTAGTTTCTGTGGCAAATATAAACATTAGGCAGTGGATTCAAAACATACGTATCTGTTGAAGACGTCCTGTCCATTTGAGGAAAAGAAGACAAAAATGTCATTCTTTTAAATGTAACCATTCTTACATTTCTGGTATTAAAGACATAGTTCTAGTTAGTCATTGATTTTTATAATTGTTCTTCCTTGCTGCAATGTATAATAAATAGGTTAATGCCAATAAAGGCTTTGTATTTGTATTCATTCGTATAATAAATAGGTGGAGTTGTAAAATGAGTTGTGAGATGATGTTGTAAAATACACAGACACTTGTGTTTTATGTTATATGCCTGTAATGTAAAATTATAAAGAAGTAATGGAAAAGAAAATATTTTGTAAATGTGTACACAGGAATTATCATTGCCTAATGCTATAGACAGAGCCCCATGGCGCAGAGTGGTAAGCTGCAGTACTGTAGAATCCAAGCTCTGCTCACGACCTCAGTTCGATCCCGACGGACGTTGATTTCAGGTAGCCGGCTCAAGGTTGACTCAGCCTTCCATCCTTCCGAGGTCGGTAAAATGAGTACCCAGCTTGCTGGGAGTAAAGGGAAGATGACGGGGGAAGGCACTGGCAAACCACCCCGTAAACAAAGTCTGCCTAGTAAACGTCGGGATGTGACGTCACCACATGGGTCAGGAATGACCCAGTGTTTGCACAGGGGACCTTTACCTTTTTTTAATGCTATAGAAATGGGATGGGCAGACTGGGAACTTTTTTTTCAGGTTCTTGGGAGTTCTGATCCTCTCTAGGATCAGAGGAACATGCCCATTATCTTAGGTGCTGTGGAACACAGGCAGGAAGGTGCTGCTGCAGTCGTCTTGTTTGGGGGCTTCCTAGAGGCACCTGGTTGGCCACTGTGTGAACATACTACTGGACTTGATGGGCACTGGTCTGATCCAACAGGGCCTTTCTTATATTCTTATGTTCTTATGAGTTGTGTGTGTGTAAAGCGCCCTGGGCACGAAACGGCAGCTCAGTGGGTCGAGCCTGACCTAAAACAGTGTCTTCCACACAACTTACAGCATTTCACAGGAGGCTGGAAATCCTATGGAGGGGAAATCTTCCCAGTGCTTTTCCCCAAAGCTAAACATCACCACCCCAAACTGTAACATATGCTGCATCTCTGGATCATGAGGAGTACTCTTCCAATCATGACCTGACATCAACTGCTCCTTAGGCACAGTTGCCTGACGGACCACTCTGCACTCTTTTAATGACATAAAAGGAGGTGGGGAGGAGCTATGATATATGGTGACATTTATAGGACACCATTCTTCTCAGAATGCCTAGATCTCCCATCCAGTCAACATAGAGTTTCCAGCAATTTCTAGAGCAGACTGACTTCAATTCCAGGTTTTCCCCAAAAGTGATATCATGACATCAACCAATGCCAATTTATTTTATATTATTTTTCCCTGCTGGCCGCAGAAGTGGTGTTGGAGAGGGAGGTGGGGGATCCCCTGCCGGGAAAGTGCCAAGCCTGGCTAGAACAGCATTGTATAATACATTACATATTAAGGACATTCCACTTATATAACTTCAGCACTGGATTCAGTTAACACGTGTGAATACGCTTCTCTATTTCACACATATATAAAAAGAATTGAGCAAACAATGTATTATTTATCACATGTAGCTTAGTTTACCTATCGTCTAGCACAATTTTAATATACTCAAAGGTAATTGTGCCACTGAAATTGCACAGAGCTTTGGAATAGCCCCTCAGATTGCCAAGTGAAAGACTGAAGAACAGTCACAACATTCAGCCAATCTCTCTAGGAACACAATGACCCCCACCTGATTCAGAAAACTCAGTTTGAAAGAGACTCTATTCCCCAAAGCAATTCTCAGCAGTACTTAAAAAGCTTGGGGTGGGGGTAGGGGGGGAATCAGATTAGGTTAACCAGGTTATGTAGATGTTATAAGAATATAACTTCTAAAAATAACCTCATAGATCAATCCAAGTAAACTTCAAATAGAGATCTCACCTTTTGCACAGCCTAGCACTTGTATGCTATATAATTCTGCTCTCAAATTATCAGATTGATATAGTAACTGTAGAAGAAAGGCTTGGACACAATAAGGCCTGTGCTTTGAATGGACTTCTGGCTCGAAAATTTTACGCTATCACATTGTGTACAAAATCTAGTGGCGCTATTATACTTACATTGCATTTTAGAACGCTTCTGGTGGACAAGAAAACAAATCATTTTAATAAACGTATTCTCCAAATACACGAATAAGATCTACAATGGGAAGATGGATTTTGGCATTATCTTCCAACTCCTATTGTAACCACCTACAAGGTGAAAATAAAACCAAGACGCCTATTTAGACTGATCTGAAAATAAAAGAATACACCAAAAAAAACAAGCCAATGCTTGGTACATTATTTTCATTACAAATGATGTTCGTGTAGTACTTTTAAAAACACAATGGTTCTTATGTATTCTCAAAACCAAATACCAGTAGGATGACAAATGGGAAGTTGCCCGAAGGCCCCAAACAAATAGGCTCACAGATGAGCAGGGATTTGAACATACATCCAGGGCTCTTTCCACCACACCAAACTAGCCCCATATTGACACACTCAACTGCTAAAAGCAAGACATAATCACAGGAACAGCACTAACATAATGCCTAAGAGAAAGCCCCATAAACTAACAGCTGTGACATATAATCAATGTGCGCCTGGTAAAACAATATTCAGAATAGCCTCGCTTATTTAAAATAACATTCAGTTTACACACACACATACAAAGTGTTCTAGCTAAGCTGTTTAAAAAATGATCACAGGCACCCAAAGAGAAATTATATATCTATTCCTTATGTACTTCAAAAAGAAAGGGGAGTTTCACACTGTTACTTCGAACAATTTAATCTCGAAAGCAACATAACTGCAATATATATTAATCCACTAGAGTACACATTGAACACATTGCTTCCAAGCACCACTGACTAAATGTCTCTGTAGAATTGCTTCCACTGTAGAACAGTTTACTGCTCTGTATATTTAAAGAGAATGCAAGTTACTCCTTGCACGTTGGTTAAATTGATTCCCATATCGGTCTGTCACAGCAGTAGCGGAGGTGAATTGTCGTAGAGCCTTCCCGTCAAGGCACTATGAGATTCATGGTTTGTTCACAGTCAGAGGGAATCCAGAAAAGAGAAGTTCTAGAGACATGCCAAGAATACAGGAAGGAGCCACGCTGCAGGCGATTTGACACCTTGGTCTATTTACACATTGACGTGTGTCAGAATATGTGCATCTACTGCCCCAGATGTAGTGTGTGTGTGTGTGTGTGTGGTTCCATACCAGTGGAGGTGCATTTCTCTGCCTCTCTCTGCGTGGTGTGGTGGTTAAGAGCAGTGGTTTGGAATGGTGGACTCTAATCTGGAGAGTTGGGTTTGATTCCTCACTCCTCCACATGGACGGCGGACGCGAATCTGGCAAACCGGGTTAGTTTCCCCACTCCTACACATAAAGCCAGCTGGGTGATCTTGGGCTAGTCACTGCTTTCTCAGCTCCACCTACCTCACAGGATGTCTGTTGTGGGGAGGGGAAGGTAAGGTGGTTTGATTCTTCCTTAAGTGGTAGAGAACTCTTGGTTTTTATATGCCAACTTTCTCTGCCACTTAAGGGAGAATCAAACCGGCTTACAATCACCTTCTCATCCCCTCCCCACAACACACACCTGTGAGGTAGGTGGGCTGAGAGAGCAGTGTCTGGCCCAAGGTCACCCAGCTGGCTTCATGTGTAGGAGTGGGGAAACAAATCCAGTTCACCAGATTAGCCTCCGCCACTCATGTGGTAAAGTGGGGAATCATATCTGGTTCTCCAGATCAGAGTCCACCGCTCCAAACCACCGCTCTTAACCACTACACCTTGCTGGCTCTCACTTTCAAAGTCACTGAATGTGCGGTGTTTGGAAGAGGTTAAGGGGTTGGGCCTGCAATGAGCTGGCTTGCAGCAGCACCTGCTACAGAAGAACGTATGGAAATATTTCCAGGGCCTCAGGCAGAGAACAAACTTTCCCAGCAAATGCTACCTGAGATCTTTTATCAGGAGAGGCCACAGACAGGACCCAGGACCTTCTGCATACAGAGCACGGCCGTTGTTATTGAGCTACAGTTCCTCTCTGGTCTCAGGGAAGGGGAAAATTAGCATAATCCCAGATGCATAATTACAAGTATTCCAGCAGTAGTCTTCCATTAATTCGCTTGCTACGCAATCCTGTGCTGAAATCAGTGGTCTTAGAAGGATGTTATTCACTGTGGATGTTTGTAATGTATTGTCACACATGTCAGCACATACAGGATTTGCGCTGACAGCACTTAAAAAAACAAAAACTTCACTTTCACATGTGCCCCAAACAGTATGCCTAGGAAAATGCTCAGGAGTCCAAGCTAGGCAATGCAAGACCCTCTTACGTGGGCAGGAGCCTCTTCTGATGCACACATGCACAGTGGACACAAGCACCTGGCACACTGCTTCAAAGGACAATGCCACAGAAGATATCCATAAACAGTATGCCACTAGCCATTCGTAATTAGGAAAGAATGAGCGCCACTGCTACCCTCTCTTTCTTTCTCCACACAAATTAACTGAGGGAAAGCCAGCACCATTTGTAAAAAGTAGAGAGACAGGGACTGAGAGAGAGGGCAGAGGGGTAGATCAATAATAAATTGGCAGCAGGCAGTGTGAAGTTGTCAACAGTAGCATAGTCTTGAGTGGCTTTGGATTCTACATCAATACAGAAAAAATTGTAGCGAAACAGCACAGAAAATAAGAGATACTCGCTGAAAACAATTTAGGATGGCAGAAGAAAGGGGAAAGAATCGCTTGCTCTTCTGAAGTCAAGTCTGAAAGGGGTATTAGTACATTTCTTCCGCTGTACCAGATGCAGAGTTCTCCCGTCTGAAATGACGTCCAAAGCAATGATAACCGATTAGACGAGTAACTCGCGCATCCATTTTTGACGATTCTCTGTACCGTCCCAATCCACCATTGACAAGTAACTTGCTTTCAAGGAACACCTTTTCTCATATTTATCTGGCATACCATGATTTGGAAATTGAATTCAGGAGCTAGTCTGTCGGCAATTAACCGAAAGCGATGTCTTAGAACAAGAGATTACAATGTAGGCCTTTCCCAAACGGTACTTAAAAAATGTCACCATGGTTAGAAGGAAGATCAGGAGAGCCCCTCTAAAGGGAAGGAAACTGGATGATTAGGCACGGGGGACTGCCAATCAAAGGCAGAACAAAGAGGGGAAGAAGCAAAGGCTAGCAAAGGGTTTTCCCGCTTGCATGCATCCGCACAGGTATTCCTCTTGCGCTTTCATATTTCCCCTTGAAATACCCATTGATCTGAAAGGTTGCAGCATTATTGTTTCTGATATCATTGGTCCTCTACCAATAAAGTACCAACCAACTTTGGCATTGATCGTTTGAGTTTTGTGGTCTGGTAGCTTTAGCATGTGACTAATAATGCCCTGATGGTTCCTAGGAGCCACCGCAGATCTAACACTATCCAAAAATAAAGCTGCATTCTTTCACCGGGATAGTTCCCAATGAAGAGCGTATGAAATTGTGGAAGTTTAATATCAAATTGCAAAGCAATTTTGTTTGTTTTTAACTTTGTTTTTATTGCTGCGGCTGTCAATTTATGGAAGCCAACTCAAGTGATTGAGATAGATATTTATATCCCACTCACTCTTAATCAAAACAAATAAATAAAATGCAGAAACAAATGGCAGTGGTGTGATTTCAACCTTAAGCTGGAGGAACTTCCTCCAACCCATGGAGCCTTACTGTTGTTCTCTGCTGCTGGAGGAAGGCTTCAAACTTTGTTCAGTGGAGTGGTACAATAGTGGAAGGATCCATGGCAGTGTGATGCATGGAGAGGATATATTTTGGCTTGATTTTCAAAGGTTGGAAATGTGTAATCCAGTTGGAAAATGACAGAACTTGGGGAAGGAGCTTGTGAACAAAGTCAAGGGACAAGCTTGTGGGAGGTCTGTGACTCAAACTCTTCCAGGTGCCACACGACCTAACTGTAATGTCCACCACAGCGACTAGAAACACAGTGGAGGAACATCACTGCACAATGTGTCTGTCACAGATAGAATCCAGTCATAAAAATAAGCAAAACCGACCCTGTGTAAGCAATGTAAAACCGTGTGCAAGATGGTCACCATACTGATTCACAGCCCTTAGTGCATGAGCTTTCACATGGGGTCTGCAGAAAAACATGTGATTTCAGCAAGTCAAGAGGGATAACAGGTTTAGATGGGCAGCTGTACTGTATTCTACAGCCTGCAATCCACATGTAGAAACACATGTGTGTATGTGGCTCTGTGCACTCAATACAGCTGATCCACATACACATATAGATGGGGAGGGGCTGTGGCTCAGTGGTAGAGCCTCTGCTTGGCATGCAGAAGGTCCCAGGTTCAATCCCCGGCATCTGCAGTTAAAGGACGAGGCAAGTAGGTGATACGAAAAACCTCTGCCTGAGACCCTGGAGAACCGCTGCCAGTCTGAGTAGACAATACTGACTTTGATCAACCAAGGGTCTGATTCAGCAGAAGGCAGCTTCACGTGTTCACCAATCGGTTTCTACACTTGGAATGCAGAATGGGGCATGGACATCCTGCTCAACCTGTTATCCCTCATGACTTGCTGAAATCACACACATTTTTGTGTGTGTGCCTGAAGGAGGAATGGAACCGAATACACTATGAGGATGTACTTTTTCCAGTGTAAGGAAAGGCAGTTGCAATGTCTGCAGTATATACACATCACTGTTGTAACACAGGTACTACACAGGTAAAGAGTAAGACATGCTACCTGGGGACAATGGCCCAAAAATGTTTCCTGGAAGCATGCAGCTCAGTGTCTAAAGAAGTGCATATGCCCAAGCAGGTCAAGCACCAGGAAACGCTCAATGTATATAAAGCAAACATGTCTGCTGCAGAAAGCACAGAGCTGTTCTCAATTAACTGCAATGAACTAATGAGAATAACAGTCAGCAATATTTAAATCCCTCCCCAAGGATCGCCAAAGTCCAACCCATTCCTTTCTCAATTGCTCGCAGAAAGAACAAAGGGGTTGCCTTTTTCTCTTAACAGTAACTATATTTATGCTCTCTTTCTGTCTTCAGTGTCATAAAATTCAATGAGGGCCATTCTAAAATTTTGATTTCCAATTTTTTATTTTAAATCACTTTTTATCATCCTGCTTCTACACAGGGGGAAAAAAGCTTTTCATTGTGCGAACTTTAAGACTGTGATAATGATCAAAATGGTTGCCTCCGTCCTTTAAGGACACTGGCAATTATTGTCATCATACCTCCTGTTCGGCAGTTCAAGTTGTTTAAAACTTTGATAATGATTACTTGACTGCATTTAAATGAAGGTCATTTACCCTTCCATTCCCCACGTATATAGTGCCTTTCCATGCAAAGCGCCTCAAGGCCCTTTTCAAAGAACGCTAATCAGTACACAAAATTATATTGAAGCAAATAACCTTGTCACAAATGCCATTACACAGTAAAAGCTAAATAAAAAATAATAGCTTTCCTCTCTATATTTAAAAATATATCTCCACTTAGTGTCAAACATTTCAAGCACAGGAGGGATGATGGAGAAGAGTAGAGATTTCATAGTACGTATGAGGAGAAAAATGTGAGGAGATATGAACATTCACTTGGCCAACAAAAGAAAATTTGAGATACACTGAAATTGTCCTTAACTGCAGACTTTATATCCTTTCAAACTAGCCAACTAACTGGGAAATGTAACTTCATGACAATATTATTTTTTTTAAAAAGAAACTATTCGGAGTTTCAATTGCGGCAGCGATGCCATCCGCGTGACAACCTTACTTACTAAAACTGGAACCACTTCATTCAACTCGCTAGTAGTTAAGGAGGCAAGAAGAATTTCCTACCACAAATAAGGGTAGCGCCTTATCAGGACATACATACAACCAACCCAGACTAGCTCAGACAAACGAATTTGCTTCCACTACCAGTCTGTGAAGACTTCACAAAAGATGCCTGATAATGTCACTCCTATTGTGTGAGAGAGTTTGCTGGCTACTTACAAGTAGCCCCGCTATTGGCTGGAAATGAAATAAATGCCCCTGCTCTTACAAAGAGAGAGAGAGAGAGAGCAATCAGGTGCTATCTCCTGGCAGTTTTAGAGGAACACAGATAGGACATGATAAATAAGCTTCAAACCAGCTTTCCTCCACAAATCAGATTCTCAGTGTAGTGCCATAAAATGAATTTCTCACAATGTTTTGATTATGAATTCCTTAATCGGTTAGAGCCCACAGCCTCTCACATCTCCGGTCTTAATAGTTATATTAGGGTAAAATAATCCAACACAATTACCCAAAAGTGAAACAAAAAAGGGAGGAGTCAGTGGTTGGAAAGGATATTTACTTAAAGGAGAAGCTTGAATCTGATGAGCTTCATTTGCCTTCACGGTTATAGTTATAGACTGTCCCTTCTTACAAACTATATTTTTTAATGATGGTTAATGAGTGTTTAAGAGAATGGAATGCGATCAGGTTTAAGATACAAAAACAGACATGAATTCTTGGGGACGGGGGGGCGGGGGCATTAAGCCTGCCAGCTTCAGTTCCCATTTGTGCTACGTGAATAATAATCCTGATCTAGGAGTGTTGTAAGGACTATTGGAATAATTTATGTGAAAGCCTTTGGAACACTTTGGAAAAATGATCAGTTCACAACTGGAACATGTAAAGGAGTTGAAGGTTGAAAGAAAGAATTTATATGACATGAGAAACACTATGAATCCCAAAATTGCACTTGGTAGGCCAGGTAATGAATACCCCTTAAATTTGTCTTTAACATTCCCACAGTAATCCCAACGTAGAGATAAATGTGAATTAAGAGGCTGTGGTAAAGTAGTGTGAAGGCAAGCAAATGACTATAGTAGCTTACGTTGTTGTGCATATACTATATGTCAGCTATATCAGTACAAAAGTCACGTGGATGTTCATGTATAACAAAACATTTATGTTATTTCACCTTCTATCTAAAACTCATCAGTAGTTTCCCATTAGTTTTGATTATCCAAAATCTACTCATCTGATCATTGCCACTTTCTATCTTTTTTTCCTCTTAGCAAACTAGTGCTACCGTTTTTATGGTTCAGCTTTTGATCATTATCTTCAGTCTTCTGCAAGAGAATTTGATAGCTGTTTTTTTCTCAGTTTCTCTACTGTTTTGTATGGAAGTTGCAAGCTTCCTTAAGAATACTGCATAGAGAATGCAGGATCAAGATGTTTTAAAATGAATACAGCCATAAGCCATCTTTAACATTGACTTGACAATGAGTTATCCTTGGATAAGCACAAACAGTTTGTGAAATCATTTCAGCCACTAGTATGTCAACATGTTCAAGGTGTAAAGTCAAAAGATTTAAATGAAGGAATGTGGGAGACAGGAAATATAAATGCCTCTTGCTTCCAGTTATCAAGCTTCTGTGTATTCACAAGGAATTTCTGTGTCAAAAAATGTGCATTCCATTCCCACTCCTTAGCATCCAAAACTTCCCTTGGCTTAAAAATATTAATACCCTAAGTATATCAGAAGCAGAGAGCCAGCATGGCGTAGTGGTTAAGAGAGTGGCGGACTCTAACCTAGAGATCTCGGTTCGATTCCCCAGTACTCCACATGAAGCCTGCTGGGTGATCTTGGGTCCATCACAGTTCTCTCAGAACTCTCTCGGCCCACGTTGAGGCAGGCCATGGGGAACCACCTCCAAATGTCTCTTGCCTTGAAAACTCTACGAAGTCACCACAAGTCAGCTGTGACTTTACAGCACAGACAGATACACACGTATCAGAAGATTCCATACTCAAAAAGATTATGTTCATGCTCATTGGGGAAGGTGGAAACAACTGAGTATATTATTCTGAGAGGTCCACATCACAAGGAGGCCAGATTAAAATATCTTCAGCCTGTGCTTGATGGCTTTCTTGGTGAATCCGATGAAATTAAATTGGAAAGCCTATTGTCTGATAAAAATCACTGGGTATCCAGACAAGTTGCTAAATTTTGCCTCTGGATATGTAAGACTTGGGGAACAATAGTGAAGCCATTGTAAAGCTCTAGACTTTTATTCTTCCATTGTTTTGAACCATTGTTTTAAATCTGGAACTTTTGTTAAATCTTGTTATAACTTTTGTTATACTTGTCAAAGACGGCAATAAAAATGTTATACATATCAGAAGCACTTGCATTTCCTCTTTTTAAAAAAAAAATCCCCAGATACGGTACCCTTTAGATGGTACCCTGCTTCTGGTTTAATCGACCCAGAAATTTTCAAAAAAATCCAAACAAATCCGAATCCTTATACCGATATGGTGTGTGTGTGTATGTGAGAGGGGGTCGGCTTTTTTCGGATATTCAAAAATTTTCATTTCTATTAAACCCAAACCCGTTGGTCTTGGAGGTGGCAGGCAGCACAGAGCTGAATGCTGGGCTAATGACTATTAGTGGTTCCAGTGCAGGAAGGATAACATTGAAATCCCTCCACCAAGTAGACAGGATAAACATAAATCAGTCTATCCTACAGAACTGCCATTGTTGAAAGGAAGAGGAGGGATGCCAATTCCAATGGGGGGGGGAACCATGTATGTGGGCTCCAGTCCTTGGATTTCTGTCCTTTAAATGTTGTACAGGAGAACTTAAAGGGTTAGGACATTCTAAAATGTCATTGTATAAACAGCAGCAGCGGTGTTTCACTGGTGGCATTTCACATAAAGGCACAATAAATCTGTGAATGACCCAAGATGAGCAGCTGTAGGTGTGGTGAAAACAGTTCCACGATGGAACAAACAGAAGCTGTTCTCTCAAGAGAGCAGACTTTGAATCTTGATAGCACGTATAGACAAACCCTCTACAGGAAGTCCTGTTTCCCTACAGCTGAAGTTACACCATTATCTCTCTGGAAGCAAACCTGCTAACTGCAGAAAACTGACCAACTCCCCAATGTAGCAGGATGGTCAAACAAAGTGGGAGTGGTTGGAGGAGACAGTTCACTAGATATATTGACCAAATAAAATGAAGGGGGAAGTGCATTTTCCCACTTCTGAAGCTAAAACCGAAGGCAATAAAAAAGTGATCCAAACAAAAGGACAAGTAAAAGAGAACAAAAAGAAAGGGAAGAGCAGCAAAGCAAATGAGAAGCAGACAAATACACATTAATGGGATCTCTTGTTCTTATCACTATATTTCATTTTCATTATTGAAATCTGGATAATGGAAATTAAGCAGCAAAAGACTCAAAGATGAACAAAAGAAACTGAAATGTTTCTATTATTAGGGTGTGTCACAGGATTTTTTTTTTTTACATAATAGCATACTTTGGGTTTAAGTATTCTGCCTCATTTCTAAAGGAAGACAGACCAGAAGAAATGGGAATTATGCATAAAAGAACATTACAAGTTTCATCTTCATAAATTAATCTTTATGGTCTGTGATGGAGAATTTCCATGAAAGTTTAACCCCTATTCATGTTATGATTTTTAAGCATGTCAGCTGAGCAATGTTATGTTTTAATTATGGAAATCGTGCTCTATAACAACTTTACCTAATTGGCCCTGTGGTTTAAGCCAACACTAACACTAACAGCCCATTCCTGAAATTTGGGCTGAAAGGCCTTAGAAGGCCTCCGACGGCCTCTGCCAGCGCAGGGGCCCACACCACTGGCACCCGGAAGGCGCATGCCGAGTGAGTGGCCCCAGCGCCGGCACGCAGGACCCAGCGCCGGTGTGCAGCCCCCAGCGTTCCAGGGGCATTCTGGCGCCGGGCAGGGGGCAGAGTCGTTTCGGCTTGGGAATGCCCTCTTTTGTTTTTTCAAAGATACACCAGCTTTTTGCTGACATTTCTCCCATGCAACCTTTCGGCGGTGCCAAAACCTCTTTAGGAGGCAACACCGCTGGGTTGCCTCCTAAAACCGGCGCAGGCATTCCTTTCAGGAATGCGCTGTAAAGCCTTTTTCAGCAAGGAGCCTCATCAGGGTTACAAGCTGCCATTTATTCTGCGGGAATATCTCTTGTTTCGTCCCTTACTGAGACATATGAGTCGGGATCCCTTAATTCTGACTCATGAGATCGCCAAAAAACACAGCTCCGAGTTTTTCAAAATATAATCTAGGAATTAATTTCTCTTACTACTGAGCTGGAATGTCCCTCCCCCCCTCCCCCTCCCCCACTGCCCATTGAATTTTTAAAATCTCTTCCAGTTTTGCCAATGTTTTTGCTTTAAAGTTGCTTACAAAACTGGGCCCAGAGCTCACAGGCACTTTCATCAAAGCTATTTAAAATGTGTTTTTCAATTTCCCTTGCCTTCCTTCCTGATGTCAACTGACTGTGCACTATATATAACTTTTTCGGTGCCCAAAAAAACGCTAAGAGGCACATCTAAACAAAGCTTTGAAAAACTGATTTTCAACAGAGCAAGGGAAACCCAGATAGGCAAACTGTAATTCCTGATCAGTTTTAAGCTGTTGATTTATCAAAGAAAAAAATAATATCTGGTAAATCACATCAAACCTGTGGCAGGCTACCAAGTTTACTTCAGAAGCCCTTGAACATTGTCTGCTCAGACTGGCAAAGGCACAGATCTTTCACATCACCTACCACCTGATGCTTCTAAGTGGACATGCCAGAGATTGAACTTGGGACTGTACTTCAAGCAAATGTTCTACCACTGAGCCATGGCCCCTCCACTTCTCTAGTGAAGGTCTAATCCACACTTTTCCAACAACGATGTAGGAGCTACTACAGTAACTTGTGCAGGAAGTGGGTCATGTGGTTAAGGCTGTTTGCGTGACTACTTCCCACAGCAGCACTGCCCCACTCTAGAGGCAGGGGCTGTGGCTCAGTAGCAGAGCCTCTGCTTGGCATGCAGAAGGTCCCAGGTTCAATCCCCGGCATCTCCAGTTAAAGGGACTAGGCAAGTAGGTGATGTGAAAGACCTCTGCCTGAGACCCTGGAGAGCTGCTGCTGGTCTGAGTAGACAATACTGACTTTGATGGACCAAGGGTCTGATTCAGTACAAGGCAGCTTCATGTGTTCATGTGAAAGCCCCACTCATATTTTTGTCACCCGTACCTGTAGAGTGCCCATTTTCTTCCCAAACAGTGTCCCAGTATCTTCCACTAGCCATACATGTGTGGGAGAATGGACAAGTTTGCATCCTATTTATCAATCACACTGACTTTCTTGGGATTGTAACAACCATCTACAAAAGAGAACTGAAACTGTAGAAGGAGTAGGGTAGAGGGTGACATTTTGTCAGTGGCGCCAGATAATTTGGGGTGGGGTCTGATACTTTGCAAAGTTGCATTTATAGACTGAAAGGGCTGGTTCTAAAGCAAACATGAAATGTAGCGAGAGATCAAATTCAATGCATTTTATATGGAATATCACAGAAGAATTATCAGAGAATTTTGAGAAACTATTAATTGCAAGCCACACACACACACACACACACACACACACACACACACACACAAACAAACCTACTGGGGAAAATAAGCAATAAATCAGTTAAGCACAAAACCTGAAAGAACAAAGAGGTGCTTAAGGCTATCAAGCACCTGACAGAGGGGCTGCTTTCTGCAGATATCAAGCAAAACCACACACCAAACTACTGAGTTGGCAAAAAAAAGAAAAAAAAGAAAAAAAGAAAAAAGAAGCACAACTCATTATAAGGCCTTCTGGGTTTTTGCTAGGGTACAGCTAACCTAATGCTAGAAGGGCATTTTGTAGTGTGTTCTCTCCCTGACTGTGTGTGCATAAGGATCCACAATTATAGAATAATCACCCTGGCAGGATTATAATTTCCGTACTCAAGACACTAACTAGGAAAGCCAGCTCTATGTACTATCCCCTCCCCTTAGATATTAGCTAAATTTTCTGCATCAGACTAGTCAAAATTAGATGTTTTTTAGAACGTTGGTACCCATCAGCAGTCAAAGAACCACTCATTCAATCAACTGATTTGTCCGTGGCTTGTCAGTCTACCTGGATATTTACCTACACTAGACATTTAAAAAATTAAAAACGAGGGAGAAAAACCATGAATGTAGTCACTAATTAAGCGATAGCACCAACAAAAAGACACAACGATCACTAAAATTGGGCTTTCTGGTTTCTTCCTTTGCAAAAGGAACCCTAAGCGATGAGATATTTAATATACATCCGAAAATAGAATGAAAGCATGCATATGGGCAGGGCATAATTTAACAAAAGCAAACATAAACACAGAAGCACAGTCGCACATTTACAACCTCTGATGATCACTTCAAATTAATATAGGTTGAATATCCCTTATCCAGACTGCTTGGGACCCAAAGTAATCCCTATTTCGGATCTTTCCATATACTGGAATATTTTGGAATACCTAATGAGATATCTTGGGGACGGGACCCAAATTCATTTATGTTTTAGATACACTTTATACACATAGCCGGAATTTAATGTTTAACAATATTTTAAATAAATTTTGAGTACATTGAACCATCAGAAAGCAAAGGTGTAACTATCTCACCAGAATACCTGTATCAGCTGCTAAAGAAGAGTGACAACAAACTAACAATGGCAGGCTTTCAGTTCCCCCCTATGATGCAGTGTACACTGTATTTTATTTTTTTAGGTGAGAGGAACCACTGAAAGCAGGCAGCATGGATCTGCCTGCATGCCGGCTCGAAGGGTCCGGTTTTCGGATCAGTCCGGATACGAGATGTCCGGATAAGGGATACTCTACCTGTACTTCAGAAAACTGTCTAGATGATAAACTGATGGCCTTCTCAGTACTTTCCAGATTTTAATGTAATGCTTCTAAGGCAGGTGTGGCCACTGAATCCAGGAGATTTTCAGAAGAAGGTGAGTCACAGAAACTTTATGGTGGCACTGAAAAATAAATGGTTTCTTTGCCAGCCTCCCCCACCCTACCAACCGGAAGCTGCTTTTCAAAACATGGGGGTGGTATCATAAGAAGCTCCAGGACTACACTTAGAATATTATCATACAAAAATACAAAGCCTGCCTTATGTTACGAGGTACTGAAGATGCTCCCAGGAACGGATCCAACCGATTAAGTCTATGAAGTCTCTTTCACGCCTACTTGAAGAAGGTGTGGTGGAAGTCAACATTTTAAAGCTTATGTGCTCTCAAAGAAATGTCATTCTTATTTCTTTTAATGAGATGTTTACATAAAAGCAACCTACATTAGCACAGGACTGCAACTAAAGTGATCAAAACAGATAAATCTGCCAAGTTCTTCTTCTAACTTCTAATGCTATCAAGTCCACCCTCCAAAGCGACCATTTTCTCTCTGTAGGTCTAGAGATCAGCTGTAATTCTGGGAGATCTCCAGGCCCCCACCTGGAGGTTGGCAACTCTACTACATATTACACTCAAGCAAGAATTCAGGAGGAAAGTAAATAATCATCATTCCATGCTTTATCAAGTCTTCAAATCTCTTAACCGTTCAGAATTCCTCCATTCATTAATTCTCTTAGAATGAAGAAAGCCCTGCTGAAGAGGACAAATGACTCATCGATCTCCTTCTGAAGTCCAAGTCTGAAATCAACTAGTATACTTAACTGTACAATTCATTAAGTATGACATTTTACAAAGTGGATCTCTTAACTATACAGTAATTGAAATTAAAGTATACACATTAGGAAGTAATTCCTACTAAAAGCAACAGAACATACTTCTGAATAAGTACGAGTAGAATCAAGCTGCAAACTTAGTGGAAGGCGTCCAATAACCTCAGTAGGGCGATTACTGTTCTGCACTATCGAAACAGGGCAATATTTATTTTAACTGCTTGGAAATGCTCTCACATGTTTCTCGCCTTATTCAGCTTGTGGGACACCACCACCAACGTGTACTGCACATTGTGTATAAAACAGGGCACACCCCGGTATATCATCCTCTCCCAGTTCAAATAAATTAGCTCTGGCAAGACCCCAAGCTATTTCTGGGTCAGCCAAAGGCAACATTGCTTAAGCCATGATATCACCGTCTGGCCTAGAAGTTACCAGGGTCAATGGGATCATAAGACATTTGAATAGGGATGAGATGCTGGGAAGTACAATATTAACACTACACTCTTCTCTGTCTCACACAAACACACTAACCCATGCAAACATGGAGAAAGACACACACAAAGAAGAGCTGGTTTTTATATGTTGACTTTCTCTACCACCTAAGGAAGAATCAAACCGGCTTACCATCACCTTCCCTTCCCCACTCCACAACAGACACTTTGTGAGGTAGGTGGGGCTGAGAGCTCTCTAAGAGAGCTGTGATTAGCCCAAAGTCACCCAGCTGGCTTCATGTGTAGGAGTGGGGAAACCAACCCAGTTCACCCAATTAGCGTCTGCCGCTCATGTGGAGGAGTGGGAAATCAAACCCGGTTTTCCAGGTTAGAGTCCACCGCTCCAAACCACCGCTCTTAACCACTACACCACACATTGTGGTGCAGCTAGCACAGTTCTAGACCCAATTACCAGTGGCATTTGTACACCCCTTTCAGTTAGTGATACCAGTCTAAAACAGAAGAGCTAGCCTAGAAGAATGGCCATGATCAAGCAAAAAATCAAAAAGGCGTTGGTGGACAGGATGTGTTGGAACAGACAGAGCCTCAGTTTCTTCAAGAGCTCAGAGGAAGAACCAAGTTCCAAGGCAGCATCTTCCTTCACAATGTGGCAACAATGGTGTGACGAACAAAAAGATTAAGCTCAGAGAAAGGGAGTGGGCGGAGCTAAGGCTTTCTCTGTTCTGAAGAAAGGAATTGTATTCGGAGTTTGGTAACCTGCATGTTCACTAGCTGTGTTTGACTCTGGGAACCTGCGGGTTCAGATTTGCCTAAGCTGGTGTAAAACAAATCTTGTGGAGTGACAGGCAGAGATTGGGAGGAAAGGGACCCTTTCTCAGGTCACTGGAAGGGAATAGGCTCTGGGAAAGAGATATTCCAAATACAGGGTGTAGTTTAGGGATTACTGCCATAAAAGTGGGGTATATCTATAGTGAGAAGTGGAGGAAAAAGAGATCTGAAGAGAAATCTCCATACTTCTGTGTTACTCTGGGGAAGAGAGATTGTATGACCTCCAACTCCCCTGTCAGCCAGGCAGCAGAGTCTAAATAGAAGCATCTATAAGTTCTGGGAACTGAACTGAATTTGTGAACTGAATCTAAGAAGCGTAATACCGTACCAACTAAGCCATCTCAGATCTATGCCTTCTCTGAAGCGAAACTTATACAATAAAACTATTATAAAATAGTTCTGGTTCTATGCTTCTGCTAACCACCGGTTTCCATCTATCCCTTGTACAGTGTTTAATAAATCTCTGTAATTTGTGTGTTAATTTGGAAAAGCCTCTGGTTTCTCATTTCTTCAGAGGTAAATAAGTAAAGGGGACTAAGAAGGTGAAAATTAAAACTCCATATAAACATTCTGGCAAACAAACAAGCAATCTCTCTCCCTCAGCATGGGATGGAAGGGGGGGGATCGTGATAGATGGGAAAAACTGTACATAAGGATATAAGATCGCCTCTGCTGGACTGATCTGAACAATTGCCGATCAGGTGTCCCTGGGTAGTTTACTTGCTGAGCAAGATGGAGATGTTATCATCCCAATGGCACTCAGAATTATATCACCTCTGAATATAGAAGCTTTTAAGAGTAATATCCATTGATAGATTTAGATTTAGTTTTTGTAAGTATTCATTGATGGAACAATGCCTTGTTTCATGATAGGGTATGACCAAATCCCCTTTTGGAACAGAGTCACCCTAACATCAGTCTTGCCTTCATCACTATATTCAGAACTGTGTAATGTTTACAAATGTCATTATAAAGCCAGCATCTGCAAAAAAGGAGACACCCACCTCCTGACAGATACCCCTCCAGGCCCCCACCTGGTATACCCCTCAAAGAGTGTTATTCTCATCAAATACCAACCTATTAATGGTCCCCAGCCTGAGAAATATCCAGCTGATGTCGACTAGCCTGGTGGAACTCTGTCAAATGAGACAAGGGCCCTGGGGGACCTATTGCAATTCCACAGGGCCTGTAAGACTGAGTTGTTCCATCATGCCTACCATTGAGGGCAGCTACTGTTCTATCATCACTTGGCCTCCCTGTACCAAGTCTATACCATCCACTATTGCTAACACTCGCTTCTGACCTAAAGATTCCAACACTACTAATATGGAAGACGCTTGGAGTTCATCTTGATTTAAATTGCTGAGATATTTATTGTTAGATTTACAGCACATTTCTCAGAGGAATGCGGGCGCCAGGCTTAGGAGGCAACGCAGCGGCCCGGCCAAAAATCCGTGCAACCTGCATAGGGGCGTTCCTGAGCCAGAACGTCTCAGGAGGCCACCGTTACGCCATGGGAACGCCTCCCGGGACATTGCCGCGGCCTGTGCCGGTGGCAGGATGCCGCAGCTGAATACCGGCATCCGGCCCTGCACGCCGGTGCTGGGGCCACAAACGCTGGCGTGCGCCTTCCAGACGCCAGCGCTGTGGGCCCTTGCACTGGAGTGGGCCTTCACTGGCCTCCTGAGGACTTTGGTGCGGGCCGCCCCCGGAGGCCAGGAATGCACGGTTAGTGTATTGTATTTTAAATATTTATTGTATTGCCTAATAGTAAATTAAACACTGTGGTCTTGTTGTTGGATGTGAGCCTTCCTGAGCCCTGCTGTGGCAGGGAAGGGTGGGATATAAAATAAATAAATAAAATAAATACTGTGGCTGCTCAAATATGAGCATCAGATGCCACAGGAAGCAATGAGCTGTGGCATGCAGTACTGAAAGTGCCCTTTGCATTTCAAAACAGACGTGAAGAATTTTGGAAGAAAAGGGAGGGGGGAAGTTGACAAGCTTTTAGGCTTCCTCACTGGAGTAAAGAATGCTATGAAGTCATTTGGAATATGAGATACAAAAAAAAAAAAAAAAAAGAGTGGTCTTTCCAGGAAGAGGGCGACCACCAGCATTAACTGGTTCAGAGTGTTTCAGTAATATGTCAAATGTCTGGCCTGCTCCCCTGTCAAGATTTAGTCACCATTAACTCAGAATTAATTAGTTCCACTTTAATATGGCAGCTGGTATTTTTTTTGGCTGGCAACGAGCCAAGTAGAGACCAAGCCAAACAGGCTACCAGTAATCCACAGATTAGAGATATTATCCTTCTGTGAAAAATTGACTAAGTAGTAACAGGCCAGAGGAAGACAGGGCGATGCATCGCCTGCTACTTTTCGTCCTTGGTTAATAAGGCTAAGCCTTGCCAAGAAAGGTTTTGCACCAGGGTGGAAGGGCAGAGAGGGGAGCAAGAGGAAAGAATGAGCAGAAAGCTATTCAGATTGGTTGACCATTGAACTGAGGGTGCTGCTTATCTTAAAGAGCCGCTTATTCCAGCAGCAAAATGTTTTGCTTCTGTACTCTCCACATTGTCAGCACAGTGGTGAGTCAACAACTCCCATTTACTTCAGTGCCTCATAACCTACTGAGATGAAGTACTTTACTGCTGGAAAGATACTACTGCTCCAAGAGTAGATGTGAAAACACCCTAGACTGAGACAGACATAGTACTAGAACCATGGTTAAAGACAGTTCAGTCTACGAGAAAACAAGTTGCACTTACCTGTAACTGTTGTTCATTAAGTGTCTTCTTTCCTTCCTTTATCCCTTAGAAGCTCCTTGATCCATTGATCTTGAGCAGCATAGTTTTAAAACTAGAGTTTGAGGGATTTAAGGACTGAGATAATTTTTGCCACTGCCAATGTAGCCTTGGGATCCCTATCCCTTAATAAAAAAGGCATTATATCAGACACAGAGGCATTGGATATATGTATTAAAAGAGGAGATATATATCGTGCTCTAAAGTCCTCATAGAAACAACATTCTATTAATGGCCAAACAAAAAAATGGCTGCCCTGGGATACTGGAGCCAGACACAAAATATCTGGAAGTTGTAAGCTATGTATCATTATTCTAGGTTCTCCTGCTCCAATAAAATGGAGAAAAGCCGGGAATAGTTTTGAGAAAGAGATGCTTTGGGAAAGAAGCAAACGGGGACCAGGAAACCCATCTGCAGGCACTGCATTCGGCATGACTTATCTAAACAGTGCACACTCCTAACACACTGCACTAGAGAACCCAGTTCAAATCAAATCAAATCGAATCAGACCTTTATTTGGCATAAAGAGAGCCCAGTTCTGGAACAAATTATATGGGGGCATGGCAATAATATTGCTTTCACTCTTCCCTTCCAAGTTTAGCTCTTGCCCATGGAGCATTACCAACAATTCTATGCCTAACTTTCCTTTCTCTCTATTTTCAGGACACTTTCAATTACAGCCACTGATACTAAGCCTATTGACTAAGTGAATAGATACTACCTACCTTTAAAAGCAGATTTCTGGTTTTCCAACTGGCCTGCTCAAGATCCAAGCTAAGCATTCTATTTTCAAGATATGATTAGAAAGAAAGCATATCCAGTGGATGGTAATATTCTCAAATCCTTTGCGCATAAACAAAGCAAGATCAATGTTTTGCTAGATCAATATATTTTGCTCCCCCTTCAGAACAGACATTCTTAATCCATCATTTTTTCAAGGCAATAAACTGGGAAGAGTTCCAAGGTAAGACCAAGATGAGTTTTATCAGAGCAGCAGACAATTGCTTGAAGGTGGCCGAAACTCTTGCACAGGAATATGGAAGGAGGGAGCTCAGAACCTGACACCCCCTGGTCCCCCAATCAGTTGTGAGTTGGCTTCTGACCAACAGGCAGCTGAATACTGGTTCAGAAGGTGTTCGTATTGCCTGTCGCAAGCTGAACATAATCCTTGATCAGCTCATGGTCAGATAGTAAGGGTTGAACAGGGTATATTAGATTTCTGAACAGGTTTGCTGTAAGATCTGTGGCATCTAGGGTTGCTGACCTCCAGGTGGGGTGTGGCGATCTCCCAGAATTACAGCTATCAAGGTTGTTCTTAAGCAGGTATCATTCTATCTTCTTCTTCTTCTTCTTCTTAAATTAGTAGTTCACTGGACAGCTTTCTACTACATTGTGGCTCAAAAAGGAAGGAAAAAAACACGGGATATGTAGTTCCTTGAAAAGAGTTGCTGATGGACATGCCTACTGACTGGGCTACCACCAATAAGAGATGGCTTTGAGGTTCAGGCCAGAGAACAAGCATATACTAGAGTAGCATTTGCTTGTTGGCTCTCCAGTTTCATTTGGGAAGCCATAGCAGCAAAAACCCTGAAATTAAAATACAGTGGCACAATATGGTGGGTCGGATCAACCATGATCGATTGCACACATTGCACACTTGGTGGTATAAGGACACTGCCATGCACCATTGTACCATCCTTATGACTGATTAAACTGGAACAGAATCATGGGGAAAGGATCTTGCTGAAGATCGGGCAAAACCTCTTTATTGGTTCAGGGTTGGGGAGTTCTTTTCACAGCCACGAATACTTGTTCAGTATTTGATCAACGGTTGCTAGATATAGCTGAACGTTTCTTACCATGCTATCAAAACAGCAAAAAAAAAAAAAAAAAAAACTTAAAGAAAGGAGAATGTCTATCAGGCTTTTGAAAACACAATATATGGAAGAGATAATGAAGGGCATTGCCCATAATTGATAGTGGTCATTCTCCAACTACAAAGTATTGTTAAGCTTTTTACAAGATAGATCTAGAAGAAAAATGAAGGTAGGTTTGAAAGTTGCAAGAGCAAAAGCAATCCTGTGGAGTTATTATTTTAAATTGCAAGGCCAAAGGTTCCAGGTGTAAAGGTCCTTGTGATCTGAACTTCTAATTTCAAGTTGGGAAGATGCAGCAACAGGTTGAAAAAAAGAGAGAGAAAGAGATGTATTCTGTGCTGTGAGGAATTCTGAACAGAAATCATAAGAACCTTTCATTGACAGTAGACCCCTGAAGTGAAAACACTGTTCAAGCTCATCAGGCGATGTGGAAAGAATGGACGTGGCAAGAACAATCCACTGCATGGGGATGGCATCTAAGTCAAAGGCATGGAAACCCACCTTTCAGAAGAAGCAACTCACATTCAAGCCTTTGAAAGGAAGGATAAAGGCTAAAGGGAATGGTACAGAATTTAGGCATTTTGAGTTTAGCAGATACTCTCATATAATATTCCTGCCCGAAAAAATAACTTGGGGTGAGAGGGAGAACTGGAGCTACACAGGATAATCATCATTTGAAATTTACTTTTTTCTACAGTCTATTCTCACACACTCATCTAAGTATTATAATACATACAAATCAGTAATAGCTGTTTCAAAAGATCAAAGAGGTCATTGCAAAAACCATGATAGTCTTGAAATTCGGAAAATAGTAACATTCATAGGCGAGTTGAAGACCTCCAAATAGAAAGCCTTGAAGCAAGGGTGTCAGCTCCACTTTAAAGGGTGTCAGCTCCACTCCACTTAAAAACGTCACCCATCTGGCTGCTGTTAACACATGCCCAATCCTAGGGGCATTCTGACAGCCAAGACAAGAATAAAGACAAGGCCCACAACTAATTGAGATAAAATGGGTCAACTGGGTAGGGAGGTGGGAGAACATTGGAAAGGTTGTCTGCTGCCCACTCCCTTCATAATTAATGCTCCATACTCAGTTTGGGGGGCACACTTGGCAGGATAAAGAGCAGCTGATCATTATCCCTGAACAATCAAAAGTACTCAACAAGCACAGACTTGAATCCTGCCAATCATTTCCACATATGAGAGATTCCCGATTTTCATCAATTCCCCCCTCCCATGATAGTCCCTTGACTCACCCCACATGCTGTTCATTAGGGTCCTCTTTCCACTGGAGCAGTATTTTTGTGGTATTGTGGGCTGCAGCAGGAGGGGGGAAATGGAAAACCTGCATTCTGCCGATGAAAAATATTTCATTTGTGCAGATTTGCAGCAGGAACCAAGCCACTGCCGGTCAGCAGAACTTGATATTGGTTACTGTTAGGCTTGGAGAAAAGCTATTAAGCACATGGACCCATGAGGAGGGAAAAAACTGTAACATCCCCCTCTTCCTTCTGCCAATTGAACATTTTCATTTACCCACTGCCTAACCTCCTGACTTGTGTTCTGGCAAGCAGAGAGAAAATGGCTGCTTTGACAGTAACACTCTAGGAACCCCCTTTTCCTTCAAATCTCTATGCTAAAGGCCATAAACCTAGGAGGACTGCCTAGAACATCACCCTTCCTTAAAGGCTGGTGTGTATACTGACAGCTGCTACATAGCAGAGATCCCATGTATCACATATACAAGTCTGATTCCCACCTCTCAGATGAGTGGTTCCACCTACTTCTGGCTACTGAATGACAATCTCTTCCTGTCGGAATGGGTGTGGCAACTCATGTATTCTCAGCAGACCTTGTTGTTTCTCCTCTAGAGTTGTGAGAACTTTCTCTGCACTGTCTTGGGCCTGAAGTGGTGGTACCTAGCAGGAAGATACCTCCCTCTCCTGATTTTCAGGAAGCTTTACGACACGGAGCTATTCAGGTGAGCCTTCAAGGAAAGGGAATGACAGTGGGTGATCCATACTTTTAAAAATTCTGTTGGGTTTTGTTGTAGGATCGTTGACTTTCGTATTGCATCATTGCATCAAGAGCTGCTTTGAGTCCCTTTTTGGAGCACAAGCCAAAGCAGGTTTAGCAGCAAATCAGTCCCACTGAAGTCAATGGCAGCCATTCCCAAGGGAATGTACACAGAACCGCAGCCTTAGCTACTGTCTAGAAAGGTGTCATGCAAAACAAGCAATTGGCTATGGCAGTCTTCTTCTTTTTAAAAATTTTATTAAACAAAAAAGAAGCAATATACAACAATACATATATGACATAAGGAAAATATGTAAAATATAATAAAAACTAAATTTCAAAATTGGAAAATGCTCCAAGAAAAAGCTGCACCAAAATTACAGAACAAGGTAATACAATTTTCAATGCCGATGTAGTTGACACTCCAGTCTAATTCCTTAAAATTGGTGTGCAAACTCTGGGGGGGATGTTGGTTATAAGATTAAACTTCCATTCCTAAAGCCACATATATACTGTAACTTGGACAAACAGTCTTAATTTGTAATTAATGCAAGATAAAAAAGTTTATATTTCTTACCCACAGCATATACATTGCTTTTGGCTATATGGAATTCCCTGGTCTTTTAAGAATTTTGAATACCACATGGCAAACATACCGTATATACTCGCGTATAAGCCGAGTTTTTCAGCCCAAAAAAAGGGCTGAAAAAGCCGGCCTCGGCTTATACGCGGGTCAATACGGTAGAGAGGGGAGGGAGGGAGGAGGAGGGAGGGAGGAGGGAACTTACCGCCGCCGCCGCTGCTGGGCCCGCGTCGTTTCCTGCCGCCGGGAGCGGCATCCTGCAGCTGCACGGAGGCTGCCCCGGCCCCCGCCCGGCCGCGCCGCCGCTTCCTGGGGCCGGGAACGGCCTCCTGCGGCTGCGCAGAGGCTGCCCCGGCCCCCGCCCGGCCGCGCCTCCGCATCCTGGGGCCTGGGGCGGCCTCCTGCAACTGCAGGGAGGCTGCCCCAGCCCCTGCCGGGTGCACCACCGCCGCCACCAGGGCCGCACCGCTTGCTCCCGGGAGCCCGTCAGGTAAGTCTGCGGGGGGGGGGGGGGAGGGGTTATAAGCCGACCCTTGGCTTATACGCGGATGCCTAATTTTTCCCCATTTTTGGGGAGAAATTAGGCACCTCGGCTTATACGCAGGTCGGCTTATACACGGGTTTATACGGTAAGCATTTTACTCCAGGTACCTATTAAGCAAGTTGCGGCTATGGCAGTCTTCCGATTGCATTCAGTCTACCAAATGGCTCAACATTTCATGCTCTCTCCTGACAGCTTCTACACCTACTGCTGTTTGGTTTTATCCTCATGTTTGGGGGTTAATTAAGCACCATCGTTATTTAACTTACACATTACTGGGATTTTTTTTTTATCTCATAAGCTGCCTCAAATGCTTTTGAAGCAGAAGGGCACGATATAAATCTCTTAAATAAACAAAATTAAAAAGAGACCTCCCACTCAAACGCTGCTTTCCCAAAAATCCAGGCAGCCATTTCATTTTGCTTGCACTGAAACGCTTGTCTTGGTCCTCAATGTTTTTCAGTATTCTCTCAACTGTGCAGGTTCAAATCCAATCAAAGTATTTATTACGGTCCATGACCAGCAACTATGCAGGTTAGAACCTACCAAGAAAAAAAACACCTGAACTTCAGTGAATGAAGGCGAGGAAAACAGGAGTTTCCATTTTTAATCTTAGTAAGTTCCAACTATGCAGGTTAGAACCTACCAAGATTACAAACGGAAACTCCTGTTTTCCTCCCCTTCACTCCCTGAAGTTCAGTTCAGACATCTACACTAAAACAACGGTGAGCCAGAGTGGTGTAACAGTTGTGCCATGTAGCCTGGTAGAGTGTACACTGCTATGCATAAATTCCTTAGCACTTTGTCACAGCTCAGAATATGTCATAGTATAGCCTAATCTCACAGATCTCGGAAGCTAAGCAGGGTCAATACTTGGATGGGAGACCAAGGAAGACTCTGCTGAGGAAGGCAACGGCCAACCACTTCTGTTTCTCTCTTGCCCTGTAAGCCCACTGCTTGGGTCACCCTAAGTTGGTTGCAAGTTTATGGCCCTTAAATACATATATTGCCACAACTCAGTCTCCACGTTCCTTCTTCTGTGATGACAGTTTATTGACATTGTTTTTAACCTTGTTTTAAGTCATTCAGAATAGCTTGATGGTCTGATCCCTGTGATAGGTGTCTTTCATAAGCTTCACAGCCCTGCATAGATAAGTAGCTCTGAGGAAGTGGAATCGCTGTTGCTTTTGTGGAAATGGAAGCCTATGTCATCAGTATGGTGGAGGCAGTAATGAATGGTACACACAATGGTACAGTCATTGCAGCGTAGTAGCTAGACTATTGGACTAGGATCTGGGAGACTCAGGTTCAAAACTCCACTCTGCCATGGAAGCTTGTTGGACCGGGTTGCCAAGCCCCTGCTGGGGGCAGGGGATATAACACCCCTGGGCCCCTCCCCACACCGCTCATCAGCTGGCCAACAGGGGGACTTACCGGCAGGGAAGGCAGATGTAGGCTGCTGTCACTGGCAACACAGCGGCATCACTTCCAGCATGTACTGGAAGTGACATTATCACGCCACCACCATCATGGCGATGTTCTGTTATTTGGGCAAAAATATTGTGGTAGAAGCCATTTTTACCATTTTTGCCCAGATACCAGAGCGTCACCACGATGACATCATTTCCAGTGCACACCAGACGTGATGTCCCCACATCACTAGCACTGTGGCCTGGCCTCCCTCTCACTCCTGGTAAATTCCCCCCCCCCAGCCGCCAGTGGTTGTCAAGAGGGACATGGCAACCCTATTGTTGGGTGACCTTGGGCCAGTCACAACTACCTCACAGAGTTGTCTGTGAGGGTAAAACAGAGGTGAGAAGAATTATGTGAGCTGCGTTAGGTCTGCATGGGGGAGAAAGGCAGGTATAAATGAATTAAATAAATAAACAATATACAAACTTCTAAACCCAGAGTCACAACATAGCTTACAGCTGCCTGGCTGATTTCCTTCTCCATTTCCTCATGAACATGCAGAAGTGGTAGAATAAGCTTTCTGACAGAAACTGTTTTACCCTTAGAGCAGGCTACTTCATACACACCGCTTGCCATTCCAAGCAGTTGCCGTCCAACAATTAACATGGGGGGGACCAGTCCCGAGCACTGGTGCGCGCTTCCAATGCAATGTTTGCCACAGTGCGATCCTATGCACCGTCGACTCCGTTGAAGCCCGCTGAAATCAAATGTGCAAACGCCTGGAGTAACTCTGCCAAGGACTGCACTGCTATTGAAAGCACGCAGCTGGGATTCCGCACGCCTTCTCTAAATCACGAAATTAAAGTGAATGGGCAAACAAAGCAGCATGTAATGACTTATTTGTACACTGTATAAATTAAACGTAAAAGCGGCATTAAAAAAAAAACCACCATCAAGCTACAGCTCAATACATAAAGCTAAAAATATGCACTTGCAAATATACAGTCTAGACACATTCATTTCATTCGAGGGGAGGGGGGAGAGGGAGCACCCACTTGTTTTCAACAGACATACTGTACTAACAGGAGCCCGAGCACCATAAAGAAACAGCAGCTACAGTATTAGCCTTTTCCTCTAGGCATGCTGCGGCTCTCTCTTTCCCCCAGAGGTCCTAGAAATATGAACTGTAGCTCTTGTATAGCAGTCCAGGAAATAATTGATCATTTGCCAGTGTCCTGTTGGCGAGTTCCCACTCCTGGGACTCGCTTTCAATTTCACACTATTTTGACTTTCTGGACACCGCGGGTTAATTTCCAGCAGGAAAGATGATTATATACTTGAGCTGTTGTTACAATCGCAGTTTTACGTCCGTCGCATATGCTGCATTTGTCTGTGTCGTGTAAAATGCAAGAACAACAACAAAACAAGACGAGAGGAGTTTTTTGCTTTAACCGGAACCACAGACGGCGAAACCTCTAAATTGCATCAGGTTTTGGTCACAATATGGAGCGCCCCCTCTTCATCCGACTGCATGTATTACAGAACCTGAAAGTTGTTTCAAGAAGGTGGTTTTTGGTAAGGAGAGGATGATGGAAAATATATAGGTCTAGAACAAAGCCTGTTAAACTGTGGGTCGCGACCCCATATGGGGTCGCGTAACTGAATGTGGGGGTTGTGAAAAATTTGGCAACAGTAAAAGGTTTCTTTATGAATTATTATCAGTAAATGTTTGATTTGTATACCTGTTTTATATACCTATATACCTGGGGTCGCGTAAAAACCTCTCAGGCAAAAAGGGGTTGCAAGTGGAAAAAGTTTAAGAAGCCCTGGTCTAGAACACCAAAGAACACAGAGAACAATAGTTGGCCAGAGGTCATTTGGAACTCAAAAGATCAGCACTGCACTGTCAGCATTGCCTCTTCTAGGGAAGTAATTAGATAGCCTTAGGGAAGCCATTCTCCCTCCTTCCCTAATTTGCAATATGGGTGTGACGTGACTGGCCTACCTTACTAGGTCATTGTCAGGATTATAATAATGTGTTTTGAACCCTGACTGGGCTATATAAAACTTGATGATGGCAATGGCCAGAGAGTAATCCACAGCAATATACAATTTCATCATCCTCGTTCAAAATAACTGCTGATAAAGCAAGAGCAGAAGAGCCCCATGGCGCAGAGTGATAAGCTGCAGTATTGCAGTCCAAGCTCTGCTCACAACCTGAGTTCGATCACAACAGAAGTTGGTTTCAGGTAGCCGGCTCAAGGTTGACTCAGCCTTCCATCCTTCCAAGGTCGGTAAAGTGAGTACCCAGCTTGCTGGGGGTAAAGGGAAGATGACTGGGGAAGGCACTGGCAAACTACCCTGTAAACAAAGTCTCCCTAGTAAACGTCGGGATGTGACATCACCCCATGGGTCAGGAATGACCTGGTGCTTGCACAAGGGACCTTTACCTTTAAAGCAAGAGCAGAACTGGCATTTTCACAAAGAGCTTTCCACTTCTGTACCAACACTCTCGTAAACAGTGAGAAAGGTTGAAGAACACTTTCTCTGGACGCCTCCCATTTCAGTGGATTTACCACCTATACATAAGGCTTGAAATGGGTAGGAAAAGCAGGAATGTACAACATACCATCCCTGTGACCATCACTCTGTGGAAGAAGAAAAAGAAGGCTTCCAACAATTTGTACTTGCATAGAGGGTTTTCATTAACAAGGATATAGATTCGACAGACAACAAGCTGAATAATCACAGAGAAAAACCCTGACCCAAGCATTAATAATTCAATTAGTATTCATTGAAACAACATTGATTTTAATGAATTTATTTCACAGCATTGTTGCTGCTCTATGTACTTTTTAAATTTTTCCATTACACCTTTAACAATCATTAAGGTACAAGTCTTAAATATTTCCCTTTTGAAAAACAAAGAGGGGGAAGAATGACTAGAGGAAGATAATTAAACATTTTATAATGGTTCCAATGGGGGGAAATAAACCTGTTTAGTAAAACTGAAGTGATTGTAGCCTACTGAACAACTCAAAGGCACAGCCTTAAAAAGTATAAAACCATAAGAGCAGTTTCTCTTTTGCAACACATTAAATGCCGTTTCTATTAGAACTGAAATGTCGGGTTCTTTTTTAGCTATGAGTAAAACATCTATTAGAAATAGAACGAAGTAAGAAGTCAGCTAGAAGTTCATCAGCAGTGCAATATTTTATATAGGATATCTAGTTCAGGTGTGTTTATTTAAACCTTTGGGGAGGGGCAGTGGCTCAGTGGTAGAGCATCTGCTTGATATGCAGAAGGTCCCAGGTTCAATCCCCGGCATCTCCAGTTAAAGGAACCAGGCAAGTGATGTGAAAAAACTCTGCCTGAGACCTTGGAGAGTCGCTGCCAGTCTGAGTAGACAATACTGACTTTGATGGACCAAGGGTCTGATTCAGTTTAAGACAGCTTCATGTGTTCACGTGTGATCCAAAACAGTTTGCTTTTGGGAAAGGACCGAGGCTCAATGGTACAGCATCTGCTTGGCATGCAGAAGGTCCCAGGTTCAATCCCTGGCATCTCCAGTTAAAGGGACTAAGCAAGTAGGTGATGTGAAAAACCTCTGCCTGAGACCCTGGAAGCTGCTGCCAGTCTGAGCAGACAATACTGACTTTGATGGGCCAAGGGTCTGATTCAGTATAAGGCAGCTTCATGTGTTCATGTGGAAATGGTTTCTGAACACATAATACTTTTATGTGAGAACTGTACAAAAATGTTTTCAGAATTCTGCTTTTATAAAAAATAAAGTAAATTGAAAAGATGTTCTGATGCCTTACGTCAAGACAGCATGCTAATTTGTGCACACCTCATGCGGTGGATAAACGAAGAGGCAAACAGTAACTAAAAAAGAAATTTCTTGTATACAAATCCAAGCCTCCGAGAAATCCATACTTCACTTTCAGCATGGGCAAGACAGCAGTTAAGAATAAGCACACAATATTTCTCATAAGTCAAAAGGCAAGCCGGGGTAGGATACGTTTCCAATGGGATAGTCACTGATATACTCAAGCAGTAGCAGAAACTGTTGTGGGAAAGACCACTACACCTGCAGCACCCGGACTCTGAAAAGGAACTCTGCATTGCTGTCCTCTTCTGAGAGCTGAAGACATACAAGCAGTCATTAAAAATGGTTTCATTCTCTTGGCAGTTACATTTAAATAGGATTGTCCAGTATGTCATGAAACCCCTTGCGAGGGACTGGCGATGCTACGTGAAAACTTCTTCAGTCGTACCAACTAGCAGCGATACTGCATGTAACCCTCACAAACAAGGAAAAACCCAGCCGTTCTTCTCCAGTACACGCTCATGGACACATAACCTCCTGGAACTCTAGGGAGGCAGTCTGCCAAGCCATCCGTGGAGAGGGTACATCTCCTCTGAACTTGGATATGGTCTTCACTTCCGTTTCCTCCTCCTAGAGAGTCTAGCGTGGGTCCCTTGTGCTTTGTCCTCCTCTAAAAGGCATAGCACCCACACTGGGGCATATTGTAAAATATGGCCCTTCTAGGATACAGTAGAAATGTAAACTGCAAGGTAATTTTGATGGACAGCAGACCTTGGCATTGGATGTGCTTGGGTGCACTACAGTAATTTCATAATGATCTAAAATATAAGTGTGACCCCCTTTACATTTTAGCTGTCATCCTGCATTATATCAAATACTGAAGTGATGCAAAGCCAGGGCGCTGTTGACGTTACATCTTTAAAAACGGCACAATAAAAACTGCCACAGCTACAAGCAAGCCGTGAGGAGTACAGAAAGGATTTCAGTGTTCTCCCATCATGCCTTTCAGTTCCGACAGTGCTTTGCAAAAAATCCGGGGGCAGTTTAAGGACATTTTTATGAGTGTTCCCTTTTTGAGCACGTTTTTCCGGTTTAGCTGTTCTCGTGAAGATATTCCCTTTCTTAGATTTCAAGTACACGTTTCAAAAGGTAGTCAAAGCGCTTCTTAAAAAACCTTGCCTCACCTCTTACCTGCCTCAGTTTCAAGAAGTACACTACTCTGAATTCTTACATTGTTCACAAATCCCGCCCACAGCTTTAGCACTGTATTCAGATGGGGAGGGGGAGTTCTTTGCAGTGCAAGAAATTCCCCTCATTTTACAGGCTCTCATTTCGTACTGATTTTTCATGTCGTGTATTGCTTAGATACAAAACCCTAAGTGGGTTTTTGAAGTCTTCCCAGCAAGTACATGCCCTTCAGACATGTCTTTGCCATCTGGGCTTGACTTCTCAGGAATATAAATGGAAATTAATGCCACTTAAGGGGGAGCTGGCCCAATCTCATCAGATCTTGGAAGCTAAGCAGGGTTGGCCCTGGTCAGTAGTTGGATGGGAAACCAGCAAAGAAGTCCAGGGTCGCAACGCAGAGGCAGGCAATGGCAAACCACCTCTGAACATCTCTTCCATTGAAAACCCTACAGGGTCGCCATAAGCCAGCTGCAACTTGACGACATGAAAGAAGGGGGAGCAGCCCTACCTTCCCCAGTGTTTCAGATCACAGCTAATAAACGTACCTCAGGAATACCTCAATCAAAGGCTATATCTAAAAAGTGAATTTTGGGGAAAAGAAATTCTCCTCCCCATAACGACACTAGTCAAAATAGTCAGACTACTGAATGGGAAGGGCTTAGGGAAGCTCTGACGAATCATAAATATACTTACAGTCTAGTCCTAAGAACACTTTCCCAGGAGTAGGCCTCACTGAATAGACCTGAGTAGGATTCAAAGTACACCTGCATAGACTGCACTGAGTTATGCAGCTCAAGGGAAGAGGCCAACAGAATGCAAGCTACCTCATGCCTGGCCACTACGTAAGACACATAGGTAAACATATACATATAAAACTTCAGACCTCTCCCTCCCACAAAGTATGTATACAGTTATAGAAATGAATGCATAGAAAATTAAAAGACATGCCAAGTTGAAGCAGTTATTAATTTAAAGGCCACCCTTTTATGCTGGAAAATATTCCAAGCAGTTATTTATTTAAAATTCATGTGCCTCACCTCCATCACGAGAATATTTCCTGAGTGGCTCACAATAATTCAGAAAGTTCGTATCACCAGCTTGCAAATATCAAGCAAACTTTTAAAAAAGAAAGAAAGCCATCTGGAAAAAATTCAGGCCAACGCCTTAAATACGTCCCTAACCATTCACTGAACAGTAAGCCTGGAGGTCAGAAAATAAGCCTGCAATCAGCCACTGGCTGAGTTACTGTGTTATTACAGAACATTCATTAACATTCTAATTGATATACAAAATAAACTGGCAACCTAAAAGGCATTAGGAAAGGGTTGTGAGCTATGGTAAGTGGAAAGGAATGCCGAGAAGTTCCCACTTCTTAAACCATTTGGATAGGGCAAATATTAAAATGGGGGTAAATGGGGGGGGAAGCTTTTTCATATAAAAGCACATGAATGGGTTAAGACAGAACACTGCCAACAAAAAATAATGTCCACGCTTTCTTTCCTGGGTCTCTGCTTGTAAAATATATAACACCCTGTGTATCCTTGCAATTGGGCAACTGGTATTGCTAGAGGATCTGAACTGTAGCTTTAAATCAAGAGGATGTGTCATGCCAGCTGTGCTTGAGTACCTATTAGGAGATGCTGAGGAGGGACAACTTCCCAAGGGTTGAATATATTAGCTCAGTAGAATACAAGAGTGGAGTTTACAGTCTTTCCCTAAAAAATGCTGTAATTGCCTGATCAAAGAAACTGGAAAAGCCATAATGGAAAAGGTCAACAGTGCTATATATATTTGTACAATAGCGAGATGTATTATCTTCCCAGCTGGCATGGCAAGGTGTGTAATTTTACACACCATGTTGCACCAGCATGCGGTAACTAAGATCACTGCTTTCTAAAATCTCAAGAGCTATTGCATGGCATTAGTGTAAACAGTCTGTAGACACACATCAGGCCACATTCATGTATGCCTGCGACATGTTTTCATGGTCTGCTTAAAAGAAAAATGCCAAAACGCCACTACAGAAGCCTGAAAACAGAAAATATTATACTCCCTGTTAAAATGAAAGTTTAGTTTCCATCCATTCACATATTCTCCTCTACCAGTAAGGTTTCCTTCCCTGTTGATTAATATGGATGTGTTGTGGTAAGGACAAAATGAAGAAGAGTTGGTTTTTATATGCCGACTTTCTCTACCACTTAGGGGGGCTCAAACCAGCCTACAATCACCTTCCCTTCCCCTCCCCACAACAGGAAACCTTGTGAGGTAGGTGGGGTTGAGAGAGCTCTAGCAGAGCTGTGGCTAGCCCAAGGTCACCCAACTAGCTTCATGTGTAGGAGTGGGGAAACCAAAAAAGGATTTTACTATAATACAGTTTATTATTCACAACTGTCCATTATGTAGCTATTTCCAGAACCACGTGCTTAGAACAGAAAAAGACAACCATGCCTCACAATATTCATTCTCAGTTTTTTCCTGTCCGGAATGCAGAGACACAAGAAATCCAGGCAGAGCTAAAATAAACCTTTTGTGGATTCAAGTGCAATGTCTACTGGGACAGAAAAGATTTTTTTTTTGGTGGGGGGGAGAAGCATTTAGGCCACACAGGGTTCATTGGACAAGGGCTGATTTTCAGCAGCAGGAGCGCCTTATGAAACACTGCCACTGGTACAAAAAATAGAAACGTTTAAGGGAACAACAAGTGGGATAAGAGAAGATGATCAAATGATAAAAGGTAGAGATGGCAGCAGATTCCACCAAACCTGGATTTCTAAATCTGTACATCAGGTCTCAAACTGCACTTGGCTAGGATGAAGTCCAAAGGACGTCCAGATCAGTCTCTTTGAACTTCTGGACCCCGCATGGTGATGATGCTATCTGGCAGTCCATTGTATCATCAAGAAGAGGGCCCTTCTCACTACCACCTTGCTCATTGCTTTCCTATCATGAACTCAGGTTAATAGAACAGCATAATGAAGTTGCTGCAGAGGCAGTTGGGAAGAGTCCATTCTTGACAATGAAGAGACTGAAGCACTGGTGGAATAGTCTTCCTAGTGACACCAGGGCCCTGAGGGACCTTAAGGCATTCCTCAGGGCCTGCAAAACAGAACTATTCCGCCAGGCCTATAACAGAGGGAAGCCGCAAGTTGTCCATCGGTGCTGGCCTCCTCATCTCCCCCCCCCCACTATTGTCATCTGTGGGGGTTCAATCTGCTTGTCCGGTTCCATGGCGGCTACTATCGTTTTATTGGAATGACATCTTGTTTTATAGTTGTTAGGCTGCTGTGTTTTATTTGTGATGTTTTAGAGTTTTTATGTGATTTTAGAGGTTGTTACCCGGCCTGAGCCCAGCTTGACTGGGAATGAGAGAGGGCTATAAATTTGAAATAAATAAATGTTGTCACACATACATAATGCCTCAAAGGCAGGGTTGCCAACCTCCAGGTGGTGGCTGGAGATCTCTTGCTATTACAACTGATCCCTAGTCGATAGAGATTATTTCACCTGGAGAAAAGGGCTGCTTTGGCGATTGGACTCTATGGTATTGAAGTTCCTCCCCTCAACAAACCCCACCCTCAGGCTCCGCCCCCAAAATCTCCCAGTATTTTCTAACCCGGAGCTGGCAACCCTACTCAAGGGACACTGAAAAGTTAACACAGTGTTCTTGGTAATGGGAAGCAATTTTTTTGCCGATGTTCAGCAAATTTCAATTTTATGTGCAATGGTTGTAGTAATTACAGTAGCAGAATGAGTTTTTTACCCATTGTTCTCTATGATGAATGTGGCTCTTAAGATCCCAAAGATTTAAAGCCAAGGAGTGTACAACTTTTTAAATAATTAAATCTAGATATTTTTAAAATTCTAACCCCTACAGCCTTTGGCTGGATTCCCCCCTCCCATTAAAATAATACACACATTTTTATCTAATACTGAAGAAACAACCTCAGATTAATAGAACAGGGAAGATGCTGCAGCTACCAAAACTCTTCAATCTCACGCAGCTTTCTACCAAAAGAACAGAAGTTCATGGTTTGCCTCATTCATTTGGCCTTGTAAAACTCATCTATGGTATTTTCAGCTTCTCAGGTTCCTGTACACGTAGGTTAGAGGAAATGTTGCTGATGATCAGCAAAATACTGAAACTGCCTATACATAAAATGTTAAGGTAGAGTAATTTCTCATAGCCATAGTAAGTGCAAACATTTTCAAACTGACAGTGTCCTTTTAAAAGACTGTACAAGGATCTTGCCTCAGATTGTGAAAAATTGGATTTCCAACCCTGTTGGGGTTTTTTTTTTTTTAAGCTTTAGTGTGGGTTGATAAGTGCTCCAAAATCTATTCAGGCACAACAACGTTAGTGCAGGAAAAGTATGAGTTAAGCAGCAATCATAGTAAAAGTAAAAGGTCACCTAGAATGTAAATATATCATCTGATTGTTTTCTGAAACGTGGTCGTTCCTAATAAACTCTTGGGCTCACTGTCATGTTCCGTTGGCAACCCAATACCACCAGCAATGAGGAGAGCCAGAAATATATATTTTGACAGGCTGTCTCAACATACACAGCACTGCTCTTAAAGTAACATTTCAGAGCTTCGAATTAATAGAAAGCAATCAATATCATTGGAGGATTGGTTTGTTTGTTTGCTCTTCCTTGTTGAGGCTATCTGCTGCTACCGCAGCCATTATCCTTGTTCTGTACTCACGAGCAGGAGCGATCATAAGGATAGCATGTGTATTCGAGAGTTCAAAATACTCAAACAAAACTATTAAAGCAGAGGTCACCAAATTTGTTGAGCCTGCGGGCACCTTCAGAATGTGGAGAAGGTTAAGTGGGCACCACCACAAACTGGCCGCTATGGAGGCCGAGTCCAATTTTAAAAAATTGAATGTTCCAAGCCAAGCGTCCTAAGATGGAAAAAGCGGTTTCAAAATGGGAGCTACATGTACACAAGGTGATACCTTCTTGGCTCTCCTGAAGCCCCCACTCTTCCAGTGAGGTAAAGGAAAGATAGGATTCACTCTTTGCTTTTGGGGAAGACATGCTTTGGGGAGCAAGAAAGTGTGTGGGGGGTACCAGTAAACACATTGGTGGGTGCCAGGGTGCCCATGTACACCACACTGTAATCTCTGAATTAGAACAGGAAGAAAAGGAAAAGGATAAGAACCTGAGTTTCATACATCTAACACTAAAGACAGCCAGCGTGGTGTAGTGGTTAAGAGCGGTGTACTCAAATGAGGAGAACCGGGTTTGATTCCCCACCCCTCCACATGAGCAGCGGACTCTAATCTGGTGAAGTGGGCTGGTTTCCCCACTCCTACACATGAAGCCAGCTGGGTGACCTTGGGCTGGTCACACTCTCTCAGCCCCACCTATCTCACAGGGTGTCTGTTGTGGGGAGGGGAAGGGAAGGTGATTGTAAGCCGGTTTGATTCTTCCTTAAATGGTAGAGAAAGCCGGGATATAAAAACCAACTCTTCTTCTTCTTCAAACCATAACTATCTGTTATGTCTGAATCAACGAATTTATACAATGCTAAGAAAAAATTATGTTTTTGCATTTGAATGTATAACTTGTATATGAAAGGGAGTAAACCCAGTACCAAAATTAACATTAGAGCCAATCCTCAATAGCATTTTCCCCCCTCTATGACTAACAAAATTCAACAGTGAGTCCTTAGTATAAGAAGTTACACAGCCTATACACGGTCCATCCAAAACCAAGAATGAAACACATGTAGTACCTCTTATTAGGACCAACCAAGCTGACACAAAACATTGTGCATGCTTTTGAGCTCACCATAACCTTTATTAGGTTGGATGATACAAAATTTAAAAGTGACAGAAAGGCGTACTTTGGTGATGGTTAACAAATTCAGCATCCTAAGAATTATGTCAATTTTAAAAAATCAGGCTAATGAAATCTTAGAAAACAGGGTGGGGGAAAGGCTAAATAAACTCTTTAGTGATTAGGGGGCAGTTCTTAAACAGAGATCCTTACCCCTCCCTTCTACTAACAGAATAAAAACAATTTGTGCAAAATAATCAAACACATACCTGGATTTGCATAGTTTTACTGGTTGAGGGATACTGCTTGTCTTGGGTTTCCTGGCACAGAATTCTACTTTTTTTTAAGCACACAAACTCTTATTAGAAAAGCTAGTATCTTGACACATATTATCACTGGTAACTCCACTCACCCATCTGCAATTTCAAGATTTGGATACTACTCTGCTGATATAATCAAATACAAAATATATAACTGTTTATAAAGGCTTTCACAATGGTTTTTCTCTAGTTCAATAAAGGGATTAAGTGGCAGTTTTTTATTGGACTCATAAAATCTACTTGTATAACCTACAACATTTGAACATGATCATTTCTACCTTAAAATATCATCTTTAAGGCTATTTCATTTCTTTCCTATGGTAATACTAATATGTTAAACTTCCCTTTACCACCTCCCATTTTGATACTTGGGCAATTTTCTCTCACATTTCAAATCAGTTTCTGACAAACTAACACCAACCATTCAGTAAGATTCCCAGCAGAATTTGATGCTGCGTTTTGTTTTTGTTTTTCCCCTGGAAAAAAATGTTTTCACTGAATGGCTACAGTAGAGGAACTGTGAAGAAAAAGATATATTAAAATCCTCTTTGATATCTAAAAGCAACAGGTTTTACCTTTCACTAAAACTCCCTTTGATAATGCTTTAATTGCTACAGCGCTGGAATGCACAGGCGTCACGTACCAAATCCTTTAACATTTACTTAACAGGATGGCAAGCACCCTGACCTTGACTGGACTAATCAGATCTAAAGCATGTTAGTCAGAACATGTTAAAACGGCAGTGTAGACAGAGCATTTAGTATTTCACATGATACTGGGCAGGTCGGACTTCAGCCTTCACAGTATCTCACCCTGGGAGTACAGGGCTACATCCTCACAATCACCATCACAGAACTGAACAGAAACATAACTTTTTAAGTTTTACTGAAAAAAAGAACTTGCACTGGAAAAAACACACCGCTATTTCTATTGCTCTGTAACTACACAAGGTTGGTCAAGGGATATAAACAACCTGTGTAACAGTTAACTGATCTTGGTTCTGTTGGCACCCGCAATTTTATTACATAATAACTCCGCCAGAATCCGCTAGCAAATTAAAATTTGTATTCATTACTGTATCTCTAAGCCCACCATGCCATTTGTCACGGAAAAGAGTGAGGGGAGCAAGCAACAACGTTTCCCCCCAGGCAACAGACAGTGTCACAAATAAACCATTCTTCGAAGATTTTAAAAGTGTTTTGTTGGGTTTCTTCAGAAATGAAGCATGATTCTCCTGCTGAGCTCTCTCTCACTGAGTATCTACCGACCATTTCCACACAGCAGACCATGTCCGCAAAGCAACGGATCAGGATTGAATTTTACTACTAAAATGTCATTACTCTGAAGCGAAACTAGACCCAGTTGGCTCATAAAGAATAAAATCTGCCATCATTGTTATGTTTTTGTCTTTATTTGATGTATATATATATTTTAAAAAAAAAGATTTCTTCCTTGTTTTTTTCCTGGTTTTTGTGAAACAAAAAAGGAAAATTAAAAAAAAATGTCAGGGAAAATTGAAATATACCCATCCCCAAAATGTACCATTCAGGCTCAGGTGAGACCAGAACCTTGACTACTTACCCTGAGGGTTCCTTCTGCTCTGGGGTAAGAAGGGCATCTTGAAACTGTAGGTGATTCCCATTGTGTGCTCAGGGAGGCAGGACTAATTCTTCACTTCCTGTCTTCCTGGGTAGGAATTACCCTAGTAGCTCAGTTTTGTAACTTTCCAAGCTAAAGAACAGAAGCCAGTGGACAACAACAGAGAAAAAAAGTAACGTGTTCTGTGCGAACATTAATAAAATACACTAATTAGTAGAGAAGGTAACACCGCATATAAGAAACTAACAACAGGCTAGAAGAAGGCCATAGGATAATTCCTCTCAGCATCTTCTTTTGAGTTGAGCATCCGGTCATGTTGTTTGATGGACTGTATACTGCTGTTGCTTTTATTGTAATTCTTCTGGGCAGGCAAGATGAGGGAAGGTTATCTTGAAACTGAGGGATCTCCAAAAGCTTCCAGAATCCAGGTGGGGAACTGAGCATCTTCCAGAATGTGTTGTGGTACTCTTCTGCTGAAGGCCGCATCTGAGGGGAGGCAAAGATGTTGATCTTGTAGTGTTTGATTAATGTAGACATCAAGGACCGGGTAGCTGCGCAGCATATTTCCTCTACCAATGTTGTTTATTAAAGGCCGCTGTGGTAGCCACGCTCCAGACTGAGTGGGCCATGATACCTTCTGGAATTGTGATGTTGCTTGATCTGTATGTTTGAGCTATGCATTGACAGATGCAAGCAAAAAGAAGGGAGTTGAAGTTCCTGCTGGTGATGGAAGGAGGAATTCGCTTTGGGGATGAAGGTGGGGTTGGGTCTCAGCACCACCTTATCCTTGTGAAAGATGCAGAGGCCCTTCCTGACAGAGAGGACCCCCAGTTCTGAGACTCTTCATGCAGAGGTGACTGCTGTCAGGAAGAGAACCTTAAATCTTAGACACTTCATTGGGATATTCACTGGAAACTCAAATGGAGGCTCAAATTTGATATCCTCAAATGGAGGCTTGGTTAGGGCTTCCAGAACTACGTGCAAGTGCCATGTAGGGTAGCGGTGAATGACAGGAGTATAGTTTGCACTACTCCTTTTAGAAAAGATGGTATGGGAGGGTGTCTGGTAAGGGAGCAGACCATTCAAGAAGGCCACCACTGCGGCAATGGCAGCAACCTGTCTGCGCAGGGTAGACACTCTCAAGTCTTGCTTCACTCCATCCTGCAAGAAGTCCAGCATGTGCCTGATCCCCAAGGACAGGGGATCTACATGCTTCCTCCTGCACCAAAGAATGAACACTTCCCATGATGTATTATAGATGGTAGATGGCCTTCTGGATTCAATAATGGTATTGAATAATGGACTTCCTTGGACTGAGTGCAGATGAGGCTATCGTCCAAGTAAGGGTGAATTTGTATCCCTTCCTGACAAAGCAAGGCCACCAGGGTCACCAACTCCTTGGTAAAGACTCTTGGCATGGAGGCAAGGCCGAATGGTAGGGCCTTGAATTGGTAATGGTGCTCCAGGTAGGCGAATCTCAGGAATCTGCAGTGACACACATGGATGGGTACATGAAGGTAAGCCTCTGTCAGATTCATGGCAGTCATGTAGGTTCCTGGTCGAAGGGCCTCCACTATTGATCGCAGAGCCTCCATTCAGAACCTCTCGGGCAAGACAAACTTGTTGACATGCTTCAAGTCTAAAGTAGCATGACAGCTCTGTTCTTTTAGGGGACTGTGAAGAAAAAGGAATATACTCCATGATGATGTTCTGCAGGAGGTACTGTTTCTACTGCCTTTACTTGGAGCAGGTGTGCAATTGCCTCTAATGTTCTTGCATGTTTTTCTGGCTATAGGGCCCTTGGGGATGGAACGAATCTGTCTGGTGGGGTATGTTTGAATTCGACTAGGTAGCCTGAGAAGACTATCTGTAAAAACTCAGGGATCTGGCTGGGACATTGCTGTTGGAATAATTGTAGTCTCCCCACCACCACCCACTTTGGGATGCCTAGCATCACTGCTTTGACAGCTGAAGATAGGTAGCATAAAGTAAGATCTGAGACAATTTCCTAAGAGCTGATCAGGCAAGCATGGAACTGCAACACTGCTCTCCTCGGATGAGGCAGGAAAGAAACTGGGCTTCTAGGGCAATGCCCACCCAGGAAGACAGGAAGTGAAGAATTAGCTCTGCCTTCCTGAGCACACAACAGAAATCACCCACAGTTTCAAGATGCCCTTCCCTAAGAGCAAGAAGAGTAGGTTCCTGCTTGCCTAGGCCTAAACCTCAGCACCTCAGAAGTGCAGGCAATTATGATACAGTAATACACTGTTGACATTCAGGACAAGGTGAGAAGGACGCTAGCCATCTAGTCTCAGACATCAATAATCTCAGACTATTGCTCCATGGGCAGAAAAAGCTACCCATCTGTTTATCCTCCCCATGATTCTTCACAGCCCTCCAACCTGTTTTGCTCTAACATTTTTATTCCTTCTTCATGGATAAATGTCAATCAGTAAGTAAGAAAAATATGGCCACCTAAAGACAAGAGATTTCTATCAGAGGGACTCTGCGAGTATGCAGAAAATTACAACTTCGCAAATTAAAAGAGGACTCCTGCCCACACAAACAACATCCTGTTGATGACAGATTGAGGAAACCAGTAAAGATTTAAGGAAAAAGAAAAAAGTAGCTTAATGCCAAAGGTACGGAACCATTAAAAAGGGCGGGGAGAAGAGAAGGTCGCCTTCTCATTGGAGTTGACAGGCTGACTTATTTGCTTCCCCTGAGTTGGCTTGCCACACTCCCTACTTTTGTATTTAGTGTCTTCGAAAGTTTAAGAAGAAATTAACTGTGTCATGCAAAGGGGTGGGAAATTTATCAGAAAATTTCCTAATTCTATATTTTTTCTGTGGAAAAATTTCCATCCCGCATATGTAATTATAGTCTCTGTTTATCAACAGCTGTCAAGGATGTTGTGCTGCAGATCAATCATAGTAGATCCCCTAAATGTGGGTTATAAAGCATGGACAAATTTGTATTTGTATATGGTATATTTGCTCTCTCTTGCTAACATTACTTAAATTTTGCTAACTATATTTAAATTAAAAAATGCTAATATTTAAATCATTTATTTAAATTGGAATTTTTTCTAATTCAAATTTCCCCAGAAAACCCATATAAATGCCAAGAGTATGAGACATGTCAGAGCACAGAGAATACTGATCCTTTTCTTAAGATTTCATTCTTTTAATAGCCCTTTTACCAATAGGCAGAAAGACAAAGCTGACTAGACCATAACCACGACTAGTCAATGTGGCAAACTTTAAAATATAAAATCCACCCCTTACAGCAAAAATTCTAAAGACAATTTTCAAAATACTTGACTGTGTAACCATATGTTTTTATTCTTTCCTATTCACTTCTCCAGGAAGCGAACAACATAAAATCAGTACAAAAGAAAAACCTTGCCTAGTTTGCAGGGTTACGTTTTTATTCTCACTAGTTTCTTTCACCATCTTTTCCTATTCCACAGTTACTACCCTTTCACATTCCATCAGTCCACACTGAATATTTTTCCCACATTAAATTTCAAACAAGCAAATGCTTTAAACATAGTAATATCTTTTAAAGGAGGGCATAAAAATGCAGCACTACATAATGGCCATGATCCAGCTTACGTTAAGCACTCGGAAGGTATATTGATGACAATGGGAGAAATATACGCATGCAGCCTTATTTGCTGACACATAACCCCGCTCTGCAAGAGATTGGTTGCTTGCAGAGTTGCTGAAAGGACGAGAGTCAAATTTAGAGAAAATTGACTTCCTGCCTGTAAGCAGTAAAGACAAGATTATTCAAAAAGTCGTCATGTTTGCACTGCCTTTGGCCAAAGCTCAACAAATGTATATGGATTCCCCATGTCCTTGACTTTCTAATAGACAATTTTTAGTATATGGGTTGGTCTGGGTACTTTAGAAACTTCTTGCCTATTGCTATTTCTGATTGTATGTCTCGTATTTAGTCCTTGGGGTTTGTGTGAGTCAGATGTATGTGAACACATCCAATTATTTTTTGTTGTTTTAAAGCCGATCTGCACCTTAAGAAAACAAAAATAACCAGATGTTTAATTTTTACAGTGATTGCAAACAGGACAAATAACATTTTGAGCATGCTATAACTTTTTCACTGAAATCGATGGGATTCCATGGCCCTTAGTTTTATGTGGATCATGCCCAATATTTGCATATAATCCACATTACTGAGGCAGAGTCAGAAAACCAAACTGGACGAGGGACAGCACCGCAAAATATAACTTGGCATGTATTTGACTGCAGCGGGAAAGGAAGATCGTTGCTGTGTACTGAATTGGGGTAAAACATCTGCGAACGAGGTCTAGTTAAAAGGAAGCAAAGCGAACTGACCTACTTCACCACTTGCAAGTTAAAAAGCTTAATCACACTTCATTCACATTCATATAAAACCCAAATCCAACTTTCAGCAGGAAGCCTCCCTTTCCCCTCACGTCGCAAGAAACCTGCCAGGAGGTTATTAATATAACACAATGGGAAAAAGCAGTTCAATGAAGCAGTGTCACGACACTTAGAATATGGTGGAAACATCTTCCAAGAAACCTACTATCAAATGGTCTTTGATGTTTACTGTACACTTGTAGCTCCGTTGCAACACTTAGCAAGCTTCTCTTGAGATGTACAACTGCAAAGGGGGGGCAGTATGCTTTTACCTTGAAATAAAACGGGGGGGGGGGAGAGAATCAGTTTTATCTATTCTTTCATCAGGAACTAAACAGGAGTCAGTTACTGGCAGGGCACAAACAAAAAGAAATCTCCAAGTGTTGCTATAATTTAGACTCAATGTTAATTGAAACTAATTTTCATTCATGCATTCATCTATCCATCCATCCATTCACTGCATTTATATAATGCACTTGAGGCAGGAAGCTAAAGGCAATATAAATTAGTGGGACAATTTTTATTCCTAACAATCCTTTTGAGATGGGCTAGGGTAAAGGAGAATGACTAGCCCAAGATCACCCTGATAAGCTTCATGCCCTAGCCAGCATTTGAACCCATACCTCTCCAACACCTATGTACCACACTGAAACTCAAATTTATCTACCAAGAAAGGGGAGGGGGACAAGAAAAGAGCAAATAGGCTTCCTGACAGATCCAAATTCTGTAGTATGTTAAGACCTGACAATATGATGAAACAAACATAAAAGTTGTTGAGCAGACGGTTTTAGAAAAACAAGAAACCAAGTATCCAAGTACCTGAATCTAATAAATGAGGCCAGGCTGTGTATAATAACACAGTAACCAGAAGATTTACAATCTGAAGACGAAGATTTTACTTTGCCATGGTGAATTCACTGTTCATAAAACAGAAAGAGAGCACTTCAGTGGAAAACGTTGGTAGACTCTGGGGAGTAACAGGCCACATTAATTTATATGGCATTCTGTCCTATTTCTCTTGTAGAGGCCCACAGGAAGAGTATGTTACTCGGAGCTTTTAGCCCCAAAATCAAACAAAATGTTTAAACCCATTTGTTGAGCACTGTACTAAAATGGATTCTCCCCCTCCCCGATGCCTTTCTGTTGAAATTTGCAAAAGAACTGTCCCAATTTTAAAATTCTGTAAACATTCTGTGTGTATCTTTAATGCCTACCATACATGACCATGGTTAAAGAGCAAAAATAAAATAAAATCCAATAAATATGCGGACAGCATGAATTCATAGTGGTTATTATTATCCACCATAAAGCAAACACACCCACTGCATGAGCAAAAAGGTAATGTCCCATCTTGTTGCACCAGACTGGTTTTATTTGCAGAAGGGTAGCCGTGTTAGTCTGTCGCACCAAAATAAAGCAGAAGCCGAGCGGCACCTAACACATTTACTTCAGCATGCGCTTCCATGAGTCAGAGCTCATGGGTTCATTCTGGGAATATCTATATAACAACTCCCAGAATGACTTCCTGCTCATACCATTCGAAGAAGTGAGCTCTGACTCCAGAAATCTCATGTTGAAATAAATGTTGTTAGTCTTCAAGGCGCCACTCGACTTCTGTTTTATTTTCAGTCGTTTTGTTACTTGTTAAATCTGCACAGCACAAATTTCATCCTAAACCAGCTCTCTAGCTGGGGCGGAGGTAGGTACGTAGCCACATTCTGCCCCAGTTAGTCAACTATGAAAAGTAGATCAGGAAAGGGAGAGTCAGTTGAGGCAGCAGTGAGAGTACAGGCTTGCTTATCCCAGATATCCCCACCACCTTGCAGACAATTTTGGGCCCTTTTGCAAAGAGATGTTAAAAAAAAATTAAGATGCCCAAAAGGGATGCATGTTAAAAACAGAATCAGCTCCTCTCTTTTTCTGTCAGCAGTATTAACAAAACTGCTAAACATGAAAAGTAGAGTAATAGAATTATTCCTGTCAGGCTAAACACACCCCACAATATCCCATTATCTATGCAATGGACTATTATTTATGAGATTATATAATCCAGTAATGGTTTATAGATGTAACACCCTTCAGGCACTGCCATGAAGCTCATATACTCCCTTCAACCCACCCCGGTCAGTTTGGCATCTAGCTATTTAAATTAATTGAAAGAAAGACCTTATTAAATGAAAAAGCCACAGAATCAGATGCTTCGAACAGGGTAGAAACCCCGTCATTTCAGCAGGGCAGCCGAGGAGACCGAAAAGTGCGAATTGTGTTAGCAAAGGCCAACTGTCAAAAAATTGGCTAAAAGTCCTTCTGTTTCAGACAATAGCTTACAAAGAAATTAAGAAGTCAGTTAAACTAATTCACTTTAGAGGAGCTCGCTGTCATAAGGGTGACAGAATCCCAGTAGCTCAATAGCTAGACAGAGACTGTCAATGGGCCTTCCAGCAATTAATTGTCTCGCAGCTGCATTATACACAGATGAAGACAGGATCTTACCTGCACTTCTCTCTAAAACCCTATTGTGTTGCTTTGCCATAAATCTCATCAAGTCGTTGAAAATGTATCAGGAGAAAAAGGTTTCCAAATACTCTATTAATTTTGGCATAACAACATCTAACAATCCACAACTCGCGCTTGAACAAATCATTGCTTGTTATCTAGCTCAGATACGAAGGAGTATTCCACTTTGCATTTTCCACAGACAACAGATATTTATCTGCTTACATCAGCCAAAAGGCCACAAAGAATTTATATTCTACAGGATCCAAAGCAAGGCCTGATAGACACATGCAAATTATGGCTTGGATCCAACAGCGTGTTTCCACATACCGAAGGATTTCTACCCACCAAGCACAAATTTCACCCATCTGAAGCCCAAAGTAATCCCTGAAATGATGCTACAGTTCAAGGGTCCACAGAAACACTCCAGTGGATCCAAGCCAAAGGCATTTGGGAAGTATGGAGAAAATCTTAGACATGAGGACTAATATGAGTGGTTTGCTTTTCCCTGTCTAGCAGTTCTGATGACTTTCCCCATACAGTCAATAACTGCAAGGTATTGCTTAGGAAAAGTCACAATATGATGTGGGAACTTATTATAATCACTTCTTATAAAAGGAGAAACTCCTCTGTAGTCAAACAAGGAAAAAAAACCAGATCAGTTCCTACAAAATGCTTACAAAATGCTAGATTCCCAGAAACATGGAAATCAATTTTAATCCAATTATGAGTTTTTAATATAAGGGAAAGCATGGCGTGGTATAGTGGTTAAGGTGTTGGACTAGGACCTAGGAAACTTGCTGGGTGACGAGTCAGTCACACACTCTCAGCCTTGACCCTAGCAAGTACTTGGATGGGAGACCTCCAAGGAATATCAGGGGTGTGATGTGGAGGCAGGCAATGGCAAACTACCTCTGAATGTCTCTTGCCCTGAAAAACCAACGGGGTCATAATAAGTCAGCTGTGACTTGACGGCAAAAAATACATAAATAAATAAACAAATAAATGGCAAACGCGGATATCATATTCAAGCCTGCTTCCCAAGCGTTTGTAGCTGCAATCGAGAAGAAGGTTAAGTATGCACTATTTCAGTGAAATTCATTTCAGTGAAGGGACTTGCTCCACACAAGCTTTCATGAGATCCTTTTATTGAAATTAGCTGGGAAGCTCTTGCTGGCAGGAGAAATCCATGCATGAATCAAAGTTCCAAATCTATAAAGCAAATCACGGGATCAGGACATCGTTGTGTGTAGGATCAAATTTTTTGATTGGGCTACAAAACAAATATTACGATAATAATTTGTGACTATGCTCTTGATTACACCATCTAATAGAAAGTATATTCCCTCCAGGTAAGACAGAATGCCAAGTCCAGATCAAATTTGCATTGCATAACATGTAAGCCATTTACACAGAACTAGAATTATCCGGTGCGATCTACCAATATGCAGTGGATTTTACATTCTTTGAGGGATTGTAGGTGTGTTTTTCAAAAGGCCATTCATGAAACTATATTAGAGGTGCCAGGCTTCTATTAATGTTACGTCCTTTGACATCCCGCCACTGAAAGATAAAAGATGGCATTAACTTTTCACAGTGGAGTGAAATGAACATGTTAAAAGAAATGAGCAAATACTAAATAGATGTGCAATGCAAGGTGACCCAGTTGACTTTAACAGAGTACCAAAATATAATCAAATAAAACCTATGATCTTTAGGCTGGAAAAATGGCAAGCCAGGAAGGCAAACACAATTTTTAAATCTGCAAAGACCAACTGAAATAAATCATGCATAAATTGTAACATGCAGCTGAGTCCGCGACAACTACTTGATCCTTGCAAGGGCATCAATATTGAAAGGGTGAGCTTGAGTCAGGGTGATCTCAGCTTTCCCTGGAACTTCATCCTCCAGCTACTGCTTTATGCAGAAAACACAACACTGACACCCATCCAAGGCAGACAATTTCTTACATACAAAAAAAGGAACAGAGTACTCCACTCTCCACCACCACCACCGCCTGCCTGGTAAGCCTAACTGATGTTTCATATGAATTACACACAGCCCCCCCCCCCAATATATATATTACTGAAACTCAAGTTGGACCTCCTTCTACCCCAAAGGACAATTTTGCAGGTTCATGTACTGGGTGGGAAAGATGTGGAGAAGTGGACAAATAACCATGGCATCATCAGGCCGTGTACTCTTCAGTTGAGGCCGTGCAAAGGGAACGGCTGACTTCCCCGTTGTTTCTGAGCACAGGAGTGGTACCAAGGTTGCACAACAGTATGCCGTGTGCAATTGTCAACATGGTTTCACAATGCTTTTAAAACTTGCCATCAGAACACTCCAGGATGGAACCAAAACAATCAATTTGTGCCAATTCCCCCTCTCCTGCGACACCCCCCTAACTTCCCACCATGCTGCCACATCCCACGGCAGCAGCATTTCGGGCTTCCATGGGAAGACATTAAGTCATGTTCCCATGCACAGAAGCTTCGGAAAGCACCCAACCTTCTGTGTGCAATAGCAGTGGATCATGCTGCAGCTGCTCTCAATGTTAAGGCCATACCTTTGCATGAACAAACTGAGAGGCTGAAAACTACTCTATTTCCCCTTAAAGTGTCCATGTAGCTGTTTCAACTGAGTCTTGTGCTCCCGACAAAATCTGCTGTACCTATTTGAACAATCTGCCAGCAGGTATCTTCTAGAACACAGCCATTTTTAGTGTTTCAGATCCTTTTCTTCTCTACAGTTGCAAGCAGGGCTACAAGAAGATACCATTGGAGTCTATTTGAAGTATAAAACGAATGAACCCCTTGCTTATATTGTTCTTTACCTAGAAGCAACTGGAAACACTGCTTATGTTGAAAACAAAAGCTTCTCTGTCCTTCAGCTACAGATTCACGTCAACATTATGGTAAATATGAAAGACTTACAGCATCAAAAAGTACCAGGAATGGAAGAACTCATTGCTCCAATAAGCATGTTTAACTATTGTTTCCCACAGCTGCCAACCCCATTTCTGAAATTCTTCTGATGCAACTTTCAGCAGCTAGAATAAAAAATGTGATTATTTAAAATTTACGAGAGGTATAGCCATCCCCAAAGATAGGTATGTATCAGTGACAGATGGGGCAGGGAAAGAGGACCCCCCTGCAGGAAGGGCTTGACAGAAGGGGTGAGCTCTCTCTTGAGCCTTATGGCATGTTTGTGCTGAGTGGGTAGTGTGAACTGTCCCATTTCCTGTCCGTCCATCTACTTATTTAGGTGTCCATCTACTTATTCCCAATGGGGACTTAAAGCAGCTTATGACAGTGTCCTCCCAACCACCATTTTATCCACACAGCAATCACCCTGTAATGTAGGCAAGCTGAGGGAGAGTGAAAGGCCCGAGGGTACCCAGTGAGCCTACCTGGGGTTATGCACCATGATGCCCACTCTCCAATTCATGTCATTGAGTCCCCTAAAAGCATGACATCTCACAGCCCTAGAAGGCCTCCTTCGTTTACCTTCTAGTTTCTGAGCCATTCAAAAGTGTGGTGGGTTGGATCCAATGAAATATAAGCGGGGATTTGAGCCTGGGTCTCCCAGATCTCAGTTGGATACCCTAACCACCATGATGGCTCTTGGTGGCTGTAGTGGCCTTTTCTGATAAGCCAACTGTCAATTCATTCAGGTGCATGCATCCCTCAACCCAAGAGGTAAGCAAGACTCCCTTGGGTTAGCTAAACATGGAGAGAGGACAGTGGCTCCCACATCAGCAATGGCTCTTTTCTACTGGGGCACAGCCTTACAGTCCTGTCAGAGCCAAGGCAATGAGTGAGTCTGCCAGCTGTTGGCAGCTCCTGGCTGCCACGAAAGACCTTGGTCTGCACACTTAGCTACTGAACTTGAACACATGAAGCTGCCTTAGACTGATTCAGACCATTGGTCCATCCAAGTTAGTATTGTCTACCCTGACTGACAGTGGCTCTCCAGGATCTCAGGTGGAGGTCTTTCACATCACCTGCTTCTTTTGCTGGAGATGATGGGGATTAAACCTGGGACCTTCTGCAGGCCAAACAGATGCTCTACCACTGAGCTGCAGCCTCCCCTGTGTGTGTGCCAACAAGCGTTCCTGGAAGCCAGTGCAAGCCTTTGAAAATCCAACTGACCCCTGCATCCCATTGGACAATGAGCCTACAGCTGCAGCAGTGGCTGACAATACTTGCTGTCTACCTCCTCCTTAGGGGTTCCAACCTGCATGTAGGGGCTGGAGTTCTCCTGGAACTACAACTGATCTCCAGATTACAGAGATCAAGTCCCCTAGAGGCAATGCCAGCTTTGGAGGGCAGACTGTGTGGCATCACATTCCTGCTGAGCTCCTTTCCTTTCCCAAACTCTGCCCTTCCCCAGGCACTGACCCCAGATCTCCTGGAATTTTCCAAGCCAGAGCTGGCAACCCTACTCCTCCCTGTGGTTATGCACCATGCTGCCCACTCTCCAATTCATGTCATTGATTCCCCTAAAAGCATGACATCTCACAGTCCTAAAAGGTCTCCATTGTCTGCCTTCTAGTTACCAATGAAATATAGCCATAGCTCTACTTGTGGAACAGATCTTTCCCACTACCCCGTCTTTGGCAGCGCAAACAGTTACTCTTAAGAGTCAGCATGGGATAAGTATGAGAAGGAGAACTGCAGCTAAAGAGGGAGAGGTAGGAAAGGTTGCAGGCACCCCATTTGTGCAAAGGTATCGCTGGACCCAACCCTTCCATCCTCACACAACTAGTAAAAAGACAGATTAAGAGATAAAGTAGGTAGCTTGTAGTCACCCCAATCCTAAACTAAGCAACTTCCACACACCCAGAACTGGACCAGCTGGACCAACAATTGATTTCATATTTTCAGTGTCCTTTCTGCCAGAACAGAACCTTGGATGCTTACCGTGAGGGTTCCTTCTGCTCTGAGGATGAAGGGCAGCTTGGAGCTTGGGTGTTTCCTACAGGCCAGTCAGGGAGGCAGGACTGAAAACTTCACACTTCCCTGCTGGGATGCCTGCTCTCCAGTTGAATACTTTCAAAGCTTCTAGGCATGACAGGAATGGAACAAAAAACAGTAACGGATAACCCCCAACAGAACATGTTAGCAACACTGAAAAAACACTGGACAAAATGACAATATTTAAACGAAATAAGGATGTTAGAACCATAAAATGTAAGAACAAGCCAGTAGGAGAAAGGGACAAGGAGTTTTCTTTTCCTTGATCTTCCATCTCTATCTTCTTCGTTTTTCTTATCTTGCTTTGCTTTCTTTTCTTTTCTTTTTTTGTAAAGAAGAGAATGCCTTGTCCTGCTGTGGAATACAGTTGTGATGATGCTTTAGTCAATCCACCTTCTGTTTCTTGCTCTTCTTGGGTGGGCAAGTTGCCCTCCATCCTCAGAGCAGAAGGAACCCTCACAGTAAGTGTCCAAGGTTCCATTCTCACTCTGAGAGGGAGGGCATCTTGGAGCTTGGGACTTCCAAGAGCTGTGTCCCTTGCCTCCAGATGAGTTCTAGTTGTTATTAACTATGTGTTGCAGTACTCTTCGCCCGAAGACCACATCAGCTGATGAAAAGGAATTAATTTTGTAACATCTAAGAAAAGTAGAGATAGAGGACCATGTAGCTGCTTTACATATCTCTTTGATTGATGCCTGACGATCTAGGGCAGCATTGGTAGCTGCACTTTTTACTGAGTGTGCAATGATACCCGAAGGCACTGGAACCTTATTCGCTTTTTAAGCCTGGATAACGCATTGCCGTATGTAGTAACTGATGGCAGACATGGACATTTTCTTCCCTTTGTCTGTGCATTGTAAGTAAATTCTGAGTGCTCTGTGAAGGTCTAACGTGTTCCAGTCTTTCTCTCTGGGATGTTTTGGCTTTGGACAGAATGAAGGTAGGTGAACTTCCTGTCTCCGATGGAATGGCGAGTTGACCTTGGAAACGGACGTGGGATCAGGTCAAAGCACCTCTTTATCTTTGTGAAAAACACAAAGGCCTTCTCTCACCAAGGGCACGCCCAGCTCCAATACCCTTCTTGCTGAAGTCACTATTGTTAAAAATGACGTCTTCATGAGTAACCACTTGAGTGGAACTTCCCTAAGCAGTTTGAAAGGAGCCTTGATTAATGCTGAAAGAACCATGTGTAGCCTCCATATATGAAACCATTGTATAGCTGGGCAGATTGGACTATGCCACTCCCTTAAGAAAGGAAATGATGTGCGGATACCTGGTTATGGGGACCCCCGCCAGCCATGGAACTATAGTAGCTATGGCTGCCAGCTGTCGATGTAAGGTGGACACCTTCAATTGTGGGCACACACCTTCTTGAAGAAAGACTAATAATGGTCCCAGACCTGGGTCAACTGGGTCAATATGCTTGCGTTTGCACCATCTTGTGAAGGCCTTCCACGAGGTGTTGTATATGTGATGTGCAGGTGGCTTTCTGGATGCCATGATTGTTTCAGCTACCTCTGTATCCTAGGTTCAACAGTTGCTGCCACTCAAGAGCCATATGGTCAAATGCAGCCACCCTGGATCCGGGTGCCAGATAGGACCTTGCTATAGTATATCTGGCCTCCACAGTAATTGTACAGATAGTTCCACTTACAATGGGTACCAAGGTCTGCAGGAGCCACAAAGATGGCCCTCTCCTCTCTCACCTTCCTTAGAGCCTTTGGGATTACAGGCAAAAGAGGAAAAGCATACAGAAGTCCTTGTGACCATGCTGACATCAGGGCAACTACCTGTTCTGCCTGTGGGTGATGGCACCTGAAGAAGAACTGTGGCACTTGCCGGTCTGATGCCGAGGAGAAGTGATCCACTAACCGCACACCAAATTTGTCCATGATCTATTGGAATATTGCTCTCCTGAGGGACCACTCATTCTTATCCATGGTTTGTCTGCTCAGATATTCTGCCTGTGTATTGAGGAGACCTTGGATATGTTCCCCTGATATTCTACCCATGACAGGTTTCTACCCATGACAGAATGCCCTTTGCCTCCCAGTGTAGTGCCAATGACCTGGACCCGCTTTGCTTATTGATGTATGCCTTGGTCCTGATCTATTGGAAGGTCAAGAGGGCCATCTTGATCACTCTGAGTTCCAAGATATTGATATTTGTCTCTTTTCCTCTTCCTTCCACAAGCCTCTGGCTTGTTGATCTAGTACTGATGCTCCCCATCTGGTGAGGCTTGCATCAGTCGAGACAATGTCTTGTTGGATGTACATCTGTCCCCATCTCAGGTGGAACGGTTTGGACCACGAGATCAGACTGTGCTTGACTGTAGACTTAAGACCAATGACTTGTCTCACAGCTGTTTAAGAGTCGTCTGGTGGGGTCTTAGAAACCACTGCAGTGGTCTTGAATGAAAGTATGCCCAAGGAACAGAGCCTATGGAAGCTATCATAAGTCCCTGCAGGCACACCAGGCAAATCAGCTGGGCCACCTTTGCCATGATGGTGTCCTTGGCAATGCTTGATATCTTGGCCACTTTCTCTTCGGGAAGGAATAACTTGTTTTTTTTTCTGAGTGTTGATGATGACTCCCAAATGTTTAAGTCTCTGAGTTGGGAGCAAGTTGCTTTTGACCCAGTTCAGCAGGTAGCCATGGGACCCTAGTATCTGTACGGTTCAATTCGTGTCCAGCAATGCTTTTTCCTTTGAAGGCAAACAAATCAGAATGTCACCTAAGTAGGGATGGATTTGTTTCCCTTGTCTCTGGGTGAGGGACACTAATGTCATGAGCACCCTGGAAAAGACCTGAGGCGCTGATGCTAGACCAAAGGGTAGAGCCCAGAACTGGAAACCCATCAGCATGGCTAGAAGTGTGCATCTTTGGAGCTGGAAGGAGCCGCCACTGCTGCCCCAACTCTGACGATGGGGCTCTGGAATGCAGGCTGCTGGGAGGTCAGCTGAAATCCCGGCTGGTGCTGGGAGGAGGCTGGGCTTTGTATACTGGCATCTTAAACTGCCTTATCTTATAGCCTCATTATATCCCAACCTGGCCCTGACTAACAGCATCTTGCCCACTCTGACAAGCAGCTTTGCCACATGGAGGCTAGAACATTAAAAGAAAAAAACAAGGGATAAAGGAAAGGAAAAACAGTCCCAGACACATCATGCAGTGTTGATGCGATTACAACTGCAGGGATCATGCCCAGTAGCTAGAAAGGTTGGGATTGTATGCGAATACACCTAAAATCATTTTATACAGCCTCAGTTTCAAGATCCATGCCTCAAGCCAGGAGATCTACATGGCACACTATTCTATTATACCTGAGGAGCCGAATCCAGCAATGAGACATATTCATCTGTATGTTTCTACATACAAATTTCTTTGTTGGATCAGAACTGTCCTCAATTTCCAGCACATGGGACTCCCATGGTTGTGAAAAACTAGGAGATACACACACACACACAGCCACACATAACCAAAACACCCTGAGATGCTCATCCGACTCTCTGAAATTCCATTTCTGCACAGTGTCAGAATGAACAAACTTGGCGTTCGACAACTTGAAGGCAAAGCTGTTAAGTGTGAAAGGTATAAAAGTAAAAGCATTCAAAAGCCAAAGCGTGGCTAAAGAGCTCAGTTGTACAGAATGAATACATACTATGCTGAAATTGCATCCTAAAGAAATCTAAAGCTTGTGTTAAGGTTTCAAGTAGTTCTTAACCTCTTCAACCAGATTCATGTCTCCAAGAATATAACTTAATAGACTGAGAAAATATATTTGAAAGGAGAAACTGCATCTTTATATAATAGAACGGCAATAAAATCCTATACCAATTATCCCATTATTTTGCTCAAAATAGGTACACTTTCATGCCTTACTTTTATGTTTCTCTTTGCCCCATGCTAAAGAACTGATATAATTATGCCCTACAAGGTTGAATAAGGTCCCTGCAACATCGGCTCCAAGTGATTATTTGACTCTCTTTTTATTTGGGGAATTTAGCTAATATTGTTTCAGGCTTTTTATCAAAATAAATGCACGACTGGCTTTAACAATTTTTGGGGTAATTGTTTAAAAAACGAGTTTGCTAATAGATGGAAGAGATGGAGGTTAAATACTTTAATTTCCAACTTGCACACGTATGCATTGTAAAAAGTCTCTCATTTTGAATAGTTTAAACACAGCCACAGGACTAAACTGGTACGGTATCACCACTAAAAGTATCTTGGTAGTATATACTCCTTGTTAGTGCAACATTTGATAAGGATATCACTATATCAAACAGTAAACTGGCTGGTCCCTATGAGGCTGCAAAAAACACAAAACAGGGCCACCACAGACAAGACAGGTACCTACGTGAGGGGACTCCACAGTACGTAGGGAAAAAATGACTTTGAACATTAAACAAAAACAACAATACAGAAAAAAATAACTTGATGCAGCCTGAAAATGCTCCAGAAAAGATGGGACCAGCTGAGTAAGGGAAGGGGCTGTGGCTCAGTGGTACAGCATCTACTTGGCACGCAATAGGTCCCAGGTTCAATCCCCAGCAACTCCAGTTTTTTAAAAGGATTGGGTAGGTGACATCCTCTTGGGACCTTGGGGAGATCCTGCCAGTCAGAGCAGACAATACTATTCCTGATGGATCCACGGTCGGATACAGTAAAAGGCAGCTCCATGAGAGCTGGGTGGGAATACCTTATGGAATAACTCGTATACTTTGCTTGCCTTTGTGTATAAAGTGCCGTCAAGCTGCAGCCAACTTATGGAGGCCCAGTAGGGTTTTCAAGGCAAGAGACTAACAGCAATGGTTTGCCATTGCCTTCCTCTGCATACCGACCCTGGTCTCCCATCCAAACACCAACTAGAGCCCACCATGCTTCCATTCTGAGATCTGACGAGATCAGGCTAGCCTGCTTGCCTTTTGAAATTACAAATGCAAGCTGCTGGACTTCCTACTACACATACCATTTTGGGAGTATGCAAACCAGGTGTGATCAATCAAAGCTTTACTCATGTGAGTAGCTCCAATACATATTTCACAGAATCATAGAGTTGGAAGGGACCACCAAGGTCATTTAGTCCAACCCCCTGCACAGTGCAGGAAATTCACAACTACCTCCCCACTACACCTCCAGTGACCCTTACTCCATGCCTAGAAAATGGCCAAGATGCCCTCCCTCTCATGATCTGCTTAAGATCATGTAAGGTGTCACATATTGGTGAAGGCCTGTGCAATAACCCCTTCCTTAACCTTTAGGCTTATCTGACATCAAAATCAGGATTCTCCGTCTAACTAGATGGATAAAGCAGCAATCGGCAAAGGACTACATGTGTCAGTCGTCATCTGTGATCACTATCTGACATAAGATGCCACCACAGATAAATGACCAGCCCAGCCCTAATCACTAGTACCTTTAAAATATTGTCGAAGGCTTTCACGGTCAGAGTTCATTGGTTCTTGTAGGTTATGCGGGCTGTGTAACCGTGGTCTTGGTATTTTCTTTCCTGACGTTTCGCCAGCAGCTGTGGCAGGCATCTTCAGAGGAGTAACACTGAAGGACAGTGTCTCTCAGTGTCAAGTGTGAGGGAAGAGTAATATATAGTCAGAAAGGGGTTGGGTTGAGCTGAATCATTGTCCTGCAAAAAAGTATCCAAGGTAATGTGCTAATCATTGTCCTGTAAGTATCAAGATAATGTGCTAATGAGGGTGTGGTATGTTAATATGGAACCATTGTATCCTGAAGTGATCTGTTAATGTGTGAAATCCAAAGCTAATCTGCATGGCTATTGTTGACTGTAGTCTTTGTTAGTCTGGAGGTTTTCAGGACAGGAAGCCAAGCCTTATTCATTCTTAAACTCTCTTCTTTTCTGTTAAAGTTGTGCTGATGTTTATGAATTTCAATGGCTTCTCTGTGCAATCTGACAAAATAGTTGTAGATTGCACAGAGAAGCCATTGAAATTCATAAACATCAGCACAACTTTAACAGAAAAGAAGAGAGTTTAAGAATGAATAAGGATTGGCTTCCTGTCCTGAAAACCTCCAGACTAACAAAGACTACAGTCAACAATAGCCATGCAGATTAGCTTTGGATTTCACACATTAACAGATCACTTCAGGATACAATGGTTCCATATTAATATACCACACCCTCATTAGCACATTATCTTGATACTTACAGGACAATGATTAGCACATTACCTTGGATACTTTTTTGCAGGACAATGATTCAGCTCAACCCAACCCCTTTCTGACTATATATTACTCTTCCCTCACACTTAACACTGACACTGTCCTTCAGTGTTACTCCTCTGAAGATGCCTGCCACAGCTGCTGGTGAAACGTCAGGAAAGTAAATACCAAGACCACGGTTACACAGCCCGGATAACCTACAAGAACCAACTAGTACCTTTGTTCACAGATTTCAATTTGTATGTAATTAAAAACAGTTTATTTCTATTTGACAGAAACATAAGAATATTAATGCTTGCGGGGGAGGGGGGAACCACAACAGAAATTATTCTAACTGGAAATCTAGAACACATCTTTCTCAACTCCATTCACTAGGCTTACAGCTGCCTTCCAACGTGCTCGTGACAGATGTCAGCTGGCATTGCCAGATGTCTGTTTTCTTTACGCATCCAAGCAATCTCACATTCTTTCTTTGATTATGCAATGATAGGGTAGTTCTCACTCCTACTGCATGTAGTCAGGTCATGCAGTCATATTTACACGCCATTAAGCAGACTACAGAAAAGACAAACTATACTACAAGAGCATAAAACCCAAAATGGCCCAATTCTATTACCTACAAATACACCGCAGCTGCGTCCACAACTTTTCACCAAAATGGTCACTTCTGCCACCATCTGATTAAAATAAATTCTCTAAATTCCTCTTCCTCGTTAATGATGTCACTAAACTTGGTTCATAATAGGAATGTATCTAGCTTATAACCCGGAGCTTTATACATTAAGCACAGTTTCAGAAGCTCTTCTGTGGTCAGGAATGGAAACTGAACTCGAGAATGCACAAGTCGGCAGAGCTCATGAGAACACTCTGGGCACAAGGAGCCCTAGGGCATGTGATTTACAGGGCACCCACCTGTGGTTGCTTGCCTGCGTCACCTCCCCAATGTGAGGAACACCTGTCAACTGAAAGGTTGTGTGGATCAAGCAAGAGGATTTTAATGGCAATCTAACAGCTTTTCAATAATAGATACAGTATTCTTTACTACTAATGGAACAGCCTACCGTTTGTAGCTTCTTGGATGTAAGCATTACCGGAATGAACGATGTGGACTAAGATAGGGGCGAGAGGATCGTGGTGTTGATCCTAAATACCCAATAATGTCCATGCCCTTACATGCAATACCTTTGATTAATACATTCAGTATTGAATGAGTAATGCTCTGGCAGCCAGATATGTTCAGAGTAAGTAAAGTACCTCACAGACGTACGGTCAGATGGAAACTCCATATCCTGACCAGAAGCAAAGCTTAAAGTACAGTCTTGGTTTTGTAAGAAACTAGTAGGGGGGGATTGCAAAGGATAAAAAGGGTAAAGTATGGAAAGGGAAAATCTTTTTCTCAGATTTCTCAATCATTCAGGGAAATACTACTCTGAACTGGGAAAATAATGTTCCAAGGTACACTGTTCCAAGGTACACTCTATCCAACAATGAAATCTCTGAAACAAAAAAATGAGCACAGCAAGAAAAGCTGGGACTTTTATATCTATATCTACATCTCTATTTATCCCTCCCTTCCTTAAAGGAGCTCAGAATACCTTTAAAAATAACTATGTTACTCTGAGAAAGGGTGACTAGCCCTAAGTCACCAGTGAGGTTCATGGCTGAGTAGTACGTTGAACACAGGTGTTAGTGTAGCACTCTGACCACTGTATCCCCTGGCACTCACTGTGGACTTTTCTGATGATCAAACACAGATGTTCACAGCTTTTTGATTTTAATTAACAGCAATGGAACTAGGGTTGCCAGGTCCCTCTTCACCATCAGAGGGAGGTTTTGGAGGCAGAGCCTGAGGGGAGGGTCCTCAATGCCATAGAGTCCAATTGCCAAAGCGGCCATTTTCTCCAGGGGAACTGATCTCTATCGGCTGGAGATCAGTTGTAATAGCAGGAGATCTCCAACTACTACCCTAATGGAACCCAGTTTGCTGATCACAGTCATAGGGTTGCCAACTTACCCTCTATGGCTGGTGATCTCTTGCCACTCCCTCCCAGGTCCCACCACTGCTCGAATTAGAAGTGGGGGGGGGGATGAAGGGAGCCACTGTCAATGCCACTTCCAGATAAAACCCAGACGTGGCATTAACCACTCTAGGATTTCAAAACTGGTGAAATCCTAGGGCATTGGTGATGTCACTTCCACGTTTTCCCCATTCCCCAACACCTAAAGTCTCCCAGGGGGTTCCAGGCACGTGCTTGGCAAACCAAATCTAAGGCAATTATGTAAACTGATTAGATTTGCATAACTTGTTTAGATTTGAATACTTATTCAAGTCTTATTCTGAAACAATTTTACATAAACAACAAATTATTATTATTATTTACTCAGTGTTAGGGAAAAGCACTGGGGCTAAGAACATTATTAGAATACCATGAAGGCCTGATTCCTTTGGCTCTGGAGGTTATGGCAGGCCTGCATAACTTGATACACTTAAGCAAAATGCAGCCCTCTTCGGGTTAACGGAGCTGGTTTTTTGCTGCCTGCCCAAGACACACACACACACTAAGACAACAGATTTCAAGCACATCTGGTATGACTGCAAGACGAGGATCACAAATTGCACAGGCCTGTGTTAAGGCATACCATTTTCTGTGGCCTGTTCCACCAGGGAACGAAAGGGAACTGCTGGACACTGCCTTCATTTTTCTCAACCACATGGACCAGGTGGTCCAACTCGAGACAGAAGTAAAATAGATGCACCTACCAAAATGGGACCTGGCCAGACAATCCTCAGAGGGAATGTAGTCATGCCAGCTGCTTAATTGGATACAAAATCATTCTCCTTCAAAAACTGGTTCCCACAAAATACATGTAGGTGAGACAGCAAGAGCTCAAGAGCTTAACTGGAAATGCTTTTGTTATAGCTCTTTCCAGTTTTCATTAAAGGTTACAGAGAGACTTTTCTGAAAAACTGGTAGTTCTATTGAAGGATAACAAAATCATATCATTGTTAAGGACCTCAGAAATTACAGCACTATATGATAAACTGGCTTTGCCTCTGTTTTATACTAATACTTAATGCATATAAGTGGTTCTAAGTTTAATGCTCTTGTAAGGAAGGTTAAATACTACAAAACTTTCACACGGCGAAAGCCTGTAGCTCTTAATGAATCAGATTTTCTATGGGGTGATTGTTCAGAAGGTATTACATCTTAATGGATTCCTTTTTAAAGAACTAGATTGTGATTAATTGCAGTGCATGATTATGTACATGGAAAGGATTGGTTTGCACCTTTGCCCCTAAGCATACACCAGGGTAAAAGGGAAGTTATTTTTTTAAAAAAGATGATTGAATAATTTTACTGAAGTAAAAAATGGTCACATCTTAGAAGACACAAACAATTCTGTTTGTGCGTTCACTTAAAACCATCATCTTGCTTAACGGCAGAAACGCAAGTCATGTCCCAATCTAACAGGTGTCTGAAGCAGCACAGAGGGGGACATTTGTTTTACTATTAATCCTCAAAAAATATTTGTGTCTGCTACATTCGGTTGAAAAAGCCAACACAGCATCCCTCCGTTCAAATCCTTACTTGGCTACCAATCTCACTAGGTAGCTTGGAGTAAACCACCATTTCTCTTCCAATTTTCTTCATGGGATTATTGCAAGGATAAAAGCAGAATAACTACATGCACATGCCCTTGAAAGGAGAACAGGGTGGTAAGGGCAAAAAGGTTTAAAATGCTTTATCATTTTTTTAAAAAATTAACATCCACTAAATATACTGCAGACTACTTTCATTTGAATAGGTGCTTAAAATTTGGACTTCCTTGTACAGAACATTTATTGGATTAGTATAAATAGGCATATTTGTACAGTTCGACCTTTGTGACACATTGTGCCAGTATTTGGAATGGATGCAACTGCTGTTAAAGCAAAAAGTTAAAATACAACTATTTAAGCTATATTAAAAAAAATTATTCAACTTTCCCAAGAAACCACAATCAAAGTAGTTTATAATATTCAACAAAGTTGAGTATAGCTTTTGGGGAAAAAATCATTTGTGATTTCAGAAATTAACATTCTTGTTAAAACTACATGCCCAGATTTTCCTGGAATTTTTCTTTCCGTGCACATGGCTAGGTTTACAGACTTCAGCTCACAGGCAAGGAACCAACAATGTTAGCATCCGCTCAATCCTGAATGAAGCCATCTGCACATCAGCTAAAGATCTTCCATGCAGTAAAACTCTGCGATGATCCAGATTTGTTGCTGGACTGAGCATGAGAAGTGAGCACTTAGACGCATGCAGAAATAGAGCACGGATCCTTGTATCATGGGGTTCCCTTCAAAAAGCAGCTTGATATTTGTCATGTGCACTGTGGTGTGTTTTTTAAAAAAAAACTCAAATTCAATCCTATTCTGAACCAGGAGGAGAAAGGTAGCTTCTGTTCCACATGGAACATTAGACCTAAGTCAGAACTGCTTCATTCCCCATGGGCCCAATGTGGAGCCAATGGAAGTGCATAGCTATCTCGCAGCGTTCTTACGGGTTTTAAGATTTCATGGCCTATATAATTGTTGTTAAAGTGTTTATGATGCACTCCAATTAACATTTAGGAGTTATGCGATACCAGAAGTCACAGCAATAAAAACAAGTTACCCACACAAATGTTGACCCTTATTTCTTAAAGCTGGCATCTGAAACAGATAACCAAAAAGTGGAGGTAAGCCAGAAAGTTATTACAGTAACACATGAAGTTGGTGATTATCCAGACGAAGAAGAATTTAAGCTGATAAAGCCAAGATTCTTCCTAGAATCCTTTTTTTTTTTTTTTGTCATTGTATGAGACTTCTATAGGTTTTCTCTTCCAAGCTCTTTTAAAAGATCCATAGGAAGGGGGGGAATGATCTGTAGTTTGAACAATTACCTTTTAAAAAAAGAACAAGGCAATTAAGCCAAGCCTCATTCTTTGGTCTTCCTATTACCTCCCACCAAAACGATCCGCCTGACGTCACCCAAATAATTCACCTGACATCATGGTGGAAGAGCCATCCGCAAACACCGCACAAATTATTATTTTGATCCAGTTGTTAGGAGAGAATTACAGCAAAACCTGCACTCTCCACAGCTATTAAAGCACTGACCCCAGCAGAGCACACTTTTTGTGCTGCACTTTTTTATACCACCAAGACTATTAATCAGGTGCCAGTTCAACTGATGTGCTTTATATAGTTGACCCTGGCCGGTGCCTTAATTACCGGGTATTAAATGCTAATTAGGATTCTTGGCATTAAAAGTTTAATTTCTTTTTTAAAAAAATTAAGGGTAAAAAATCTAAAAAGTATCGCGCTCCTTTGTTGTGCTGCAGCAGAGACAGAGGAGGATGCAGCAATTTGCAATTGACAAGCACTAAAGAAGCAGGTCATTCCACAAGTGTAGTGTGGACAAAGGTGAACTGGGCAACTGATGAAAATCGGTGGCCAAGGAGAAATAGCAATCTCAGAGCCAAAGTGTAATAAAGTGACTGCAATGAAGCCGGGCAGCTTTTCAGGCAAAGTGTCGTAAGTAGGAAATGGGTTTCCATGCGGTTTTCTGAAGTAATTAAAAAGTAGGGCCCAACCAACCATCAGGCTCATTAGACTATAGAGTGGGGCTCTACTGAAGCGATGGGTAGCTTTACTATAGTAGAGATTGGCCTGAAACACTCTAGATCAGGGGTGTCAAACTCAATTGTTACGAGAGCTGGATATGACAAAAATGTCACTTGGGCAGGCCAGACAATGCCTCACCAGCCCAGATTGAGAATGGGCTGCCTCGGCTGGCTCACGAGCCAGATAAAAGCTCTCAAGGGGCCGGATCCATAGGGTTGCCAGGTCCCTCTTCACCATCGGCGGGAGGTTTTTGGGGCAAAGCTTGAGGAAGGCAGGGTTTGGGGATGGGAGGGATTTCAATGCCATAGAGTTTAATAGAGTCTAATGGCCAAAGCAGCCATTTTCTCCAGGGGAACTGATCTCTATTGGCTGGAGATCAGTTGTAATAGCAGATCTCCAGTTAGTATCTGGAGGTTGGCAACCCTACGGACCCGGCCCTCGGGCCTTATGTTTGACACCCCTGCTCTAGATACACAAATAAGGAGTAGAGTTAGTGGAAGCAAACACATGCCATGCACAAGCATAAACAAATGAGACACTGTCCTTCAGTGTTACTTCTCTGAATATGCCTGCCACAGCTGCTGGTGAAATGTCAGGAAAGAAAATACCAAGACCACGGTTACACAGCCCGGATAACCTACAAGAACCAATAAACAAATGCTGTTCACAAGTCAGCATTCACATTTTTGACAATACATAAATTCCTATGGTCCAACCTTAGGGATGCCAGACTCCAGGTGGGACTTGGGGACCCCCCTGGAATTAAGCTAATCTCCAGACTACAGAGATCAGTTTCCCTGGAGAAAATGGATGTCTTGGAGGATGGACGCTATGGCTTTGTACCTCACTGAGATCCCTGTCCTCTCCAGGCTCCATCCCTACATCTCCAGAAGTTTCCCCAACCTGGATCTGGCAATCCGATGCCTCCATCCCCCACCGGTGGCTGGGCCGGACCTGGCAACCCTATCCAACCTACAGTTTTGCAACTGGAACTTCAGATATAACATTCGGTCTTAAAAAGCTGCCATGGAGTGATGATGATGCTTAGATTATCAAAACTGGACTCCCTTGGGCATCTTTCACAGTGCAACCCTAAGCAGAGTTACACCCTCCTAAATCCACTGACGTTAATGGGTCCAGAAGGGTGTAAACATATTGCAAAACATATCGTTAAGTATATTCACCTGATTAAACAGACGCCCCACTCCCAAAAAAGTATTTCCTCCCCTTTAAACTCATTGTGCGGCTACAGAAAACAAAATAACAGTGAAGCATGGGGTCAGAGCACGTGCCCGTACCAAAGACAGGAGTAGCTCTGTCACTAGCATCTCAACTACTGCCTCACATGTGTACCTCCACTAATGGGGACCCCTCCTCTTCAACTGGTGCTCAGCTGGAACACAGCACCGCCTCCAGGCCCATACTTTACATGCTATAGCAGTCCCTTTACAGAAAAAGGCCTTCCATTTTGCCAAACCGGGGGGGGGGGGTACCGTACTTTGTATTCTCAGCAATGTATTAAGAGTTTGAAAATGTTATTAAAAAAACATCGCTTTAAAGGGGTCTTTGGATACCACGGCTTATAAATGGTTGGAAGACGTCTTCACAGCTAAAGGGGCCAAACAAAGTGCGAACAGTATTTTTTTTAACATTTTCAAACTCTTAATACATCGCTGGGAATACACGTGCGGTAACCCCAAGGATATAGTTTTAAAGGTATCACTTCAAACTAACGGTAAAGTGGCTGAAAGTCACAAAACTGCTGAAAGACACAAAACCGGCCCCCACCCTGACAAGGTAGGCATCTCTGCCCACTTGAGGGACTCCCAAGGTACGCAGAAAAATTCAACTTTGAAAATTAACCAAAAGATAGGGGGGACCCCCAAAGAAGGCCTTAAAAAAACTGCAAATGATCAGAAGAAATGTCATGTTGACAGCAGCTGAGTCTCGGTGAAAAGGAGGACATGAAAAGGTGGGAGGGGACAGGCCCCTGAGAGCATCTGAGGGGTGGGACTGCCTGACTGTCATCTCCAAAGTCCCTCACAGGCCCCCAGCTTGTCGCTTACTATACCTGTAGAAAAACTAAACATATCTTAAGCCGTGGTTACAGACTCCTCAATAAGGACTTTAAAAAAAAGAAAAACTGGCCACATTCGTACTTGTAAACAGCCACGGTATTTAGCACATTGCCTGTTTTTGACTGAAAAAGCAAATTAAGAACTCCCATTCTGTTTAGGGCTTTGACTAAGTGGGACTAACCACTTTAAAAATGAGATGCGGGGTAACTTAAGCATGGCAACGTCTCCCAGTGAAGTGAGCAGAATTATTCCCGACAGGGAAAAATAAGCCGAACGCAGCAGCCAGCGTGGCCCAGCCCCCAGTCACATTCATACATTTCCCACAAATTATGTTAATTATGTTAACTAAAATATGCAAATTAGCTGTGGCCCTCTACATTCCCCAAGGTGACCCTCCATAAGGGAATACTTGCATTCCCAAATGCAGTAAAAGATGTGCGATAGGTATATATTTCATTTGATGAAACATGAAATATTAAGGATAAAATAACCTTTTAAAATGTGAACTCCGTGCAAACAATTAGGTCTTTGTATTGCGTGTGACCAGCTCATTCTAAATAAAAGCTCTTATTAAACTGAAAAGGGCTTTCCCATGCAGATATGTGTATCTTTTAATTACTTTTCTTTTAACAGAAATCTATCAGAACTCCACACACACACATACATGTGTGTGATTAATTTGTTTTAAATCCTATTTTGATTCCCTTATCAATATCTGAACTCGGTATTTTCATATACTCTCTAAACTAAATTGAGGAAAGCAGTTAACTGACAATTTCTTATTGACAATGTTTATAGCCACTGGAAAGCAGTCAGTGAAAGGTATGTTGCCGCTTAGTGAAGGCTGCAATTCTATGCAAAGTTACTGCAGAGAAATATACAGGGATGAATTACAGGATTACAGCAAACCTATACATTATTCCCTAAAACGAATAACAGGTACATGTTTGGGGACTGATAGGAAAGCCAGCCCTGAATAGATTCCAGGCTCAGTGTTCTAGCAGTTAAAATGTAACAGGCAAATATTGGCAAATACTAAAGATGAAAATGTGCTAACTTTCAACAATTTCTCCACAAATGTATCCAATGCATATTCAGACATGAAACTATGCTAACATCAGTCAAAACTGCAACAACAGTATGACCCTCTGCCACAAATGGGAGAGAAGCAAGTGAATTCGCAGATGATTCCCCAACAGGCTTGGAAGATCTGCAGACTGTGTCTGCCATACAAGAAGGGAATGGGAGGGGGGGACGCTTGAAAACTCTATAATGTGCTGCTGCGATATGCAAAAACAAGCACCTAATACACTAATAAGTATTATGAGAAGGTAAGAAAAAAACCCCTCCATACCTTCTAAAGTCATAAGGGTTACTATTTATACAGAATCCGGACCTAAAATAAAATACACTTTATTCCCTAAATTAGCATGATGCAGATGTGACGCCCTCCCAAAAGTCTCTGTTCTATGCCTATAGAGTCAAGCAATTTGGACATTCCCCTTACTATGCACAACCCCATTCCTATGAATGAGCTAGTGTGCTGGCCTCAGTCCCATATGCTAGCATGCTAACCTGTGACGATGCAGAGAGAAAGACCAACCCACCGGCGGCTAATTTAATTGTGCACAACTCCTACATGGATAACCGAATCTCAGCAGCAGTTCTGGAGCAAAAACGGGAGCCTTGCGCTGTATTGTTCCAGTCTTCTACACGTCAGCAAAGCATGAAAGCAATTCAGATTCTATAGATGGCATCCCAGCTCCTATTAAAGGCGGAAACAGAAGCCGTGGGCTCAAGCCCCCCACGTCAGACCATATAGTATTTTGTGTGCAAGGGCAGGCCAATCGCCCTTATTTTCACATGGTCAACCCTCAGCTCTTTGATCAAATCTGAAAACTTAAGGCAAAAGTGAGATGGCTCCCATACGGTTTTTAACGGGCTGAGGTCAATCTTGATGTGCAATGTCTGATTTTATTTCTCTCAGTTGAAACATTCTACTTGATACAAAATACTAGCAGCGCAACACATGCAACTACAGTAACGCGGAAAACACTACTACAGCTTACCACTGTGAACGGCCCATCAGTATTTCAGGTTACGCTTACATAACCTGGTTGCCACATATGGAAATTTAGTGTTCATTCCTATACAGTACATTATTAAAAAAAAAAAAAAAAGCTGAAATACTCCTAAATACCTTTTCTCTAAAATAAACTATAAATTAATCACTTTCTTGTCCTGGGAAGTTAAGATTTAGTTCTTATTTGTCCGAGGAGGAAGGGGGAAGGGAGTCTTCTTGCTTCCTTGAAGAAAAAGAGTTCAGTTACCATAACTAATGTACATTACCAGTTTTAGAATTCTAATTGAGTTTAATACTGCATCAAAGTACAAAATCAATACCATTTGTCCAGCATACAGGAAAAATGGAATCTATAAACTGCTCTTATTGAGTAATTAAACACCTATTATTGTCACAAGCAGTGGGGGGAAAATGAATTTGGTAAGATAAATTTTCGCAAGAAAACACAGCCGTGATTAATACCTCCCCATGTATTAAATAAAAATGACTGCCTTTTGTGCCGGACTGCTGGCAGAAGAACAGGAGCGAGAGAAAGTAGTTGCCAGTACCACAATAACAGGCTAACCTTGAACTGAACTCCTTTCCTCAAGAAATTAAATGCTATAGCAGGACGTTAAATCCCTCCACTTAGAGCTCATTTGTGTTCTACGTAACCTGCAGCTCCTGAAGGAAAAACTCATTATCTTCAAAAGGAGAATCCTTTTATAATTTCTTTACAAATGTGCATATTGTTTCTCCCAAAAAAGTATTTCATATTAGAAGGATACGGGTATTAACAACGGAAGCAAGCAAGCAAGCAACTGGGGCGGGGGGGTGGGAGAGAAAGAGAGAGAGAGAGACTTCCAACATTAAGATAGCCTTCATGTTTCCTGGACATTCAAATACAGACAACACATGGGGATGTGAATAAGGGTTAAAGAAAATGTACCTTTACAGCAACATTTTAATCTGTCAGACGGATGTTAAAATGCCTAGATCTCATCCTTGCAGCGTGGCCGTATTTTGCATGCACACATACAGCCCCCCCCCAACATCCACCCTGACGGCTGCCTCCACGTCCCTATTTTTCTTTTCACTTTCAACACGGCCCTAGGAACGACTATCAAGTACAAAAGATGAATCTAGGGATGCGACTCCTGTAAAGGGTAACCCTATTTCACAAGCACGACGGAACCAGAAGGGAGAAAAAAGAAGGGGGGAAAAAAAAGGCCACTGAAGCAATAACTGCTCACTGAATTACCATTAAATGGTAAGATTTATAATCCAATGTACAGTAAGTGCATATCTAATGGAGTTTGTCCTCTAAAGGAATATAAAGTAGATCTTTAAAGCATACGGATGTACACAGGCTAGGAATCACTTCTTACCCGTTTTATTTGGAAAATTTGGGAGGGAGGAGAGAATCTTGGCACTCCAGCCACTTTTATTTATATATGTTTAAAACAACAACAACAACAAAGTTTATAATCCAGAGTTCGGTTAAATGTGCTTTATGCCCCACTGAAATCAAATGGAACTAGATGCTGGATTGTGCCCAAAGCTGTAGGAGTACATTAAGGGCATGATAAATGTACCCTATGTGCACAAGCTTGTGTTTTTCCATTTCACAATCCAAAACAGGTTCATTCTTCATAAAGGGGTAAACGGCAGCTTCATCACGAGAACTGCAAAAATTCTCTCTCGCAGAAATCATTAATAAAATGACATGCAATAAATTCTGTTCTTGAGGTATTGAAATTTAGTGGGAAGAATGCCCCCTCCCTTTCCCTTCCTTGCCACCAACATGCTCTTCTGTTTTGGCAGAAGACCACTGGGGTCATTTTTATTGCATGAGCCTAAGTTATTTGTTAACATTCACAGTCAAGAAATATCAGCAAGGCAGAGCGGCATTTGCATTCAGACATTACGATGCTTTGTCTACTGTAAGGTAGCCCCCATTTTCTTTGTTCTCGTTTGTGAACACCAATACACACACACACACAAATAGTTCACTTTGGACATAGCCAAACAGGCATTGCTATGAGGTCCCCATTCATTTTAGCTGGGTTTGTACGAAGTCCATTGAAGTTGCAGAGGAGCCAGGATCTGGTGGCAAAGTCCTCTGAAAATAACTTCTTAGTCTGAACAATTCCCACCTGAGTCTTTAGAACATTCTGGGTTGCTGAAGTACCTCAATTCCCTAAACATTTACCTAAAATGCACCCCTAAACATTTATCTAAAATGGCACAAACATAAATTTGGATACTTTTGTTTATAAGGACCTTGCAAAAGAAAAACAAAGTTACCCATGGTCTCCATTCTGGAGCTGAAGATAGGGGTTCCCCCCCCCCTTTAAATGGCTGCAGCACTTTTCAGCAGCAATATTCCTCTTTGGAAATTAAAAGAGCAAATGGAATAAGAAACTAGGCAGGCGCCCCTGACTCGTACCTTCAAAACCTTGCCGAAGGAAATTCGGCAAAGGTGAAGTAGCGGAATTAGAAGGACAAGTAGACATGTCATTCCAGCCTTTCGGAGTGTTGGCATGTTTAGGCATTTTGATTCCAAGAATCAAAACAAAGGTGTTCGATACCAAAAGAAGGTACACTTTTAATGTTTTACGGTGTAAAATTATCATTATTGTTGCTGCTGTCTGTACCAGTGCATCCTATGTAAGCTATGAACAACACACAAAAGCCTGACCTGATTCAGTGACTGAAGGGGTTAACAAAAAACCCTCTCTACGCTACAGTGAACCACCAATTTCCAGCGGCTGAGGAAGACCAGTTGACCACCTGGTTATTTTGTTTCAGCGGCTGTGATAAAATTAATGGATTGTTTTGATTCATAGAATACTTTCTAGACCTAACTGCAGGAAGTGCCCAACTAGAATAAGGGGGGCGGGGAGAAGAAGAAAGAATGAAGAATGAAGCGGGGGGTTCATAGAGCTAATTGCCAGTCGATTGCCATTCTGCCAAGCCAAGAGGTGCTTCTGGCATTACATACCATCACAAGGGCTAGGGCTTTTCCACCCTGCTGTTGCTGCCTCACAACAAGCTGATTTGCTAACAAAGTGGTCAGCTCGGCACTTGCTCAGCATCTCAGTAGGATCCACTCTCGGCTGCCTTCCCCCGGCAGAGAATCTCAAGAAGCGTTCTCCAATCTGATTACACGGCTCCTTATTACAGCAGCCTTAAACCTGCATGGCAGTACACCAACGTTTTCATCACTTTTTTTTTTTTTTTTTTACAAAGCAAAAGAACTGATAAGCTCTCAGATACCCGGGATTCATCGTCGATGGCTGGCAGGCAGGCAGCCAGCTTCATTCACCACACAACTCTCGCAACGCCACACTGCAAAAGGGGAGGGGAAGAATCACCCTATAGTCCCGATCCTAAGCATGTCTAAATACCAGGATGGAAAAGGGCACAGGGTACTGGGAATAGGGGCAAAGTATTCTATAATACTAATGATAAAACCAGCTAAAGCATCCGTTTTACTACGTACACATCTTTTGGTGGGCCGCAACTATGTTAAGCCAACAGTGTGAAAATATCCCCCCCCCCAAGTATGAAGAGTACATCTTAAGGAACATGAGATCTAAAATAGATCTTCTTAAAGCTGCTGCTCCGTTGCAATCAAATTAAGAGTTCCCAACTTTGCAATTTCCTTGACCAAATTTAAACATTGCACTATTTGAATGATGAGCCTAGAACGCACAAGCTTTTACAAACTGATTAAATAAATAACACACACACAATTAAAGAGTATCTTGTGTGAATGAAAAATGAACATAATCTAATTAATCCAAGAAGGGGGAGGAGGAGGAGTCAATCATGTCATATATGTGACTTGATTTTATGTACCTACAAATACCCTAAATACCCTACAGGCATTACAACATACAAAACAGAAGAAAGAGAGGGCTTTTCACACAGAAGACAAGGCTGATAAGAGAATCCTTTCTTACAAAGAACATTCATCTTAAAAATTAGAATAAAGCATAAATAGCAAGACTAAGTATGATTGTTGTGGCCCACCCAGTCATTCATTGCAACCAGACTTCCCATTCATTGCACACAGTAGCTCAGGGAAGAAACAAACAACATATATGAAGACAGAATGAAAGTACGCCATGAGAGTCATTAAAAAAAAGGACACAGCCATCTTCAGTATTTCGTGCCACGGATCAAATGAAGAAGATCAGCCCATTTGAAAATCAGGAACACTAATTTGGTGCTTCCACTTAGCTTGCTACATGCACAGTTTTTTGCAACGAAAGAGGGAAGGAAACAGTGAGCTGGTGGGTCTGGGAAGAAAAATAAGGCAACGGCACAACTAAGCTGGTGCAATGGCTCAGAACTCCAGTTCACCAGAGCGCTGACCCTCTGTATCTCTGAGTCATTAGCTAGAATCCCAGTTCTGCCTTCAGGAGTTGGGATTTGAACTCGCACACTGAAGTGGGGGAGATTCAGGATCTGGAGCACGCCAGACAGAAGGGTCATTCTCAGTGACGAGGAGGACGGTTTTCCCCCCTGGGGAGGAGAAAAACGGGATGAGTGACTGTCGCACAATTCAAGCAATGGACATGCTGCTGACTCAGGAATGGACAGTGACAGGCGCCAGTGATTCGAGCCAGCTTGCTCCTAGAGGGAGTTGTTCTAGGGCACTGGTGCTGACAGGTACATGCAAAAGTCAAGGGGAAATAATATACATATACATGGTAGTGTGTTTTACATCTCTCTATATACACACTGAGACAGAGGATACACATGCAACCATGCATATATGTGAGCACATATGCACTGGTTCCTTTCAACATGGAACACAGTTGACGCTAAGTATTTATTTGCAAAGCACAGCTTGCGCGCTCTGGTGCTTGCTTCGCGTTAAACATTTAAGTCTGGCACACTGGTATATATGTGCATATATTATGCACACGTGTAATTTGCATATGTGTAGTATCATGCATAAATGATGGCCAATTTAAAATGCCATTCTCTAATTTATATGCAAATTCCACCTCTGGTAAACTAAAAACATATTTTAAAAGCAGCTCCTAATGCTAACACATTACTCCCATGAATGATTCTTAGTAAACTACATATGCTGACTCCAGGGCTCTTTTTTATTATTAAATGATTTATTGGATAGAGAACGAACCCACTTAAACTACAGCGGTCCGTATGAATCAGTAAATTTTCATGTTTCTAATTAAAATGTAAACAGTGTAATGAAGACATCAAGTTTTTAGGCAAATGTCTCTGCCAGTGCCACTTGGGGTATGGTAATTACTGGAGCAGATCTATGGATGCTCCTGAATCCTCTACAAGTCCAGATTAAAAGCATTACTGCTAAACCTTGCCTTTTCCACAGGGGAATTGTGCACTCCAACCGATTCCCAGTCTGCTTACAGATGCAAATATGCACTCCTCACTTTTAACTAGCAGACCGAGGTAGAAGTTTACAAGCATCAACAGTGCTAAAATGACAACACGGTTTAAATTTAAATGTCGATTTCCAAAGTGAAACCTGATTTAGACATTTGAATTCCCAGGATCATAAAAGGAAAGCACTTCTGTGGAGCACCTCCACAAACGCTCATCAGGAAACCAATCCAGGAGGATTATTATATACCAAAACACACCACTAAGGGGTGGAACATATACAATAGATAGCATTTGAAGAGGAAAACTTAATATTTTTTCAAAGGGATCTTCTCGCAGTACTTCAAATATCAATATGTAGACTGTGATCCGGTGCCCAGCTACCAATGCGTTAAAATCAATAGGGCTCATGAACTCTTAGATGGGTGCAGGATGTCTTTCTATTGAAGGTATTTAAAAATATGATCTGTTTCCAAGAGGCAAAATGTGGCCTGCATAGACGCTCAGGCCCAAATCAGCACAAAGTCTGTTTGGAGGAATGCAACTGAAATCCTATTTTCATTTCAGCTTGCACATCAGCGTCTGAAATTTGCCAGAATTTATCCTGAAGCAAATGCCCTCTCCTGTGTCCATCCAACAAACACAAGTCTCCCTCTCACACAATTAACAGAACCTCTCTGCTGTAGATTTTCTTCTCCCCCATCCCCACCTCACTATAGGAAGACAGGGTGTGTTTTTTTTAACCACACACACTACATGTTTAGCTAAACCCTTAAGATTAGCAACTGGACCATTTTATTAAAAACAAACACAGCCCTGTCCATAAAAGCAAAGCTCCTTTTCTCACTGTACTGAACCAAGTTAAATCTGCAACATCAACTGATCTAAAAATGCACGATACAGGAAGGTTGGGGGGGGGGGGGGGAGGATAGCACAAAACCATCAACCTAAAGTCCATATCTTGGTTGATATAGCCAGTTTTCCTGATATTATTGCATACATGCTAAACAACCGTGTCTGCATTGCTACAATGGGATGCGGAAATAAGTGTGCTTAACAAATGTAGGGGGGGGGAGGGGGTCTTTTACAGAAGCTCGCCTTATTAAAGGGACATATATTAACAAGTGCATATTCCCTGTCAGTATAATCGGAATTGAGATTTTGCCAAAGCACAAAGCACCCAGTACTTAAATGATAAACACAGCATAGTAGATCACAACATATTTGGTTAAGGGTGTTTTGTGTTTTTTTTGCCTGAAATGTCTTTTTTTCTCTCTAGCAACAGAAGATTCAATTAGACCAAAAAACAACAACAACCCAGCCTGCTGAAGGGCAACATCTCATATCACAGATATGAGTGTTTAAAGAAAACTTCATTTTTTATTTAGCTCAGTGCTAAAAATAAACATTTTTTAAAAAAAAACCCTCATTATTTCATTAGAGTGTGGAGCTTAAACAATGAGTGGGAAAAATCCTGAACTTCCATCTACCTCCAAGGCCACATTAATCAGGTGTTAATTTCTTTCTTTTAAAAAAAAAATGCACTAGCTACCAGGAGTTCATTCAAGGTATTTCATTAGGAGCTTATTCATTTAAAAAGAAACGTTCCCGTCGTACCAAGCTTTAACCTTTCTTGAAATGTTGAACGGATGGTTTAAACGAGAAGATTAATAAAGAAAGGGATGTTCCGATTCCAAGCATGGCATGCTATGTATTTTTAAATTTGTCTATGCTGGATGCTGTCAGTCAGAACAAAAAACTGTCCAAGCAGACAATCTGTGTGTCTGAATGTTGATCATGTTGGAAAGTGGGGGGGGGGGGAGAGAGATGGAGAGAGAGAGAGAGAGTCAAGGATTCATGGTCCTTCATCTTTGCAGTAGAGCAAACACGTCTCTCAGTATAGCGACAGACAGCTGCTTCCACTTTCTAATGTGCCCTAACTTAGATCACTGAAAGAATTGTCAGCACTCAGAGAAACACACAAAGATAACACAGCCAGCTGCCATGAAGAAGAGGGAGGGGGGAAACAACAGCACAGCTCAGAAGAAATGGGATTTGTTCCATTTGCATGATGCGAGCTCCCTTGGGCCCCTTTCTTTCAAATCCACAGCACAAAAGACAACACTTAACATATTTGCTTAAAGATGACAACCTCATGTTGATTTCATTTGGATGTAACAGTGTCAGGATTACAGATATGAGAATATATTATATCCGTAATGGAGACTGACAAATATATCCATCAGTGGAACTGTCTGATTCATCTGCTTATACAGCCATTTTGCCATCCCAAGGGTTCCATCTAAGTAGTAAGTTTGGAAGACTGAAGGTCTAATTTTATTACACCACATTTCAACCTACTAAACAATATTATTTCTAAAATAGATCATTTTTATTGGAAGTCTCCCTGATGAAAAATCCAGTAGACACTGGAGAATTTATGGACTGCGCGGGTCCTTCAAACTCAATATTACTGCCAGTTTTAACTTTTCTTAAGATATGGTCAAATAGCACTTTTTAAAAATGGAGAATAAATAGACTCATTTTAACAGGATGCTACGGTTCATTTGAAAATGTAATGCTCACTTGGTATCCTGAAATATTACTTTGGCCAGCTTAAATAAATATATACCCTGCTATTCCGGTGTTTACATCACTTAAATAAATATATATCCTGTTATTCTGGAGTTTACATCACTATTATACAAACGTGTCTATGATGTGGGGTGGGGAACTATGAATAATTACTGCCCTCCCATATCTTTGGGGCTATCTGCAGCAGGCTGTCTTATTTTAAGGAATTCCTTGGTCAATGTCTAAGACCCGCAAGTGATTTAAATCTTAAACAGGCTCGCCACCAGCCATTAAAAATACACTACAGATATGAAAAGAGTGATCCAGCTGACATGCCCATGTCTCTTTAGTCCTCCTCTGTGTACAGTTTTATAGATCATTCCCCACCCCATTCTGATCGAATTAAACAATTAGGGGGTGGTTTCGCTCCGTTTCCAAAGGCATTACTTTGAATTGTTTACTGGGGCTCTCTGGTGTTCTCTTTCTCCCCACCACCACCACTCCCCCCCTCCCACCGCACAAAGTGACTAGGCATAATGAAATGCTGGCTGCATGTCTTTGTCCAGAGGAACTCTAAACTGCTTGTTGCTATTTGCTGGCACACAAGAACTGCACCGTAATTCACTAGATTGGAGCCGTTTTGTAAAATAGAGTTAACTGCTGTACGTGGAATTTCAGCCCTGCAGACGGTTACCAATCATTATTTTCAATTTGTTTAGTTTCACGAAAGAAAGGGCGGGCAGAGGGGGGAGAGGGGAGGGCAAGAGCAAAATGTATGGCAAGGTGGGAAAAGGTTAGCATCCCGGTTTGCAATCAAAGTGGCATTAAAATAATCCAGCACAGAGGCAAGTCTCCTTTAAAAACATAGGAAGAGCTAATTATAACACACACAGAGAGACACAGAGAGCCACCTCCTTGCAGATTTTTTTATAAATAAAAAATACATGTATTGATCAGAATCCTGACATCAGGGCCCCAAATCTCTTGTTTGTTTGTTTGTTTGTTTGTAAAATGGGATCGTAAGATTTCCAAAAGCAGAGTCATCCTCCTTCCTGCTTGCTATCGTTCGAGCTGAAACCATTCCCTTTCATAAGTGGCTCAGTTATCCGCATGGAAATGGAAAAAAGAAAGCCTTGGTGGACAAGAGCATATGGACAGAAATTGAGCTGCAAATATATGGGCAAGGCAAACAGTGGAGCCGAGAAACATCTGGGGCTGAAACACAAGGTGGGGGGGGGGGAGAAGAGACTTACTTCGACAGTGGTCACCTATTTGCACAATTGATTTATACACTTGCTGTTCTTGTTCCACAGAATATTAAAATATCTCGAAGAGAAATTCAGAACAGGAATGCTTCAGTAAGGATGATTGTGTTTCGATCTCATTACAGAATAGGTAAGGGGGGGGAGGAATACCCTTTCTCTAACACTTCTTTAGAAAACAAATGCAGCATTTCTACTTCAAGGACAAACACTCAAAAGCTTTTCTAAATTCTGACCAACAGTACTATGCTACAAAAGGTGTGGCCAACAAGCTGAAATGTTTAAGAGCACCCTTTTAAAGCATACTTTCAGCAGTTTCATAGCTTCACTTTTTTTAAAAAAAAATCCATTTTTAATGATGTTGTTCAAAAGGTATCAACAGAATTAAGGCACTTATCAGCATGCTTATTAATATTTCTACTGCAGAGTTAATTCATTCAATTCTGGTGCCCCGTTATCGTGGCTGCCATCAGAAATATTCAGACATGCCGTCCTCCTAAGCAGTATTAAGGGGGCCACGAAGACCCTCTTGGTTCTTAGAAGCCCCTGCCCTTCTTCACTGCAAGACAGCCTAAAAAGAAAAGCTGTAAAAGCCATCTATTCAATAGAGTAGCTTAGAAAGATTAAGGGTTTGGGCTTTTAAACAGGGGTGGTATATCCTGTCAATCATCCACTGGGTAGAAGCTTAATTTTCTCACTGGATTATATTTCTGGATTTATTTAGCAATTAAAATATGGCTGAGGCAATATAAGATCACAAAAACTGCTTATTGGATCAGAGGAAAAGTTTATCGAGTCCAGCATTCAAATCTCCACCAACCAGGTGTTCCCAGAATGCTAACAAAAAGGCATGGTAGAGAGATAGTTATTGCCCAAGTTTTGTCCCCAGCATATACCAGTTTCATCTTTGGCTACCAGGGCTCTGGAATAGGCCTCATCTCTATTAATTTGGCGAATCCACTTCTAAACTGCGTGGTGATAGCCACTCTTGCAAGCAACAAATTACATATGTTCAGAACTAATGAAGTAATAATTCCTTTGGTTCTTAAATGTCACAAAAAGTTGTGAGACAGAATCGACATATAGCAAAGTGCCGTAGTGAAGTGGTCACTCGTTTCTGACACTCTGGTTCTTCAAGTTGTGTTCTACAAGGCCACACAAACACTGCCATCCTAAACAGTTACACTCAGGGTTGCCAACCTCTGGGTGGGGACTGGAGTTCTTCCAGAATTACTCCTGATCTCTAGACCACAGAGGGCAGTCCCTCTGGAGAAAATGGCAGCTTTGGAAGATGATCTCCACAGTATTACCATCCTAGTTGGTCCGCCTTCTCTTCTAAACCTCCATCCTCCCCAGACTTCACCCCCAAATCTCCAGGAATTTCTGAACCTGGTGTTGGGAACGCTAGTTACACTAACTATGTTGAGTTTAGAAAGGTGTAACTGTTTAGAATGGCTGGGAAAACCAAATTTTGTTAAGCTTTCCCGCTTAGGGTTGCCAACTGGGTTGGGAAATTCCTGGAGAGTTGGGGTGGAGCCTTGCGAGGGTGGAGTTTGGGGAGAGGAGGGAGCTCATCAGGGATGTGATGTCCCTCTAGGACTTCCATTTCTCCTAGACTCTATGGTATACCATAGACTCTGCCCTCCAAAGCTGCTATTTCCTCCAGGGGAATTAATGTCTGTAGTGTGGAGATTCCTTGTAACTCTGGGGGATCTCCAGGCCCCACCTGGAGGTTGGCAGCCCTATGCCCATTCAAGGCAGCAAATGCCAGCCTTCCTGGTACAACAACACCCCTCACATCTGATCAGTTACAGGTGACACATTTTCCAGTACAGCTATTAAACATTTTAGGAGAGGCACATAGAATAGGGTGTGTAAAGCATGCAGCCTTCAGTTCATAAACTGTGCTAAGTGAGGAATCAAACAGGTGCAGCAACAGAAAAAAAAAACCTTTACACTCTCACAAGGGGTTTTTCAAATGTGTTGAAGCTGGGGGGGGGCCCACATTAATATGCACGGTTTTGGAGAGGGACTCTCTCCAAAAACCTGTTCCACAGCATAACACGAAGAGACCATTACATTCAACTGTGTACATACAACCCTTCTGCTGTGTGCAAGTTCTACTTATTTATTTCATTCATTTATTAAAACATTTATACACTGCCTTTTCTCATGGTTCAAGGCAGCTTACAATAATAGCAAAAGCATTTTCAGTTAAAACCAAAAATAAAATGACAAGCCCCCAAATCCCCACCCCCAAAAGATGCCTGCCGTTCAAACCCCTTCAAAAGCCTAGGCAAACAGGCAGGCTTTGTAGCGCCTCCTGAAGATCTCCAAGAAGCCCCCCCCCCAAAAAAAAACACCTTTTCAGGGAACCCCTTCCACAGAGCCGGAGGCATGATGGAAAAGGCCTGGGCTCTGGTCAATGCCACCCTAAATGGTGGGAGAGCCAACAGATGGCTGGCTGACAATTAGGGTTTCCAGCTGCAGGTTGGGGAATACCTGGAGATTTGGGGGATGAAACCTGAAGAGGACGGGGGTTTGGAGAGGGGAGGGACTTCAATTGGGCATAACACCATAGAGTTCACCTTCCAAAGTGGTCGTTTTCTCCATGTGAACTGATCTCTGCCGCCTGGAGATCAACGGCAATCCCAGGAGATCTCCAGCCACCGCTTGGAGGCTGGCAACCCTACTGATTATTGTAGACGACACACAGGGACATATGGAAGGATACGGAAACATATGGAAGGAGACGGAAGGAGACAGAAACCCTTTTGCGTGCACGTCAGGTACAGGATGCTACTAACCTAGGTTCCTGCTCTTAGGTTCACAAAGCAGTGATGAGTGCGTTCAAAACAGCATCCATTTATTAGCAAGGAGACGCAGGGATGGAAGCCGCTGGTATCAGGACAAGGGAGCTCATGCAGGCTGTCTAATTTAGAAACAAAACTAAGGAGACTACCCCATGAGACTAAACACACAAAACAATCTTTCTTTCTGAACCCCTTCATCCCAATTCATAAGGTTGCCAGGTTCCTCTTCGCCACCAGCAAGAGGTTTTTGAGGTGGAGCCTGAGGAGGGTGGGGTTTGGGGAGGGGAGGGGCTTCAATGCCATAGAGTCCAATGGCCAAAGCGGCCATTTTCTCCAGGAGAACTGCTCTCTATTGGCTGGAGATCAGTTGTAATAGCAGGAGATCTCCAGCTACCACCTGGAGGCTGGCAACCCTACCAATTCACATTGGATTGACAGGGCTGTAAGTGGGATTGCCAACTTTCAGCTGAGGCCTGGAGATCTCCCAGAATTATAACTGATCTCCAGATTCTCCTGGAGAAAATTGCTAATTGAAGGGTGGACTGTCATTACAACCCACTGAGGTCCCTCACCTCTCCAAACCCTGCTCTCCCCAGTCTCCGCCAAATCTCCAGAAACTTCCCAATCCAGAGCTGTCAACCCTAGCTGTAAGGATAGAGCCACACTCATCACAAAATAGAATGTGAATCAAAGAGAGGTTAGTGGCAGAACACATGAACAAATGAAGCCACCTTATACTGAATCAGACCCTTGGTCCATCAAAGTCAGTACAGTCTACTCAGACCGGCAGTGGCTCTCCAGGGCCTCAGGCGGAGGTCTTTCACATCACCTACCTGACTAGTCCCTTTAACTGGAGGTGCCGGGGACTGAACCTGGGACCTTCTGCATGCCAAACAAATGTTCTCCTGCTGAGCCACAGCCCCTCCCCAAGTAGTAGAGGAAACCAACCTGCCTCAAAGTCCATTTCTGTCCTAAAATGTATGCTCTTTCAACATTCTCCTGCATCCCCATTTGGGGGAGGGGGAGCCATCTGCCTATTCTTTGATAATCATTATTGCCAGCATGAAAACATCAAAAATGAACTTCATTCCATTCATTAAAAAAAAAAAACTTGTCTAAACAAGTTATGTTTTGTTATGTAGTCAATAACTAGCATACATGTTTTATTATTTCCTAAATACTTTGTACAATATACAGTGTAAATTTGTAGCTCATTGGGCTCATTGTTTTCAAAATAAAATAACATTATAGAATAGGAGCTCTTGCTCTACCCACAGCAATGCTTTGTATGCCGTGAAATGTTCCTGTATTGGATGGGTGAACAACCACTCATATGACTGACCTACTTGTGTGAGCAATGTAACATGGGAGGGGGAGTATTCATGTAAGTTACATATTTTGTGAGAGAAAGTCTCTGCTTCCTACTTATAGAAGTTGTGGAACTATTCTTTGACTATGTTACACTGGTCACAAGTCTGTAGGGTGCCAACCTCCAGGTAGTGGCAATTGGAGTCTATGGCATTGAAGTCCCCCCCTCTCCAAACCCCACCCTCCTCACTCCACCCCCAAAATATCCAGGTATTTCCCAACCCAGAGCTGGCAACCCTACAAGTCTGATATATCCTCAATAGCCCATAGGTAGGGTTGCCAGTTCTGGGTTGGGAAATACCTGGAGATTTTTGGGGCAGAGCCTGAGGAGGGCAGAATTTGGGGAGGGGAGGGACTTTGATGCCATAGAGTCCAATAACCAAAGCGGCCATTTTCTCCAGGCGGACTGATCTCTATCGGCTGGAGATCAGTTGTCATAGCAGATCTCCAGCTAGTACCTGGAGGTTGGCAACCCTACCCATGGGGCATCCACAATGATTTTGTCTAAAGTCCAAGGCCCAGGCCAGCTGAATTACAATGCCATAGACTGTGGATGAAGGACAACACATGAGGAATATATATAAAGTACAGGTATACAAGCTCATGTATGGAACCCACCCATCTGATTCCAGTTATTTGTTACATTAGCTAGAAGCAGCCTTATGCTGTTAAATTAAAAAAAAACCTAGCCCGGAATTACAGCTCATCTCAAAACTACAGACATCAGTTCCCCTTGAAAAAGTGGATGCTTTGGAGGGCGGACTCTATGGCATTGTACCCCACTGAGGTCCCTGTCCTCCCCCAGGCTCCATCCCCAAATATCCAGAAGTTTCCCAGTCTAGATCTGGCAACCCTACCCCCATCTCCCACATGTGGCTGGGGGTGGGGGGTGGGGTGGGGAGAGAGACCTGGCAATCCTATTCCAGTGTGCTTCCTGTAGGCAACCCTACCCCCATCTCCTGCATGTGGCTGGGGGTGGGGTGGGGAGAGAGACCTGGCAATCCTATTCCAGTGTGCTTCCTCTCCCACCCTACAACTTTTTCCCACCTGGGCCAGCACTTGAACACATTGCGGGGGGTGGGGGCTGCATCTTTAGTAAAAGGAAACCGAACACTGCCGTCTCATGACCAGGGTTCATAAGAAGATTATCACCTCTTTGCTTAATGCATCCATCTCTATTTATTACCGAGAATTCATTTATGTCATAGCTGGAAAGTAGGCACAATTTTGAAAGACAAGATACACTCTGTGCAGATGTACCCAGCACCTTAAGAAGCAACAAAGAAAGTAATGGGAAGAATGTCTTTTTTCAGCCAAGCTAAAAATTAATAGACATGCGCTACCAGATCAAATCATAATGTCAACCCCCCAAAAAGAAAAGAAAAAAGGATCAAGCCCTAAAATGATACAAATTTCATTTCAAGCAGGCAACCAAAGTTTGCAAAAGGCCTTTGATGGATTTTGTACCTAAACTGTTTTAAAGACAAGACTAATGTCAAAGCAGAGGCACACCAGCGCCAAATACAGTGCCCGTGAATACAAACTAATTAAAAACCTCTGGAGTAGAATCACAAATCATTTGCGGGGGGACTCTCTCCTCTCTCAGTCTGTACTGTCAGGCAGCAATCTCACGAATCCATCTTTCCAGCCTATCTCCGGTAACATTTGTATACCTCATTATGATGATATCCTTGAACTGCATGGAAAAATTAGCTCTGATTCATACATTAGAGGCAGCGGTGTGGCTGCGCTGTTAATATTGGAAGGAAGCTGTCATGTGCAGGGGGGGGGGGAAACAACACGATTATTACTACGCCAAGGTTACCAGACCCTGGTTAAAGGAAGCTACCACGTTGCCACAGCTGCCCGATGGCCTACTTCGTTCCGATGTTACAAGAACAGTGTGGCAGCAGGCACACCATTGTTGGCAGTTTATGAAATCTGCCGATCTTCTCAGCAAGGCAGCCAAAAAACAAAACAAAAAAACCACTCCCAATATTCACTCAGAATATTTAAGGCTCCATAAATCAGGTAAACACTGCTCATACTGAAAACTGCAGATGATAAACTGCCTAGAATACTGAACAATCGCTTTCGAGGAACCAGATTAGTAGAGCTTCTATATCCTAGCAGCAATGCAGCATTGGCAAATTATACATTGTACCTCTGGGCTTAATCCAATGATATAAAGAGAATTTAATAATGCATCCCTGCATGCTGTAGAGCATAGCGACATTAACGGAATCATGGGGCTGGAAAGGAGCCAAGAGATTACTTTGGACTTTTCAGAACGATCCGTCGACGCATGCCCCAACCCTACTTTTCTGTCGCGCAACTCTTCTGTAGTAGTGAAACATGCCAGTGTATGTTGCATATTCCACAATAAGGCTGGCTGGCGCTTTCCCACAGCCCCTGAGCAAGAACCTCAAGAACGGACGCTGGCAACCAACCATCCCACAGAGGCAAGGAAAGGTGCTGTTGAGGGACGACAGCATTGCTTTTTAGGGGAAAGGAGACAGGAAAATGCTGGGGGGGTTTTGCTTTCAAAAAGACCACTGTGCAGTTGCTACTATGATTTGAAAGACATACACTACGAAGAACTCCTCGGGCGGGGGGGGGGAGGAAGAGAGAAAACACAGAAAAGCTCACAAAACAGTACAGGCCAGGAGAAAGTTTGCCTGTCTTATTATCACCTACAACAAAGACACAATTCGATATGTGCCAAAGACATTTGAGCACTGACAGCCCTACCCGGTGAAGAGAATGGCATTTCCCCCACTCACAAAATATTGTGGCTTGAGCAGCGACACACACGGTATCCCAGCAACAGTGCCGCTCTGGGCAAAGAGGTCTGGAACTGCCTTCACAAATAAGGACGTATAACTGGTGTAGCCTAGTGGCGGAGAGTTTACACTATGGGTAGTCTCTCCGCTCCCCAGAGCAGGTTCCACGATGAACATCAGGCGTCTCTCTACTGAGGCCATTCAAGGGCTCTAAAGGCCTGGCAGTCTCTAGCTCTGGCACAGAATCCCATGCTATTAGGTCAAACCAGGTGGAAAGCAGTTTTCCAGCATTACGGCTACTGCATGGAGCGCAGCCACATGGAAGCAATTTTCGGTGGCCTCGTCGCAGAAGGCCATAAACTTTGTTTCTCACAATTAACCTACATCTGATTCCTCGCAGCTCGAACCCGCTGCTTCATCCTCGAGTCTAAGCGGACAACAATTTTCTCTCCTCTGAGATCCTTTCGAACACTTGATAATCAGCATATCCACTCCAGCCCTTTCCTCTGGGCTAAATATAGTCGCCTCAATGGCTTGCGTTTCCTAGAACCTCTACAATCCTCCTTTTCCCTCCAACTCCTTACTATGTTTTTTTTCCCCAGCACTCTTCTTCAACTGCGATACCAAAATTGAACAAATTACATCAGAAGATCTTTGAACACATTGTATTTCCCAACGACGGAAGCCGGCATCCTGAACCTTTTCTCACAGAAGGAAATAATGATGAGGGAACTTTTCAGAGAAGTGATATTCACTGGCATTCTAAGATGGGCCAGGCATGTGAACATTACACATGTCTGAACGGGCTCAGGGCAGAAAGCAGGGGAGCTTTGCTGTCTAATATGCCACCAATCCTCCTTTTCCGCCATTGCAGTATTAATGGAGTTATTAACTTAGCACTGTGCTGGCTGACAGATGTGATTCAGCAATAGAAAAAGAGGTAGATCGGACACAAGTTAATCCTACAGTTGCCCCACACAAAGTCTTCTCGTCGAGTTCCTGTCTTGCCTTGAGGGTACTGCATCTCCTTCTCTAGCTTCCAAATGCTGCATCAGGAATATTGTTAGGGTTGCCAGCTCTGGGTTGGGAAATAGCTGGAGATTTGGGGGGGGGGGGTGGAGCCTAAGGAGGGCAGGGTTTGGGGAGGGAAGGGACTTCAATGGGGTATCATGCCATAGAGTCCACCTTCCAAAGCAGCCATTTCCTCCAAGTGAACTGATCTCTATCAGTCATAATCCCCGGAGATCTTCATCCATCACCTGGAAACTGGTGACCCTAAATACTGTCCCCTAGGCATCCTGGGAACCTTGCTACAGTCACAATATGCTGTGTAAGCCATACAGTCACACAAAGCTAAAATTTACAGGAGGAAGGAACAAGCTACTCATAAAAGGCAAACAGGCTAGGGAACAGAGTGACAACAGGTTTGCTAAGACTCTGTTTGGGATGGGTTCTTCAGGCTATACAGCAGCCTATGTTGACTGGAGTAATTCTAAAGCCCATCGCATGGGAGGGGTATAAGCTGGACAAAATGGCTGCTTACACCTAGATTTACAACATAGTACATCATCATGATGGATACATTAAAAACAAAGAAATCTGGAATTTGGTTCTAGGCCATGTTAACGGAAAGTATGGTGAATCCCATTTGTCACCAGACTCTGGTTACTGGATTTTTCTTTTACCACTGTGTAGCAGGCAGCCTTGCTTAAGTTTGGTGTAGTGGTTAAGAGTGGTGGACTCTAAGCCGGAGAACCGGGTTGGTTTCCCCACTCATACACATGAAGCCTGCTGGATGACCTGGGGCTAAACACAGTTCTCTCAGAACTCTTGGCCCCACCTGCCTCATAAGGTGTCCATTGTGAGGAAAGGAAGGAGATTGTAAGCCCATTTGATTCTCCTTAAAAGGCAGAGACAGTCGGCATATAAAAACCAACCCTTCTTCTTCTTCTTCCCCTACGGTTTTGTGTACCGCCTTTTAAGAACATAACATTACATTACAAGAGTCCTACAAACTGAAGTGGAATATTCCTCTAATCTTATGTATGCATTCTAAATAAAGAAAATGGAACTGTGATATCTTCATTTGTCACTGAAATATTTATTACAAAGTGAAATGGGGTACCAAGTACCTCCCTTACACCCCAAAACTATGTAATTAACACACATGAACACATGAAGCTGCTTTATACTGAATCAGATCTTTGGTCCATCAAAGTCAGTATTATCTACTCAGACTGGCAGCGGCTCTCCAGGGGCTCAGGCAGAGGTCTTTCACTTCAACTAGTTGCCTCGTCCCTTTAACTGGAGATGCCGGGGATTGAACCTGGAACCTTCTGCATGCCAAGCAGATGATCTACCACTGAGCCATGGCTCCTCCTCTTTGGGCATAGGTTCTATTTATTTCAGATTTCCAAACAGTCATCATGTTCACTTACAAAGGAGGACTGTTAAGTTTAATTAGAGCTGCTCCCAGGAAGTGTTCTAGAAGCATTTAGAATTCTACCCTACCCCACCCCACCCCACAGGCTATATTAGAACCCAAACACCTCTTTTGATCGACATATTACAAATGATATATATGACTTATAGCTCAGTTAATTCAGAATAAAACTTCTAACCTCCATATGGGGGCACAAAATATTCAATAAATGCCCTTTTGCTAGTCCCACATACAGTATTGATGGCACTCGTTTTGTTTAATCAAGCTCATCTGGACTCGCGACAACTAGAAGAAAACAGTCACCTAAAAGACAATGCGCCCTGACCTGGATAGACCAGGCTAGCCTAATCTTGCCAGGTCTTGGAAGCTAAGCAAGGTCAGCCTTGGTCAGTGTTTGGATAGGAGACCAGCAAGGAATTCCAGGGTTGCGATGCAGAGACATGAAATGGCAAACCACCTCCGAATGTCTCTTGCCTTGAAAAACCCACCAGGGGTGGCCATAGTTCAGCTATGACTTGATGGCAAAAAAAGGCCAATATGCTAAAGTGCAATAGGTTGAGCTGAAAAATCAGTGAATACTACAGTTATTAGGTCATTTGTCAGGTTAGGGTTGCTAACTCTGGCTTTGGAAATGCCTGGAAATTTGGGGGTGGTACCTGGAGAGGGACTTCCATTTCTCCTGCACTCTATGGTTATACCACTGAGTCTATCCTCCGAAGCCACCACTTTCTCCAGGGGAAATGCTCTCTCTAGCCTGGAGATCAGTTGTAATTCTGGGTGAACTCCAGGCCCAATCTTGAGGCTGGTAACCCTAGATTACAGAGCTGAATGTATATTATGTAAAGAATTGAGCACTATCATGTCAACATACACAAATGCTTGCCATTTTCCCATCAGGAGTGGGGCATCCTCCACCCCCAGCTCCCCACTGCTGTACCGCAGCCAGTAGGAGAAAAATGTGTGTGTGTGTGTGTGTGTGTTGTCAAGTCACAGCTGACTTATGGCAACCCCATAGGGTTTTCAAGGCAAGAGACATTCAGAGATGGTTTGCCATTGCCTGTCATTGCATGGGCTGAGAGCGTTTCGAGAGAACTGTGACTGGCCCGAGGTCACCCAGCAGGCTTCAAGTGGAGGAGTGGGGAATCAAACTCTGTTCTCCAGATTAGGGCCTGCCGCTCTTAACCACACCATGCTGGCTCTCTGGGAGAAAAATAATAAGGGGGAAATTGCCATCAGTGATGCCACTTTTGAGGAAAACCTGGAAGTCATGTCAGTCTGCTCTAGGAATTGCCGGATGTTCTGGCAATTCCTAGAGAGGTGTGAAGTTTTCCCCCAGAAGAGATGCCACACCATCACCCAATGGCATTCCCTGTCCCGCATCACCCACTGGCTGGCAATCTTACTCACATGGATGGTGCGAAGGAAACAAAAAAAACATGCTTCCCGGAGAAAGCAGTACTAGAACAGGTTACTACAGTATGTTCTTTTGTGGTTTAAATAGCAGCAGCAAAAACAATGGCCCTTTGTCAGAATGAAGAATACTACACACTCAGCTGCGCTGAAGTATGAATGATATTTTAGTGGCAAACACCCTTTATATTTCAGATGAATATTTTTAATTTCAATAGCTTACCACAGAGCTACCTTCACCCCAGAGTCTGATGGACTATTAGAATGTCCTCTAGGGAACGGGAGGTCTACCTAATTAACTTTCCGGCACTTCACACCAGAAGGGATCTATTAACATAGTGTTGATGCCTCTCTTCAGTCTTTTTTTTTTTTCAAAACATATATTCCCTACTATTATACACAAAAAGTAGCCATTTATGAAAACAAAAACATATACAGGGATATTTTTTAAAAATTCCAGGCAAAAAATAACCCAAAGTCTACAATCTGCAGGACTTGAGGAATTTGACTTTTTGGTCGCAAAATTTAGGTTACTTTGGCAGAGTTTTGATTTCAGATTTGTACGGATCTATTTGTTTTACACAGACTAAATTATGCATGATACTATCCCCCTTCCCGGCACAGAAAAATATAGCAGGATTGTCTCCTTTGGTTTCCGGTAGTTCAAAACTGTTTATTTACATCTTCCTTCCACCTGTACTCCGAAAGCCTTATTATAAAAATTCCCTACACGTATTCAAGTCTATCTTCAGATTTGATAGCACAGTCCCATGTTTACTAAGAAGTAGGGTTGCCAGGTCCCTCTTCGCCACGGGCGGGATATTTTTGGGGCAGAACCTGAGGAGGATGGGGTTTGGGGAGGGACTTCAATGCCATAGAGTTCAATTGCCAAAGCAGCCATTTTTCTCCAGGTGATCTGATCTCTATTGGCTGGAGATCAGTTCAATTAGCAGGAGATCTCCTGCTACTACCTGGCAGTTGGCAACCATACTAAGAAGTGTCACTGTATTCAATGGGGCCTACTCCCAAGAGTACAGCCGCAGGATGGCAGCCTTAGTGATTATAACCTTTTAAGTCTGCAGAATTTAAGTGTGTTCTACAAGATGGGTATTCACTGGTTACCCACAACCGCTAAACCCAGAAGTCTGCTAAAACAGGAGCCCAAGTATTTTCTGGAAGCAGCATAAAAGATAATTTGTTCAAATCAGCTTTAAGGACTAGGGCTAATTTTAATTTGGTTTCGTACCTCTCTTAACTCAGCATTTTAATCCACCACCTTTTACAGCATCGTTACGTACACCAAGTCAAGTGTAGAGAACATGGTCAAATAAACTGGGGAAAAATTAAACAAGTTTATGACCATGTGTCATGCAGTTTTGCAAGCCCATTTCTGACATCTTGTTGTCCTATCCACTTCATGAGCACTGTTCAAATTTCAGCTAGAACACTGCCACATGTATTGTCCCATATTTCATGTGTCCAAGCTCATATACGTGCAGCCTAGGTTTGCCAGCGAGAGATTGGGAAATTCCTGGAGATTTGGGGATGGAGCCTGGGGAGAGGAGGGACCACAGCAGGGCATAATGCCAGATCGTGTCCATCCTCCAAAGTAGGGGAACTAGGGTTGCCAGCTCCGGGTTGGGAAATACCAGGAGATTTTTGGGGTGGAGCCTGAGAAAGGCGGGGTTTGGGGAAGGGAGGGACTTCAATGCCATAGAGTCCAAAGCGGCCATTTTCTCCAGGTGAACTGATCTCTATTGGCTGGAGACCAGTTGTAATAGCAGGAGATCTCCAGCCAGTACCTGGAGGGTAGCAACCCTAAGGGGGGATCTGTCGCCTGGAGATCAGTTGTAATTCCAGGTGATCTCCTGGAAGTTGGCAAGCCCAGTTGTAGCCTAGCAAGTGCATACAGATATTTGATATTTAAGTGTAACAAATATGGAGCTTTAAATGAGGCAAAATGTATACTACGTGTTAATCCCATAAACACTCTTGAGTAAAATGAAGCCGGGCAAGCACATGTGGGCATAATTTCCTTGTTACCCAAAACCAGCAATGTATCCTTCTGTTGCATTCCTATGAATGACTCACTGAAACCTGCATTAACAGCCCATGCTACCTTAAGCAATGCTGATAGTGTGGGGGCTTGACAGCCTTCTATGTTTTTGTACATACCAAAAAAAAAAAAAAGGAAGTATAATTTCTTCTTGCCTCTTTTCTTCAAAACAGGTTCTAAGCTTATCAGCTGCTTTACACCAGGATGCACAATACCCCCATCAGGGCTGAACAGAATGTGCACAATCCCAACTTTCAATGGCTTGGTTCCAGGGAACCAGGAGTGAGCTCTTATCATATAACAGGTATTTGCTATTCCCTCCTTTTCTCACCACAGCCCTATACGCTCATAAACCTGTTATGAGAGGCTGGCAAATGATTTAGAATGGGGCATAAGGGCAGCATCAGGATAGGGTTGCCTGCTTCGGGCTAGGAAATACCTGGAGATTTTTGGGGCAGAGCCTGAGGAAGGTGGGGTTTGGGGAGGGACTTCAATGCCATAGAGTCCAATTGCCAAAGCAGCCATTTTCTCCAGGTGAACTGATCTCTATCGGCTGAAGATCAGTTGTAATAGTGGAAGGCCTCCAGCCATCATAGAACTGAGCAACTGTGCCTGAGATTTATTTATTTGTAACGTTTTGCACTTTCACATTGGGTCTTTTTAAGACCGTCTTGTATATTATTGTGGTGTTTTGCTCAATCTGGGTTGTGCTTATTAGAACTATTCTGAATATATATTTTCTAAGAGCAATACTTTGTTGTTATTATCTTGTTTGCACAATATTTACTGGTGCTTTTGCTTTGAGTTGCTACAATCACCTGGAGGTTGGCAACCCTAGCCACGAAGAGTGGGTTTATCACAGTTTCCAAGTCCTTACTTCAAATATGCTGCATTTATAAGCCTATTTTGAAAGCAAGAGAAAGTCAGCTGCCAATGGGCATGCTTAGAAATCTCCCGATAAAGCCCATACATATTTTATCTCTCTAGGCAGCCAGTCATGAGCAAGGCTGGAGCTACAGTTGTTCTTTGAACGGGAGCAAGAGGACAAAATGACACCCCTCCCAAATATATTACACATATTTTTTCTTTACATATCCGTATATAATAGACATATAATATACATAATCAACAACTCTTTTAAATGACAGAATAAATTGTATTGACCTCTATAAATTACAGCCTACAGCAACTCACATGCTATTACTGCTAAGCAATTGCATATAATATTCCATTGGTCAACGTATCAAGGACTCTTCCTGGGCTAGAACACCAGTGCAAAATTCTGCTGTTATGTTTCACACATGAAGTCCAATCACATGGGAAAATATATTGAAAATCCAATACTTTCAGGGTTGCCAGCCGCCAGGTACTAGCTGGAGATCTCCTGCTATTACAACTCATCTCCAGCCGATAGAGATCAGTTCAGCTGGAGAAAATGGCCGCTTTGGCAATTGGACTCTATGGCATTGAAGTCCCTCCCCAAACCCCACCCTCCTCAGGCTCCGCCCCAAAAACCTGTGGCAAAGAAAGACCTGGCAACCTTAAATACTTTGCTTAAGTATTGTCTGAATCGAGCTGTTGGTACTTCAACACAAGGCCCGCCACAGCCTACTAGAATGTCCATGTTTAGCCACGCCACTGAGCACTATTCATGAGCTGGCAAGGGCCTTCTTCTTCACAGAAGTACCAAAAAAAAAGAGGGAAATATAAAGTAAACTGTGTCTGCAGTTCTAAAATACACTTGTTTTACAAAAGCCTACTGACTTCCTGGCCACAAAGTGGTAATAATTGGTCTTGGGGTTTTGATCAAAACCTGAAATGTGTCATTTGTAACTTGATTTGGCAGCGTTCAGTAAGAAGGGGGAAGAGAAAACCCAAACCAGCTTTGAGCGAGAAAAGGAACACATGAGAGGATTTTTTTCCCTCCACCCTAGTTAAAACAGAATGCCACTCACACAGCCTTTCCTTCAAATCCTGGCTCAAGAATAGAGCAATATCTTTTGTACAGAAGTTAATGAGAATTCTAGTGCCAAATGGGGAACCAGGGTTTACCACTTACGTAATAGCTTAATAGCTCGGTTCGGCGCCCACACCCTGGAGGCCAGCAGGGAGTGGCACCTGGCCACTGCAGCCGGGGCCAAACAGAATGTGCCAGGCAGCCTCCAGGTGCAGTTCTAGGCCGCCCAGCTCGGCGCACCAGTGAGAGAAGGGGGCAGGACTTGGGTGGGCAGGACAGCCTCCACCCCTCCCACCCTGTTGCCTTTAAAATGGGAAAGGGAAGGGCCGGGTGGAGGCGTCAGCTTCCAAGACGAGAGGCATCATGGGGTGCCCAGGACATGGAGGGGTGCTCTTCTGGGTGACGCTGTCACTGCTGCACCCAGGCCGTGTCTTCTCCCTTACTGTGCATGTGTGCTGCCTGTGAGCCTCGGAGCCACGTGCACCCACAGCCTCTGACCTGGCTCAGTGGTGCCCCCCTCTGCTGTTCCCCCCAGACCACCACATTGGTCATAAACAACCACCATCAAAGCACTGTTACCCAACATGCACCCAAAAGCTGAATCTCATTTGCACTGGTGCCTGTGAAACTGCCGCAGACAGGTAGGAAGCAACGAGCACAGGGTTTTCAAGCTGCCAGTGTTTTTCCAAATGGTAATATGGATCAGTCATAAGACTGACATCCATCACAGTTAGTTTGCCATCGACCACATTAATGAACACCATAATCATTATGCAAGCTATAATCATCACCAACAAACAAACAAAAAAGCCGAAAGGATTTTTTAAAGCTACAATTTTCCCACTAACGTAGTGGTTCTCAACCTTTTTTGCTCCATTCCCTCCTTTCACCATTGTTCAGAATATAATTCCCCACTTCCCAAGATAGTCTAGCTCAAAAAAAAACCAAACTACAATTTTACAGATTGTATATAATCTACAGGGCAGCACACTTTGCTGAACAGTGATCCCAATTCCCCCCCTGGAACCCTAAAATTCCCCCCTGGGGGGGGGGATTTCCCCCTTGTTGAGAACCCCTGCACTAACGCTATAATCCGGATGGGGCCCTTGGCTGTGACACCTGTAAAGATCTGCAAGAGTCGCCAATATGAAATTATACTTCTATCAATTTCTTATCACTTCAGTTGCCAGAAAGCAACACCCAGCACAGCTGTTAGGAACGAGTGACAAAAAAAAATTGCCATCTAAGAGTGGATATTCAACCAGCACAAGTAACATTTACTGGGGATCTCTCATTACATCTACAATCTAATGACTGAAAGGGTAATTCCGATGCCATTAAAGGTTGGTATGTACTGGGGATCTGAGGGCTGGAGAATGAAAAGGCAGTCAAGGAAAAATACTGTTTTGTAGAGAGAAATGACAATTTGGTCCACAGAAAGAGAGATTCCAAAAGCAACAATTGCCCAGCACCTTCATTAGGAGCAACAAAAATATCTCAAAGTTGAAGGCACCTTTTCAAGTTGCCCACCGCTCTGGTTGGAAATAAAAACAACCCCCCCCCCCAACAAACCCCGCTAGTCTGTTTTTCTTAACATCAAGACTAATGAAGAGGTCTGGGCAATCGTGAAACCTTACTGATGACTTTGCGATGTTATAATTGCTCCTAATAAAAAGGTACCTGCACATGTTATCTCTATCAAGACAGCCAGCCACGAACCAGGCGCCACATACAGGACACAACTATTTATCAAAAGCAACCCTTCTGTCGCTTTTGGACATGCACACGGTCTCCATCTCTCTTTAATATACTGTAGTGAAGCAAAAGAGAGAATTTCTAACTCCTTAACATTTTTTGCTTAAGTTTAACAGCTCGCTTTTCCTTCTACTGAAGCAGCTCGAAGCCACCCCAAAAGCCCTAGAACCCTCCCGACAATACCAAACGACTCTTTTATTAGGAACGATCGATTATGTATTTGTACGTGCAAAACAGACGCCACTGTTCAAATATATGCAGGGATAATTAATTGAAAACCATAATTAGGCTCAGCTCCCAGATGCCTACCCTTTGTATGGCCTGCCCTCTACAAATCTGACCACTTAACATTACTTCAGATGGAATTTGTTTGCAGGGGCAGGTATGTGTGATCCCAGACGAAGAACACTCTTCATTTTTCTCACTGAGGACTGGCAGTTCAAAAGATGTACACGCCCTCGTTTTCACTCTAAAATCAAGGATGTTCTCAATACATGTAGTAAAGTGGTGAACACACTTGATTTTGGGGTAGAAGAAACAATTGCATCGGAGCCCCTAGTTATGTCCAGAAGTTTTTTTCCCCCAAGCCCTCTTTCACACACACCCCAGAAGCTCATGTGTGGTGTCAAGTCTATTTGAAAAGAAAACAGCACCAAGTAACAAAGCCAGACACTTTGAGCAGTCTAGAGCAGTGGTTCGCAACCTATTTTGCTCCATTCCCCCCTTTCACCATTGTTCAGAATATAATTTCCCCTTTCCCAAGATAGTCATAAATTTTATTGAATGTTGCAGATTGAATTAAAAACAAACTACAATTTTTCAAACTGTACATAATCTACAGGACAACACACTTTGCTGAATAGTGGTCCCAATTCCTCCCCTGGAATCCTAAAATTCCCCCTCGGGGGGATTCCCCCCTTGTTGAGAACCCATGGTCTAGAGCATCCCAGCTAATGCAGCTTTATATGTCACAGTGTTAGAGAGGGAAACAAACCTGCTGAAAAGTGCTTGTCTACACAACTAAAAAGCAACGGAGACTCACCCTACATGGAAACTGGCAAATCTGCTATGCACAAGGTTCTTCTCAAGCCTTCTAAGCACAAGACCAAACAAATGCATCAGGCTTGCTAAAATTAAGGCTGCGATCTTATGGACAGTCGCTCGAAAATAAACCCCGCTGACCTCCAGCGAGACTCGGATCGGCCACTGAAAATGCGACTCTGAACTGAAAGGTTTCCAAACTCCAGGGTTTCTTTAAAAAGAAAATGAGGAGGAGGGTTATAAAGCACCTTTAAAAGGTCATTTTCTTTCACATAATTGCATAGTGGCTACATACAACAAAGCATGTAATAGCACAGCTAGCGTTATCACTACGGTTTATTATTTGTAAGTACAACATAAGACTAATTAAGGAATCTCGGCCTGAAGTGGTTAGAGCTGGAAAAGGTAAAATACAACCACGCACAAATGTGCACAGTTGCCTGTAAAATGCTTGCAAACAACAAAGGCATTTTCCAAAACAAGATAATAAGTCTGCTGTTTCATAGCTACATATTCCTATACCGATACCTGCATACTGTTCTCACTAGTCATTTTTCCCCTTTAAATTAAACTCTGACAATTGCAGGCTTCCTAACTTTAAAATAACGGAGAACTAACCATTGTGCTTGCAATTGTTTGAGCAGAAGAAAAGGGACAAAAGAGAAAAAATCAAGTTGCTCCAGTCGGAGAAGTATCATCGTTTTAATGGATTGGTTATGTCGAGACGTTTTAAGTACAGATTAAAGCCACAGTTTGGCCCTTGAAGTTCTCTACAAACACAAGGAGTGTGCGCATCTGCCTGCCGTTCAATGCATCTCACTGGGCCCAATTTTCACTATAATCCAAAACCCGGAGTTACAATCCTTGTTTACACTGATAAAAGCCAACCCCATAGAAACGAACAGAGAACAAGCCACAATAGGTGAGGGCCGGGGTTCCAGCATGGCTGTTTTGTGTGAGGCAACAAAGGTCTGACAGAAGCTTACAAACAAAATTCAGACACAAAAAGAGATTTCCACACACCCAAATACTCAATTATTTCTTTAATCGCAGTGGCAAAGTTGCCATCAGTTGGCACCAAGTCCTCAACCGTAAATGCTTCTACTCAATGATGTAGGGCAGAAAACATTCCATAAATGGGGAAAAAATGTCCAATGCTATCGTCTTCCAGTGCTAGGATTTTCCCAGGGTTGCTTCACATGGTTTCAGCTATTTCTCTTGAGTGGGTCATAGTACACTATTGAGGTACAATTAATGTTCTCTGTGGGACACCCATCCATTTTGGAATGTTACCTTTTCATATGGCAATGCTATCTTTTTCTGTCCCAAACACATGAATACAGTCTGTGTGTTTATAGTTGTTTGGACTGTTGCACTGTGAATCAGTTGTGTTAGGAGGGCCAAACGTGCGGTATGAAGTGTGGACAAACTCCAAGACCTCTGCATGGTCAAGGCTTGTACAGGGTATATGTGCTTTCTTTTGCCACTATGCAAAATTCTGCTAATATTATTTAAATTGTTTATTTAAAACTCGATTCAGAATATTTCCTGACAAAAATTTCCCCAGAACACCCACATCACTGCTTCTGATACCATCAGCTCTACCCAGCTATACCACTGGATTATGGTTCTGTCACAGTGATTGCGCACAGAATGTGCTAAAAAATAAGGTGCAAAAGGCCCAATGCAGTTCCTCCCTTATATGTGCCATTAAGGGCATGGAGCTGTCCACATACATGTGGGTCGCCAACAGGGGAGGAGGGGTGACAATAGAGGATGTGGGACGGTGCACAGAGAGCTGGGGGGGGGGGCATTGACTCCTGGGGACTACCCCATCACAAATTACTTTCAAGGAATATTAACTTGTTAGTAAACCACGTTTTTATACGGACTGTCTTTTTCTTACAGTAACATAAAAATGCCATATGAAAAAGTAACATTCCAAAACGGATGGGTGTCCCACCGAGAACATTAATTGTACCTCCGCATACAAAGTGTTCCAGAGATTATCATTAGTGTACTATGACCCACTCAAGAGTAATAGTTGAAACCATGTCAAGCAACGAAGGGGAAATCCTAGCACCATATCTTTATTCATATATTACTGTACAGGTCATGAAGAATTCCTTCATCTCAAGGTCTACTCTTAGAACCTTTGAAATTCTTTTGGTGGTACTACTGCGTCCTACCATGTTCACAGAAGATAACCAAACTTTCAAAAATTTCCTCGAAACGTGGTCAATATAAACAACACACCGCATCAAACATCAGAATACCTGGAACTGAAAGCAACTGAGTGAGAAATGCTTTCCCCTCTGGCTTTCCGCATACAGATAATGAGGCAGTTAAATCCAAGCGTTATGCCAGTAGAAGAATTTAGCAGGGTTGATGAAAGAGTAACAAAGGAAGAGCAAGAGAAAGCCTACATAGTATATACTTTGCACAAACCGCTGCATGGCATATAATTAGTAACAGTTCAAAGTAATGAGGTTAATGAAACAAAGATCACAAGATGTTTCGTGTTCTTTCGTTTCTTCATTAGCCGTTTCAAATATAGATTTGCTTCAATAAGCTTTCGTGCTCAGATAGCTTACTCTGGAGTAATCCCAGTGATGCTGATGGGTTGACATAAATGCTAGAATCAGTAGGGTGTTCCCTTTCTAAAAAGCAGTTAAAAATCTTAAAATGTGATATATTCTGAAGGCCACTCAGCCTGAACACCTCTGATTGTGAACAAGCAATTCCCTGCTGCTTGCTAGCACAAGCCATTTGGTAGAATTTAATGGCATGAAGATTCCTTCTATTGGTATAATATTGTTATTTCAACGAGCATTGCCTTATTATTTCAGCTATTTTTGCTTCCAAGTCTAACTACCCTGAATGAGAGATTTCCTAGATATTCTCGTGTTTTAAACAATATCATCCTCAACATATGCCTCTAAGTAGCAGCTTGGCATATGGACCAAACATGGAAAAGTTTTCTTGGAAGGGAAAGTAATTTAACATACACCTTTCGCCGCTAGATTTCTGCCTCCCTAAAAAAGCAGGATAGGAAAAAAGGTGGAAGCCATAGAATGCAATCCTAGACACAGTAAAGAGCACATGTATTGAATGCACTGGGGCTTTCTTTTGAGTAAGCATGAAAAGGCTCAGGCTGCATGTGCATGTATGCTAACCTATTGGCTAATCTGGGCAAATATTTAGATACTTGTTCAAAACCTATGTCACTGTATTCAGTAAAAACTGTACCTGTATTTGCAGGAACTGAAAAGGTAATATCTATATAGTCAGACAAAAAACACAAAACCCCAGGTGTTTTCTCTCTTTAAAAAAAAAAAATCAACCCCATGTCCCTCACTTAGGCAAAAACAGGTACATACGCGCCAAGTAAATCTGTATTCACATTACGAGCCCAGCCCATCCGGAATTTAATTTTTATAGCTCTCTATCTGGAGCGTGGCTCACAAATGCCAACACCAAGGAATTCAAAACAGGATCAATTCTTTTCCTTCTTGGAAACAATCTTGTAAGTGTCTGAGTACTTGAGGACATGAAAGAATATTGTTGCTTTTCTGGGCTCTTTTGATATCTCTCTCTCTCTCTCTCTCTCTCTCTCTCTCTCCATAGTGGAGCCATTCATGAGTGATGGGAAAAATCTCTTTTGAAAATAAATGGTGGCCCTTCAAGTGTGTTCAGACACATCCTGGCTGGACCTTCCTGTGTGCCTCAGTTAGGACTTGAAAAGGATGCTTGATTTTTAAATTTGTTTTAGGTATCAAAATGTGACGCCTTCTATCAGTCTTCCGAGCCTGCTTCTTACCGCACCGGCTTGAGGGGCTTCTTTTCTGCGCATAAACATGGGAGGCAGACAGTAAATTGGACTGGAGAGGACAGGTAATGGGTGGGGGAGAACGCAGGGAGGGAGGGGAGAATAGGCTAGGCGATTGTTGCTGCAAATCCTAACAAACTAAGTTCACACTTTGCATATGACATATTGAAAAGGTTAATGTTACTGCACTTAACAGTTTCTTCACATCCATAAGCAGACCTGTCACCACATACTTACAGCACACTAATCACTTCGTAAGAGTTAAAGCATCAATGCAAATCCCTTCGCCCAATGGTAACTATCTCGATACGCATCCAGGTCGCCACACTGTTACGGGTATTTAGTTGAGGCATGCTTCTCGGCACACTTAGCCGGCTCCTTTCCAAGTACATGTGCCAAGAATTACTGCCCCTGCTGCTGTCCTTAAGCACACCTACACATTGTCCACAAACAGAAAAACAATTCATATATACATGGAATTGGACCCAACAAAACACTAGCTTGGGGTGGGGGGAGTTCCAGGGAATGAAAAATGCTGATTTAAGTCCCAATCGAGCTCCTTCACCTTTCACAAAAGACAAACAAGGTGCGGGTTCAAATGTTAATTGATAGTTGTCACTACATTAGTCGGGTTACAATCCTGCGTACAGTTCGCCTACTGAAATCTTACTGACTTCAGTTAGATTTAAGTCAGCTTAATGGTGCAGAGAACTGGCAGCCCCACCGCCAATGTTAACATCAGACTTCTGTTTAGAAGACATTTCAGAACTGGTGCTGAGAATATAGGAGAGTCATAACAAAAGAAAAATGACAGGAAAACGTAGGTGTATTATGTAGGGAGGGGGAATCAAAGGCCTATAGTTTCACAAACGCCTGAAACATACATCCCACAACAACCTGATTTGTTGCCCAAACTCAGCAGAGATATGGGAGAAGCTACGTTGAATGATACAAATAAACGGTATCCAAAACCATATTTCAATGTATAGGTCCCAAGTCCTATCTAGCTATGTCTCTTATTGTAATAGCAACTTATGTCTAGAAGGAACAAGTGTGATGTTTTGCAAGGGCGGGTACTTTATGCTCACAAGAAGGCACACAAGAAACCCTATGTATTAATTGATTCCTGTTCCCAAAGTACATGGATTGCCTTTTTTTTTTTTTTGTACACTTATTTGATACTGGATTCACACTGTACAACTGCAATATACTTGAGAGTTAATTTACATTAACAAGATATATAAGAGTTAACATCCTTCAATAATATAACTTCTTAGCCTTTACAATTTTAAAGATTCTTCGGGGATAAAAAGGTAGTCACAGACAGAAGATTCTGAAAAGTGTAGGTGGAGAAAAAAATACCCCAAGGTTTATTGAAGAAAATTGCTACCTTTTACTTGTGTCTTTCATAAAGAAAATTCTTTTCACCTTAAATAAAATTTAGCCTTAGAATAAAATGTATTGCCTTGAAGCTCCTAACAGGAACAATTACAGACACTGACAGAAAAAGAAGTGACCAACATTGTTCTTGTAATACTTTGATATCATGCCCCCATGGAACTAAGTCGATGCAGAGAAACCCGGTTTGCAAGGCAGCTGGATAAAGAGTGCAACTGATTTTTTTCTTCAGGTATCACTCTTTTGTTTTTTCCAGGCCTTCTCCTGATATTTTTAAAGAGAGGCAAAAATTCATTCTCCTTTCAGACTAACTCTCAATGGCTACTCAACAGGTATTTTCTACATTTGCAATTATAGTTCTAATAAACAGCCTATACTCCCTTTACCTCTGTCTATGGATACATCTAATCTTTAAAATGTGCTCATGGCAAAAGTGTTGGCTTCACTGTGGTGGAAGATAAAGATCCTGCACCCAGAGAACAAACAGTATCAATGTGCTGGCTATACAGCATTTGATTTTTACTCTCTGGCGCTTATCCATTTTTTTATTACCATTCTCTGAAAGACACATGAGGTTGTTTGAGAATTTCCAGCCGTGCAATAGAGGCATACAATTAATTTGACAAGGGGAAAAGTAGATATTTTAGACATACATTTTCAGTGTTCATATACTGACTTTAAAAAAACAAACTAATCTACAAGTCGCACTAATACTATATAAATATTTCACTGGGACATGGATTTTATGTTTAGAAAATGTTCTTGTATATTCATTGGGATTATATTTTTTTAAAGCACATGTCGAACTTCTCCCAATAGACCCTCCTCCCCAATTCACAAGATAATGTTTTTACATAAAAGATAGCACCTACAGCAGAAAGAGTTTATAACCTTATACAGCATCAGCAATGTACAAATGATTTCACAGCCATAGAAAACATTTGTGTTCCACAATGAAAATTAACTAAAATTCTATATATTTTGCCTACCAAAACATAATTTAAAAATAAACCGTCTTTTCTCTTTCCTAAAATAAAAATAGCAGGCCTAATTCTTAGACACAGAGTATTACTGTGTCTCCTCCCAAATAAAGGGAAATATGCTGATTTAATAACCTCAAAGTTAATAATAATAATAAACTTAGGGAGGTTTGCATTGTATGAATGATATATTGACATCTCAAAATTTTCTGTTCACTTAAGCTAAGGGATAAGTTGTAGCATGTTATGGGGGGGGGGGAAACTACTCTGATGAATATGTTCTCACACTTACTGACAAGAAAAATGCTTCATTACTTCACAAAATGCCCATGTAACAATTCCCTTCTATCAATAAATCAAGATGAAATTCCAGTTAATTAAATCAACACTGCATCAATAGATCTAAACACTTCCTACTAAAAAAAAAAGTTAAGAGTCTAAAGTTTAGTTTTCCAGAACGTGTACATTAATGAAGGACAAAAGAGCCAAATATTTCTCTTATTGGATGTAATAACACTAGATTAGACCAGCGGATTAAAAAAAAAAAATTCAAGGGACTGTTGCTAGGTACAGCTCTCATGCTGATCTTGGATCATTAAAATGGCTCCTAAACAAGCAGATTAGCTGATTAATTGCTGATTAAGACGGCAGGAAGATCACTCATTACATCCAAATACTTCTTGCATGCACACACAGTGCTCAACTGATTGACAACCACACACACAGAGACACACACACTGGAATGATTGTTCTCCAAAAAGCAGTCATTTACAAGCACCCATCCAGCTCACGCCCCCAAACATTTCCCTTCCTCAGCAGTTTTACGCACCATAAACAAAACAGTTTCATTTTAAAGTTCAAGCTTTGCTACCTAAAAGGATGAGGCAAAAAAAAATTTTTCCCCAATCACTCCATCGCTATTTAAAAAACAACACAACGTTGCAAGTACGATAATAATAATAATAAAAACCCACACGACCACGAAAAGACAACACCATTATTACTGCAAAATTGCTTACAGAACGTACTCTGGGGCCCCACACACACTGGAAAATCAGGGTAATGGAGTTCTCATGCTGAATGTCTGCCATCAGCAAGGAGTTGGAGAAAAGTTCATTGATGTTTCAGTTGTATCGATTTTAGAGGGAACTAAAGCTGTCATTCATTCGACACCTTTACTATGTTTGTATGTGCAGACCCCACAATTATGGTTTCTTGCCCAGCTAATAATATTAATCATCATAAACCTATATAGCTGCATAGAATTCCATTCTTTCCCCAAGCATTTCAGTCTCTCGTACAATCAACTGGCAACACTAGCACAAATCTTGGGGGTGGGGGGTGGGGAGGATATACAAGGTTTGTGTTGCAATCCTATCTCCTTACAGACAATAAGGCTTCCACATTACCCTCCAATACCTTTGAAGCAGACACAATTCCTTAGCCAAGATAACATGCACCCAAATTCCAACTACACTTTTGTTTACGTGGGGCTCCTAAGTGGCCACAACTGGTACTTCTTTCTCAGTTAAGGGAAGGAAAAAAACAGAGAACTCAAAATTAGACAATTTCAAGGAACAGTTAATTCCCCCGTTAGCCAAAAGCTGCTTAGAAAACAGAGAACTTGTTTTAAGACTCAAGTAAAACTTCACCTGCAGTTTCCTGAAGAAGGTTATAGACCATGCATAGGCATTTAAAAAGATATTTCTGATTGGAAAGGTCTGTGGCTGTTTCCTGCCTGGAATACAACTGCTGATAGCAAGTAGCTGACTTGTCAAAGCCACTATATTTATGGCAAGGAACTAGCATTACCTTGGTCCAAATTAGCCCTGGGGTAAGATCTCCGCAACAGAGTGGTAATGGCAAATACAACAAAATGCACAAGATTTGGGAGGTCAGGGGGGGAAAGGGGGGGGAAGAGGAGCTGCTGTTGCTGTCTAATCCCCGCAAACACCATCTAGAAAACAATGTAAACATTCTTTTTATCCCACTGGGTATTCCAGATGAAAGGCATGCAAAGCAGAGGAAATTAAGAGATTCTGAGCACCAACGCAGAATTACACACTCGATCTTCGAAGTTATACTCTAGGTTTTAGGAAAAAAATCACAGGAAGGACATTTCATGCACCCTTGTTTTCAAAACTCAGAACCACCACCTTAGGAAGCTTTATCACTCCCAGAAAGAGATTGTAGGTAAATATAAATAGATCAACAAAGGATTAATGCTTTTTTTCTTTCTTTCCAGATTTCTACATGTGAGATTTGGGGTTGGGGATAACTTCAAAGCATCTTCCCTAAATTGGGCCTAACTTTGTTTTGTGGAGCATCACGATGTCAAGTGGCTGCCTGATCGATGTCCCCCCTCCTTGATAAATGACTTATTCAAAACACACACACATACACACAGTGTAGCTTTCATTTCCTGACTGCAAACACACTTTTTAATTCACAGCACCACCAGAACTGGCGGAGTGCGACTCGATTCTTCCCTCCAACTTGGGAGAATTCAGTCAGTCGACAGGGCACATAGCTGGGCCACACAAAACTAAAAGCAGGTACCTCTACTGTCAATCCCTGCATCATTTGGGGGAGTAGTTGTTTTTTTAATTTTTCTTTAATTCAGATACAGAACGGGTTGTCTCTCCCTTCCCTCAGACTGGACTGCTTTCAAATCCACTCTGCTGGCTAAGATATTCTACTAGGAAATTGAGAACTAGGAATGAGGGGTGGGGAAAAAGCAAAAAAAAGGGGGCACACTGGAGGGGGGTAGTAGACAAGTGACATGCCATATACAAAGTAGCGCAGCCCAACCATGTTTACTGTACATTACTCCTATTAGAATTATCATTATCATCACCCAGAAATTGCATTTAAACAGTGGCTACCAACCACCCCATCCAATTTCAGCTCTCAGCACACACTATCCAGTTCCCGATTTAAAATTTATAAATGTAATATCCTCATCACAAGCAGCAGGTCCAATCTGCTGTGAATATATATTACAGCTTTAACATCACAGAGGGAAATCTCCCATCTGGCAATCACATTCGCTCCATCAACTCTAGGAAAGAAAAGAAGAAGAGGGGGGAGAGAGAGAGAGGAGAAAAAGCAGCGTGTCCCCACACTCCCTCGGCACCCTTAAAACAAGTCTCGGGGCAAATAACATGCATCTCAAATAAACGGCGACCACACCAACTGCCTCAAAGTCAACAAGTTTAAAATGCACAGATACAACACCCCCCAAATTCAATCCGAGAATCGGCCGTATTGTCACAGCAGTGCTACTTTGGACAACTACAGCATCAGCCTAGGAGGACACGTTGGGCACGATTCTCTCCACTTTCCCCTAAACACAGGTTCCTGTTGTTATGAAAGATCTGTGGCTACACACTCCAGCCTCCCCCCCCCCCCGCCCAGCTTTGGCTCAGTCTTTATTTGTTTCTGCCAAGGGCTTTGAAAAGAGAGTCTATCCCCCTTTCTCTACCCCCAACCTCCAATTCCTGCTTTTTGGGGGGTGGGAGGAACGTGTGCAAAAATCCAACCTGCTATTACAGTTTTTGAGACTTCTGTACCTGGACTTGTGTACATTGCTCCGAAAAAAAACATGTTGAAATCCTCCGTGCTCGATTTCATCAGGCTCCCCTGCACCCGCACCCCACTTTAAAAAGAAAAAAAGGGCAGAGCAGGTCCTCTTGCGATCATTTAAAAGTCTGTCCCGGTGCTTCAGCGACGCATTGTGCAAAAACAGCAGTGACAAGCAGACACATGGAAAGAGGAGAGGAAAATACACAAGGCCGCGATAGAATTGCTGAAAACTGGAGGGGAGGGGAGGTTGGTTATTGTCCCTGTAGGAAACGTTTAATTCTTTTCATAGCCAACTAAAGCCCATAAAAATTCTTGAGTGGGGAAAAATGAGCTGTAGTTTAGAGAAAACACAGTAAATAACTATTACTTGATTTTTTTTTAAAGGAAACACTAGCTGTGTATGTTTAGAAGGGTGCACGGTTTCCCCTCCCCCTTTTACAGTCAGCGAGTTTCCTAATTTACATACTATTTGAGTGTACACAGCGCACGGCTAGTAACATGCAACTTTAAGCTTACGACTGAGAACCGACACAATGCTCGGACCAAAAGGAGAAATCAGAAACAAATGATAAACACACAGCACGGACCATCACAGATTGCTTATTCATACAGTTGAAGCTTTACCGTTAACGTCAGGCATTCATCTCTTGCCAAATTCACATGCAAAGTCCTCGAATGTTTTCATCATGCTCTTTGGGGGAAAAAATTATCGAGATGCAAAATAATAACAACAACAACATTTAAAAAAAAGAGAGAAGGAAATAGATCCCAAAACGGACATACCATAAACACTGGTGCTGCTGATCATTTCTTGCTGGCAGCACACACAAAAAAGCTGAATTGGATTTTTTTTTTCTCACAAGCAGGAATTCCAAAGGTTGCTTTTCATTAAAGCCACTTTTTCCTCTCGGCTCTCAAATGTCACTGCCTTGAAACGTGGGCCCTTTCGTCAGGTATTCATTTAACCTACATGCATATAATTAAGCGGGAAAGCAACATCAACAAAAAGGGGATCTCAGATCACAAGAGAAGAAAGAAGGGAAGGGGGGGTGGGAAGAGAGCACATGACCACGAATACAAGTCCATGTCAATTTCACTCACTCCCATTGAAACTAACAAGAGCTCCAGGGAGGATAGTAATAGGATCAGTGGATTGTATATACCATTAAATTATACATCTTTCTCTCCCTTCCGAGCCAACAATACGCCCACCGTGTGCCCCCCCCGTTCCGTGATGATGTGCTTACATTTCACCGCATCAGCTTCCCTGACATATTCACGCCCCCCAGCCTCAACCAAGAGACTGCAATTTAACCCCAACTTTTGTTTCCTTGACTAGGATCATTTGCACTAATTTGCCTTTTTTTAAAAAAAAAAAAATCAAAAAGTTCCTTGCCCCGGAATAGACTTAACCCAATCTTACCCGCGCGTTATTGCCTTAACGCGAACTTGGGGGAGGGGAGAGAGAGAGAAAATTTTAAAAAGGAGACCCGCGTAGGTGAAAGAGGGGGAGAGAGGTGGTGTCTTGCGATCCCGAACTCTTGAATCTCCCTACTATTGTTTAGCGACGATCAAGGGAAAAGGGGGTGGGGGGTGGGGGACCCTATCCAGCGAGTCTCTCTCTTTTACTTTCCCCCCTGCGCTTAGGAGAAATCATATTAATAATAAAGCAGGCGAGGAGGTTCCCCTACACCTAAATGCATTTTTTTAAATAATAAAAAAAAAACACGGAAGGCTTAGACTGGATGGCTAACCACGCGCAGGGGATTTAAAACCCCGGGATGCCTCTAGCATGGATATAAAAATTTAAAGGGTGCGCGATGGAGGGGGGCGCGCGCAATATGGGGGGGGGTTGGGATGCCCGCAGCCCCGGCGGCTCTTACCTGGCGGCTGGCTGCAGGAGCCCGGTGGGCGAGAGGCGGGTCGCTCCTCTCTGCCCGCTGGCGGACGGGGGCCGGGGCTAAGCGTGCGAGCGTGCCAAGTTTGGGGAGGGCAGCCCGGCCGCAGCCTCTCCTGCCATGTTGGAATTTCCAGCCCCCAACAGCTGCTTGGCGAGGAGCCCGCATGCCAGCGGCGGCGGGGAGGGAGGGAGGGAGGGGAGGTAGGTGGGTGGGTGGGTGGGTGGTGGGGGGGGTCGGACGGACGCCTGCGCACAGCGCCGCCGAGCCAAATTCAAACCGGCTTTTGCGCACCGAGAGCCCCAGATCGGCTTTCCCGAAAAGGGGAGGCAAAGGGAGGAGGGGGGGGTCGCGGAGCCTCGCCGGGCCGGAGGAGGGGGCGAGAGGCCGCGCCAGCGCCCCCTCCCCGCCCTTGGGCTGCACGGGTCGGGTTACACCGCCGCTCGCCCGGCAACGCCCGGAGGGGGCCGGGGGGTCAGCCCGCAGGCGCGCCCCCCGCCCCTTCGGCGGGGGGGGAGCCGGGACCCCCGCTCCCGCCCGCCCGCCGGCTGCAGAGAGACTTCGCCCGGCGCTGGCGGCTCCCTTCGGCGCGGGGAGGCTCCATCGCCCTCTCCCCGCCCCCTGCGCGCCAAGCGGCGGCTGCAGCCCCTGCCCTGCCGCGGCTCTCCCCCGCCCCGCTCCAGCCTTAGGCTGCTCCTCCCGGGATCTCCAAGGGCTCGGCCCCGGGGGGCTGCCACGTCCGGACCCTTTGGGGTGGGGGGTGGGGTGGGCTGCCGGGTGCCCCACGACCACCGGTAGGGGGGTGGGGGTGGGTTGCCTGCTCCAGGTTGGGAAACTCCTGGAGGGGCTGTGGCTCGGGGAGAGCTTGGCAGGCAGGCAGAAGGCCCCAGGTTCAATCCCCTGCATCGCCAGTTAAAGGGTCTAGGTGATATGAAAGACCTCCGCCTGATGTGAAAGACCTCCGCCTGAGACCCTGGAGAGCCGCTGCCGGTCTGAGTAGGCAATGCTGACTTTAATGGACCAAGGGTCTGGTTCAGTATAAGGCAGCTTCATGTGTTCGTGGGTATCTAGCATGTTAGCCTAGACTGCAATGGGTCTATTCTCCTTCAATAATACGCTTTGAGAAGGGCCGTGGCGCAGTGGTCAAGCATCTGCCTGGCATGCAGAAGGTCCCAGATTCAATCCTTGGCATCTCCAGTTAAAGGGACTGGGCAAGTAGGTGATGGGACCCCTGCCTGAGACCCTGGAGAGCCGCTGCCAGTCTGAGTAGACAATACTGACTTTGATAGACCAGCCATCTGATTCAGTATAAGGCAGTTTCATGCCTACTGCAGTTTTAGCCACCCTTTCCACCAAAGAATTCAGGCTAACGTACATAGTTCTTTTCCATTGTATCCTCACAACAACCATGTGAGCCAGAGTCAGCTGAGTAGGAGCGGCTCAAGGTCACTCACTGAGCTTCACAACAATGTGGAGAGTTGGTCTCCGCTATCCTAGTAGGAGCCAGCGTGGTGTAGTGCTTAAGAGCGGTGGACTCTAATCTAGAAAACCGGGTTTGATTCCCCACTCCTACACATGAAGCCAGCTGGGTGACCTTGGACAGTCAGAGCTCTCTCAGTCCCACCTACCTCACAGGGTGTCTGTTGCGGGGAGGGGAAGGGAGGGTGATTGTAAGCCGGTTTGATTCTTCCTTAAGTGGTAAAGAAAGTCGGCATATAAAAAACAACTCCTCTTCTTCGACCCACTAACCATTAAACACACTGGCTCTTAGACCTGTTTGTGGTGTTTTGTGAATCTTAGTCATCACTTGACATTCGGAACAGAGTGGCAAACTCACGTGTGTGACGCCGCACCATCAAATTAAATTCTCTTGCTCTGAAGTCGGATTGCTTCTCCTTGAAGGAAGGGTATGACCAAATGTACTAAATAAATAAATTGCTGCCCTTGGCTCCGTGTTAAATTGTAGTCAAGTCTTTGTAATCTTCCATGCCCTTTTATCCACTTTGATTTAGAGAACGAGGGGTGCCTTGATTTTCGGTGGCTATAATGCTGTATTGTTTATCCTAGTTAACGGCTCAAGCCAGCGTGGTGTAGTTGTTAAGAGCAGTGGTTTGGCGCAGTGGAGTCTCATCTGATCTGGAGAATCGGGTTTGATTCCCCACTCCTACACATGAAGCCAGCTTGGTGACCTTGGGCTAGTCACACTTTCTCAGCCCCACCTACCTCACAGGGTGTCTGTTGTGGGGAGGGGAAGGGAAGGTGATTGTAAGCCGGGTTGATTCTCCTTTAAGTGGTAGAGAAAGTCGGCATATAAAAACCAACTCTTCTTCTTTTCATAGGAAAACTGCACGTTTAATCATTTGGGTGGTCTTCAGTTATTATCTGGAGATTCATTGCTAACCCAGCACCTTTCTGAACACAGAAATAAAGAATGTGAACTCAACCTTGGTGTAGCAGGTAATGTGTTGGACTACCATCTAGGAGACCTGGGTTCAAATCCCTACTCTGCCATGGAAGCTCCCTGGGTTGCCCTTAGGCCAGTCACACACTGAGGCCTAACCTACCTCACAGGGTTGTTGTGAGGGTAAAATGGAGGAGGGGAAAATGATGTCCACTGCCCTGAATATCCTTGAAGAGCAGGATAAAAATGTAGGAAGTAAATAAACAACATGTATGCTGCTGCTATGCCTGTTTACTCAGTAGTAATTCTCTCTGATTTCAGTGGGGCTTCCTCCCCAATAAACATGCATAGAAATTGCAATCTGGCCTGTTTTCTTGTGATTCATATACTCCCAAAGCAGCCACAAAGCATATCAGGTATAGGAACCGGTTAGAGCAGACTTAGGCTGCAATCCTGAAGGGGGGGAGAATCTCCTTAGGAGCCAGTGTGACCCCGCACCGGTGTAGGTGCCACTTTATCAAGGAGCTCCGCCAGCCCCCGCCGCCAGCGCAGCCACTCCGGGCACTAAATCCCGGAAGGGAACGCCCATGCCAGAGGAGGCGTTCCCAGGGCAGAGCTGTCTTGATTTCATCAGCCAAAGATTTGAACAACTTCTATTGGGAGGGTCTGTGTGGCTCAGTGGTCTGCTTTGTATGCCAAAGGTTCCAAGTTTAATCCCCACTATCTCCACTTAAAAGAACCAGATAGTGAGTGATATGAAAAGGACCTCTACCTGAAACTCTGGAGAGCTGATGCCAGTCTGCATTAGACATGACTGACCTGGACAGACCAGTTGCCTGGCTCAGTACAAGGCAGCTTAGTGTGTCCAAATTTTCTTCTTCCTTTCCAAGTATTACCAGTTGCAGGACATGAAGTAAATCAAGAAGGAACAGAGACTTTCTACCTGTTGCCCCAAGGCTTTGGAATGATTTCCCTCAAGACTTTTGCCTGTGTACCTCCCTCCTTAGGAAGGCTAGGAAAACGTATCTATTGGACAGGACAACTTCTGTTAAAGATTGCTGTATGCAATGCACTGTTATTTTATTATTGGGACGGTACCCAATAGCGCCCCGTGGCGCAGAGTGGTAAGCTGCAGTACTGCAGTCAAAAGCTCCGCTCTCGACCTGAGTTCGATCCTGACAGAAGTCGGTTTCAGGTAGCCGGCTCAGGGTTGACTCAGCCTTCCATCCTTCTGAGGTCAGTAAAATGAGTACCCAGCTTGCTGGGGGTAAAGTGTAGATGACTGGGGAAGGCAATGGCAAACCACCCCGTAAACATCTGCCTAGTAAACGTCAGGATGTGACGTCACCCAGTGTTTGCACAGGGTGACGTCACAGGGTGACCTTTATCCAATATATGCCTGTTATTTCTGATTAGGCTATTTTAGATCCTCTTTGTTATCCTCTTAATCCCCCCCAACCCAAGGTTTACAGAAAGTCGAGATACATTGTTTGAAATAAATAAGCAAATAAACAAATTCTCTCTCTCACACACACACACGTACACTCTCTACCAAAGTGATTCGTACTGCCAGAGCTGCCAGCACTAATGATCTATTTGGGGATGTTCATGTGGTGTGGAGGCACTGCAGGAGGGTCAGAGGTGGCATCTCCCCCACAAGCGCCCCACCACCTCCAAGCATCATTGTGTGCAGGATGGACCTGCAAAAAAAAGAGAGACCGTTTCCACTTACAGAGCTGTTTTGCTAAATTGAGCCAATGTTCTAGAGATTTAAGCATCTCCAAGGACAATTTGGATAATTCTAATTTGGCAAGTGCTGCATAAGCTACATTTTCAGATAAAATTAGTTATGGGGCAAAGTACTGTCTCTTCTCACCTCCCATGACACCAGTTCTTGGCATTCATGTCCTTTGTCAAAAAAAAAAAAAAGGGAAAAGAAGGAATTCCTTTTTGCCAACCCACAATATACATTTTGCTAAGGAAAGGAATGGAGCCATAACAAAACTGGGAGCATTGTGATAGCTCTAGAAGAGGAAGTGGATTATAATGGTGGAGAGAATGAGCAGTAAGCTACAAATTCCTCAATAGTACAAGTCTCACTTCAGCCGTGAACTCAGGTAGAAGAAAAAGAGTTGGTTTTTATTTGCTGATTTTCTCTATCACTTAAGGAAGAATCAAACTGGCTTACAATCACCTTCTCTTCCCCTCCCCACAACAGACACCCTGCGAGGTGGGGCTGAGAGAGCTGTGACTAGCCCAAGGTCACCCAGCTGGCTTCATGTGTAGGAGTGGGGAAACCAACCCGGTTCACCAGATTAGTGTTCACCCTCATGTGGAGGAGTGGGGAATCAATCCCAATTCTCCAGATGACAGTCTACCTCTCCAAACCACCGCTCTTAACCACTACACCATGCTGGCTCTCCAGCGTGATTAACAGGGCAATTCTAAGTGGCGTTACACCCTTCTAAGCCCACTTGCTTCACCTCTACTTGAAGAAAAGTATGACTGGTCTGTATCAAAGGCTTTTTTATACTCTACAGGACAATGCACGTTCCTGTACATGGAACTCCATGGAATCTATATGTACACGGGATCTGAAGGAACAAGGCATGACCTAGAAGTAAGTACCGCTGAATTCAGCAAGACTTATAGGTAAGTGTGCAGTCTTGATTAGATCTGTCTGTCACGTTTTTATCCCTCCCTCCCTCCAAGGAGTTCAGGGAATGGTTCTCATACTGTAATGTAGCAACACACTATATGTACTTTAAGGAATAGCAAAGTTCCTTCTACCAGAGGAAAGCTCCCAATTCACTGGATTGATTGGATCTATGGACCTAAGATGTGCCCTGCTAGATCAGATCAGTGGTCCATCTAGTCCAGCATCCTGTGTCACACAATGGCCAACCACTTGCCCTGGAAGGTCAACAGAGTAGAGAGGACAAGTTCTTCCCCTGAAGTTGCTTCTGAGCAGTGGTATCCAGAAGTTTACTGCCTCTGGATGTGTAGGTTCCATTTAGTCGCCATGGCTTGTAGCCTGACGGACCCACCTTCCCTGAGTCTAATCCCCTTTTCAAGACACCTATGCTCATTACCATCTCTGTGTTCTCTGGCAGCAAATCCCACAATTCGATTACTCGCTGAGTAAAGTAGTCGTTCCTTTCGTCTGTCCTGAATCTATTGTTCATAAACTTCATTGGGTGCCCCCAAGCTGTAGTATTATGGGAGAGGAAGAAAAAATTATCTCTGATCCATTCTCATTACAATTCAAAGTGCATGGCCAAAACAGCACTTTAGTGAAAGACCAAAGATTCTGGTGTTTTGCTGTAAGGTATCAAATGATATTAAACACATGCATACATTAATGAACAAAAGGGGCACCTCAAAGGACTGTTTTCCACCAACCATGAAGGAATGATTAACAAAGTCGTGCTTGTCTTTTTTTTTTTTTTTGCTCTGAGTTTAAGATTTCATTTAAAAGAGCTCTTAGGATAACTCAAGATGCTGATGCATCACAAGGCACAGATATGTCTCCAATTCTGCAAAGTATTTTTGACTATCTGGAAAAATGCTTAGGAGCATTCACAAGGAAGTTGTTTGTATTAGGTTAGATAAAATTTTATTTAAGCAGTATTTTAAAATCTGCCTTTTTGGTACAAGTGTCCCCCCTCCTCAAAGAAGCTTACCCCACCAGGCTGAATATCACAATAAAAGCAACAGTGGAAATATATTATTACCATAAAAACAGAGAGTTAAAGGACACAAAGCCACAAGTGGAATCATCAGGAGTAATCACAGCACAATGCCTGAAGAGCCAACGACAGGTATCAAGGAATAATACAGAGAAATCCTCCAGCAGAACCAGACCTCAAAAGGATATCAGAAAAGGCAAATTTTCACTCGCTCTTAAAATCCCCGCAAGGTACTGGTCAGTCATGCCTCAACGGGACAATGTTCTAGAACAGGGAAGTCGAACTCAATTGATACGAGGGCCGGATATGACATGAATGTCACTTAGCGGAGCCGGGCCATGCCTCCCCTGCCCAGATCAAGACTGGAGGGGGTAGCTGGCTCACGGGCCAGATAAGAGCTCTCAAGGGGCCAGATCCGGCCCTCGGGCCCTACGTTTGACACCCCTGTTCTAGAATGTCAGTGCCACTACGGAAAGATCATATCATATATTGCCATCTGTAACACATCTGATAGAGGTGGTACACAAAGAAAAATTTCATCCTATGATACATGTGTCTGTCTGGGTTCATGTTGGAGAAGGTAGTCATGAATCCTGGTCCCAAACCATTTAGGACCTTCAAGAGTAAAACTAGAACTTTGGATTGTTTTCGGAAATGAAGTGGCAGCCAAATGAATTGGATCAAACTTGGTGTAATATTATGTTTACCCCAGACAATAACTGGGCAACTGCACTTTGGATTGATATAGTTTACACAGAGCACAAATTATTGGGCGGGGGGGTGGGTTAATTAAATCCACTAACCCCACCCCTTGACTCCCATCACCCCTCCTACTGGTCTTGATAAACCATTCTGGAACTTCACATAGCAAAAAGACCAGCTGGGCCTCAGCATTTCTTCAAGGCCAGATGTTCTTCCTTTCCTACTCCCAAGGCCAGATGTTCTTCCTTTTCTACTTTTAGGTCAGGAACGAAGGTAGCCAGTACTAAGCCTAGGTCACAAGCCAGACCAGGGCTCCAAACAATCTTTTCCTTCCAAGAAAATCTAGGGTTGTATGGTTATCACATATCCAAGAATGGCATGTTGGAGACACTGGGTTGGATTCAACCAGTTTTTCCACTGGTGAAAGGAGAAAGAAAGATTCTCCTTTGACCACAAAAAGTCTGTGCTGGAGATCTGGGAGCTGCATGGACAAAAGCCAAGTGGGATGGGGACCACACTACATAGGAGAATCAGGTGAGATTAAATGAAAACGCTGGCAGGATCCAACCCATTATATACAGATATACTTATTTGAGCAGAGTTTACTGTGGAAGTACACTTTCCTTAATTTGGTCACACCAAATGTTCTCCATGATACTGAATTTGGGGAAAACTAGGGCCAAACAACACATTATGGTGGATACGGGTCAACCCATGGCTGTTGACACCATTTAAGGAAAATTTAGCTTTCTGAACCCTGCCGTCAGACAGCATGGCAGCAACAAGTGATCTTGATGCCCCTCTGTGTGCATTTTAAAGTGCCAAAACAGTCTCACATCCATTGCTGTTTTAGCACTTGAAAAGGCCTGGTGTGTGTGTGTGTGGGGGGGAGATCACCTGATACCACCAGGACACTGGCCCAATCGGGCCCTCATGCTAATTTTTAAATGGCTAAGTTGTCCTCTAAAGATTTCCTTTAAAATGGCCTCAGTTGCCTCAGGTTGGACCCATGTCTACCATAACATGTAGTTTAGCCCCTAGTTCTTCTGATTTGCTGCTGAAAGGGAGAGCCAGCATGGTGTGGTGGTTAAGAGCGTTGGTTTGGAGCTGTGGACTCTAATCTGGAGAACCGGGTTTGACTCCCTGCTCCTCCACATGAGCAGCGAAGGCTAATCTGGTGAACTGGGTTTGTTTCCCCACTCCTACATATGAAGCCAGCTGGGTGACCTTGGGCTAGTCACAGCTCTCTTAGAGCTCTCTCAGCCCCACCTACCTCACAGGGTGTCTGTTGTAGGGAGGGGAAGGGAAGGGGATTGTAAGCCATTTTGAGTCTTCCTTAGGTGGTAGAGAAAGTCAGCATATAGAAACCAACTCTTCTTCTACTACACAGTACTGACTGGTTGGTTCCCGTGGCAATCAGGAATCCACTTTTCTCATTACCTGGAGTAGTTTTACAGAGTTTAAATAAAAGGTGTTTCCCCCCTCCCCCAATAAACAACCAACTATTTGACCAGATATAAATGCCAGGTGCTTGAAAAAAAGTTTTGTAAAGGCAGACATATCACCTGAATCATTGTCTGAAGGTTAACAGGGAAGAGGAGATGAATATTTGAAGTAGCTGCAATAGATGCGTTCTTTGAGGAGTGAAAGATAGAAGAAGTAGCTGGAAAATAAACTTGCAGCTGTTCCTCTTTGCAGGTACATCTGTATGTACCCTCAGTCTAGCACTTAGAGTTGGCCGAACAAGTTTCAAAGATTTCTGGTTTGATTTGTTTGTAATGAATTGTGGGGCAGAGAGCTCAACAGTTCAGTTCATTAATTTTCTACAAAGGAGGTTCAGGAAAGTTTGTATAAGACTTCACACTCTCTACAAATCTACAGGTAAATAGAGGGAAATGAAGCAAAAGGGAAAAAAACATACATCAATTTAAAAATTTGCTCAACCCCTTTCTATTATTCCTTCCCAAATGGACAGCATCACTTAACAATATTCTAAATCACCAATACAATAAGTTCTCTTAATAAGTTTCCATAAAATTACAATTTATTTTAAAGCTCATCATTTGTAATTCTGTCCTCATAAGACCATTAGATGCAGGGGTCTTTTCAATTTGAAAAGACCTGCTAATAGTTTTCACAAAAGAATTTATTCAGGCCCTTGACCTTAAATTGATACAATTGCACCACATAATCAGAATTAAGAGATGAGTCAATGCAAAAATGTGGCGGTATCAAGGGGGTCAGAGTGATCCTTCAGCAACCTGTATCACAAAGGTGATTTCAAAATCATTGCAACAGCTTGTGCGGTAACCTGGATCCTTCGGAGACACTTTTAGTAATAGTTTTGTCGATACAATATGTAACTTGCTATTTCTATAGTCTGTCGGTAGTCCGGTGTATTTTCCCCCTTTTTTTCCTCCAAAAAGAAAATCAGGACGTTTTAAAGTCTGCCAGGTAGGACTGCATCCTTCCCATAACTTTCAGGTGAAATGCCCCACCTGGATCACTGATAACGTCACTCCTAAAATTTGTCCAAAAAAATCCAGGCTTTTACATTTTTGACATGAACACACATATGAACACCTGAAGCTGCCTTCTACTGAATCAGACCATTGGTCCATCAAAGTCAGTATTGGCTACTCAGACCGGCAGCGGCTCTCCAGGGTCTCAGGCAGAAGTCTTTCACATTACCTACTTGCCTAGTCCCTTTAACTGGAGATGCCGGGGATTGAACCTGGGACCTTCTGCATGCCAAGCAGATGCTCTACCACTGAGCCACAGCCCCTCCCTTACAGTTTCCATGTAAAGGTTAGAGCTTTTCTTAAAATAGGAACACTGTTTTTTTAATCAGTAGTAGGAAGCTGGATCTTCTCCTTCCCCAGCTCAGTGGCAGTGTAAGCTCTGCCTATCCAAAACTACCTCTAGCTGAAGACTGGTTCTTAAAGACCACCATGACTTTTACCATGTTTCTGTGCTCCTGGGGAAAAAAAATCTTACATCAGCTACCATGACTGGGAGCTTGGCACTGTGCTTAAACTAGTAAGGAAATTGTTTACTGGAGAAAAGTAGTCATTGTCGAAGGCTTTCACGGTCAGAGTTCATTGGTTCTTGTAGGTTATCCGGGCTGTGTAACCGTGGTCTTGGAATTTTCTTTCCTGACGTTTCGCCAGCAACTGTGGCAGGCATCTTCAGAGTAGTAACACTGAAGGACAGTGTCTCTCAGTGTCAAGGGTGTAGGAAGAGTAATATATAGTCAGAAAGGGGTTGGGTTTGAGCTGAGTATTGTCCTGCAAAAGTATTGTCCTGTAAGTATCAAGATAATGTGCTAATGAGGGTATGGTATGTTAATATGGAACCATTGTATCCTGAAGTGATCTGTTAATGTGTGTAATCCAAAGCTAATCTGTATGGCTATTGTTGAATGTTGTCTTTGTCTGGAGGTTTTTCAGGGCAGGAAGCCAAGCCTTATTCATTCTTAAACTCTCCTCTTTTCTGTTAAAGTTGTGCTGATGTTTATGAATTTCAATGGCTTCTCTGTGCAATCTGACAAAATAGTTGGTAGAATTGTCCAGTCTTTCAGTGTCTTGGAATAAGACCCTGTGTCCTGTTTGTGTCAGTCCATGTTCAGCCACTGCTGATTTCTCAGGTTGGCCAAGTCTGCAGTATCTTTCATGTTCTTTTATCCTTGTTTGTATGCTTGTTGAAATTTCCTCCCCGTAGAGGCGTTCAAAATATTGTCGAAGGCTTTCACGGTCAGAGTTCATTGGTTCTTGTAGGTTATCCGGGCTGTGTAACCGTGGTCTTGCTGGCGAAACGTCAGGAAAGAAAATTCCAAGACCACGGTTACACAGCCCGGATAACCTACAAGAACCAAAAGTAGTCATTCTGTGTAGATAAAGGCTTTAAAATACTTCTGGTATACCTTATACGTTTTTATGATTAACCGTTCATAGAAACAAAAATGTACACCGACACTCGGGTTTGGCGACAGAGTTCTGTTGGTCAGGAGGAAATCACTAATTTTTGTGTTTTGTTATTTGAAACGCCTCTTAGTAAAGGAAGCGGCTACAACCTAACCTTCCTTACAGATTTCGTTTTTAAAGGAATGCTTCTCTAATGTCAGAGCAAGGGGAAAGAACCGTAAAGTTTCCATCTATGAAATTGTATAACCAATCTAGTATCCTTCATTTTATGTATGTGATAAATGTGGTTGTGTGAACAGAGTGTTGTTCCAGAATGCACGAGACGAGCAAACAGCTATTTTGCTTAGGGCATCAGATTGCTTCAAGTGCATTTAGGGGGGGAAATAAAACTGTGTTGGAGTAGCCTGCAAAGTTTTTGCAGCATGTGAATTAGATGAGACTTCAGCTAGCAACATAAATAGCCCCGTTCTGCCTCAGCTCAACAGGGCTCAGATGCTGAGCAGGGTTGGCCAAGTGAGTACTTGGATGGGAGACTAAGGAAAATCAGGTTGGCAATGCAGAGGAAGAAGAATGTACCATTGAGTTGCAAACCATCTCTGCTCGTTCCTTGCTTTAAACAAACCTTGGTTGGAGTCATCATGAGTTGGTTGCGACTCAATGGCACATTCTTCTTCTTCGTCTACTGCCTAGTGCCATTTTATAGAACCCTCTTGGACCCGGCCGCTGTCAAAATAAATGAGAAAGTTGCAATCTTTCCTTTGAAACAGCATGTCTCATACCCACTTTCCACATTCTGGACTTAATAGAGTTTGTTCAAGCACATGGTAGTCCCTGCTGATAAAAGTTTGTTTGCTCTTTGATTAATCCATCCACATAATTTCCTCAGTATGCTTCAGTGACTCATGATATTATTTTGGATATATATTATATATGCCTATAAACCATCCTGATCCTAGGAAACTGGGTAACAGAAAACCTGCAGTTTCTTTTCAAGAATTATATCAGAAAGTACAGTTTATTTTCTACGAATTTATGCCTGAGCAAATATAGATATTTTTCATTTGTAAATCAAATTCTGGGGAGCTCTTTGAATTCAGTGGGTGTAAGACTGTCTATGCGTGAATTCAGACATTGTTATAAACCTTGCTTTAAAATGATTTGATCAAACTCCAGTTTGAATACAGATGAGCTAACAAACTTGGGTTTTTTGGTCTGGCACCCAAGCATGATTTCACACTGGAACTGTAGATTGTTGGTTAACCTCAGGTACTACTAATGATGGTTTCTTGTGATGTTTGAACAAATCAGAGGTTTTTGGTGTTACTGCCGGTCATAGCCACCTGGCCACAGGGACATCACTATGGGGAGGATGTTTTCCCTTTTAAGAGGTGGAAGAGAACCAAGAAGCAGACGAACCAAGGTTTATCCACAAACTGGGATTTTTTTTAATGTCTGGTTGACTAACCAGGGTTTATTCTTTGGGCACAGAGCTTTGGGCACAATGGTAGGGCATCTGGTTTGCATGCAGAGAGTCCCAAATTCAGTTCCCAGCATCTATAGTCAAAAGGATGAGGTAGTAGGTGATGTGAAAGACCTCAGCTCAACACCCATTCAGAATAGACAGTACTGACCTTGATAAACCAATGGTCCAACTTGGTATAAGGACTCTTCTTTTGAACACAAAACATGGTTTAAACAAACCAAAATTTATCTTGATGTACGAATACAGCCTCGGTGCTGGATCATGTCCAAAATGTTGTTGCGTTGTGGGTTTTTTTTTTTTTAAAAAAACAATTCACCTCCACCTAAAGCATCATCATGAAAATACTGCGCATTCGCTAAAACATACAAAGGTTTTTCAAAACAGGCTCCTTAATTCCTTTAAAATTGCAGTATGTTATGTAGTCTGTTGATACTTGGAATTAATGTGCAAGTTGTTAATCTCACTAGACCTGGATTTAAAATTAGACAAAGCAATAATTAGTTTGGCACCATCATTTTGCTACCCAGAGAGCAATAAATATAGGTCATAAAATATAAAAGCCCATTACAAATTTTTATATATATACATACATGCGTACGTACAAAACTAAGAATTGTTATAGGGGAGAGAGCCATAGGTCAGAAATTTTAAAATGTGTTACAGTTAGGCAGTATAAGAGCTTTGGCTTCTGATGGACCAAGTTATAGGACTTTAGAGGGACCCTTTTATGGGGTTCACACAGCCTAATCTCTGTGAACCTGGCCCAGCAGGTGATTCTTTTAAGAATAAGTAATGCAAAGCAGAAAGCATTGAAGGAATTTGTATGGGCTATGGACCCATGTAGAACTGCTTGCTAAAAGTATTGAACACTAAACAACATAGCCATGGCCATTTGAGTTACTTGGCCTTTCTCTCTTTCTTTCTTTCTTTCTTTCTTTCTTTCTTTCTTTCTTTCTTTCTTTCTTTCTTTCTTTCTTTCTTTCTTTCTTTCTTTCTTTCTTTCTTTCTTTCTTCAGACAGCTTCCTCCTGATGGTTAGAAACAGAAATCAGACAACTGCAAAAGTGTCACAGAGAGGAGAAGAAGAAGAGAGCAATTAATGAAGGTGAGTTTATTGTACCATTTAATTATGAGGCATTCAGGTTGCAATCCCATACAGTTAAGATGCTTGAATCCCAATGATTTCACTGGGATGCAAGCACTCTAAACGTTGTCAAGATTGCATCCTATGGATTGGATCCCACAGAGCTTTTTCACTGATGGAAGGATGTCTATCAGCGAAGTGCATCTTCACCTCTCTGCTCAAAAAAGGTGGGCTGTGCCAACAGAAATTCCTCCATCAGTGGGAACGCTCTGCAGGAACCAAGCCAATGTCTGTAATCCTAAAACCAGGGAGTAAGCCCTACAGAATCAAATGCATTTTACATCAGAGTAAACATGCACAGAGTTTCATTGTGTTTCAAGCTGTTGCTATTCATTATGGGTTCAACCTGCATATCTTATATGGATATTAAATTTGAGGTTGCCAACCTCCAGGTGGTTGAATTCAAATAACACAGCACAAGAACAAAAGGCCAGCAATGCCATAGAGTCCAATTGCCAAAGCAGCCATTTTCTCCAGGGGAACTGATCTCTATTGGAGATAAGTTGTAATGGCAGGAGATCTCCAGCTAGTATTAGTACCTGGAGGTTGGCAACCCTACCAAATGGTATTGGGTTCGATCTTACAGACACATGAGCAAAAGGAGTTTGTGCAAGAAGGTCTTCTTCCCCACCATTCCCTTTCCCTAACAGCCCCCTGCAGATTTCAAAATCCCTCTGCTGAGGTTCAAGGGACCCTCACAAGATATGAGAGGTGGCAGTGAGGAGGGGGAACAGGGCAAATTCACTAACCTTTCTTCTTTGGTGCAACAGTAAGCCTTCACACCAGTGGCATAGCACAATTTTGTAAAGGCAGGGAAGATTCTCTTGCACAAGCATCTTCCACTCACATATCTGTAGGGCCGTCCAACTCAATGACCAAAGTCAAAATTATGCCCCACTGAAATCAATGAGCCTTCCATTAACCCTGATGACTAACTTGCCTCGTTGATTTCAGTGTGACTTAAGTGCAATTCGTTTTCTCTCAACTGGGCCAGCAATAAATGAAATGCAGTGATTCAGATAACGCCTTAGATATTTCATCTCAGTCATCAAATGGCAATCCACGCAAAATGGCCTTGTGCTGCTTTTGGAAAATGGGCATGATTGGGACTCTTAGCACCCTGAGAGTAGAGGAATAGGGTTGCCAACCTCTGGATACTAGCTGGAGATCTCCCGCTATTACAACTGATGTCCAGCCAATAGAGATCAGTTCACCTGGAGAAAATGGTCGCGTTGGCAATTGGACTCTATGGCATTGAAGTCCCTCCCCTCCCCAAACCCCACCCTCCTCAAGCTCTGCCCCCAAAATCTCCAGGTATTTCCCAACCCAGAGTTGGCAACCCTTAACTATGGAACATCTATCAAGCCACTTTGGGACCTTTGTGAAGGAGAAAAACAAAGAAAGAGTTTAATTTAAACACAAATAAATCAATGGCTTCTTACAGCGCAATCATAAATAGAGTTACACCCTTCTACTCTCCTACTGGTCAGCCAGGCCCGTTGATGTCAGTGGGCTTAAAAGGATGTAACTCTGCTTATGATTGCTTTGTTAGGGCCCTTATTGTCCTCATGGGGTCTACAGCATGTCAATAAGAGTGTCCCAAAGCAACAGAATTAACTAAACCATAATTTAAACCTTGTTCTTTTTATGGTTGCCTATATTGATTCAGCCCTGACCTGGATGGCCCAGGCTAGCCTGATCTCATCAGATCTCAGAAGCTAAGCAGGGTCAGCCCTGGTTAGTATTTGGATGGGAGACCACCAAGGAATACCAGGGTTGCTGTGCAGAGGAAGGCACTGGCAAACCACCTCTGTTCGTCTCTTGCCATGAAAACCCTCAAAAAGGGGTCGCCATAAGTCTGCTGCGACTTGATGGCACTTTACACACACACACACACACACATTGATTCAACCAATAAAACTGTGTTCAACCAGGGAAACCATATTGATGTCGAAAAAACTGATAAATTCCACTTTTTTTTAAGGCTCTGCCCATAACCCACAAGATTTTGCTAGGCTGTGTCTACAGTCCACTTAATTCTAACTCTGACTTTTCAGATTCTACTGTTCCCCCCATAGATCCTCCTGGTTTTACCCTGTCTCAATGATTCCTGGCTTTACAACCTGGCCTGACTCAGAAGGCAAGTAATGCTAGTTCTTGTCCATTGGACCACATGAATTTTCTACAATATATCCAAACATCTTTCTTAGATATGTTCATGCCAATGTTATGATTAAGGCTGAAAGAGCCTAGTCTGAATGGTCCATAAATTGGGAAGGTTTTTCCCACTGTGTGTTACCTAAATTGTGTTTAACCATGTAGTCAAGAGATTCAAAGCACACACAAAAAAATGCTAGGGTAGGTAAGAATTGCATGTGCATCTCTTTTTTGTTTCTAGGACACATGGCTATTGGTATCATCAATAATTCAAAATAATTCAATAATTCAAAAAGAGAAACATCAGACATGCTTGTGGTGGCTACTTGTTTTGCCAGTCATTCTTGCTGTATTTCTAATTAAACATGACTCACAAGAAATCAGGAAGTTCTCAGGTATAAAAGTTGATCCTAACTATTGCTTTGTGGTGTACATCTTTGGTGCAGCATTATGATTAAAATGTTGGACTAGGACTGGGAAGACCCATGTTCAAATGCCCACACTGTTATCGAGCTCGCTAGGTGATCTTGGATTAGGCATGATATCTCAGTTTTACCTACCTCTAATGACTGTAAGAAAATAAAGTGGAGAAGGGAAGACCAGGCATGTCGCCCAGAGATCCTTGGAGGAAGGGTAGAACAAAAATGTCTACAACCAGTCCACAGTATATTGTCCCTTATACCATGTAATTATATTAAAATGATAGTATATGGAATTTGCATATTTTACAAAAGATCCTTAATCCTATGCAAAGAGCATTATGAAGTATCATTCAATCGATGAGGATACATGGTCATACCCTTACACAAATGCATACATCTACGTATATGTGATGTGATATATATGTGGGGTGTATATATACATACATACACACACACACACACCAGACATATCTACAGATAGGTAGAGGGTGTCTATTCATTGCTATGGATGCATATATATTCATAACTCATTTAAAGCCAAGCTTTTGTGTGTGTGTGTTTAATGTGAGCCACTGATACAAAGTTGCTAATGATAATTATAGAAGTGATGCTGATTTAGTCATTTCAAGAAAGCCATAGAGGCATAATTAGTGTCTGAATGGCCTCAATATTGCATTATTAGGAGGCTCGGGTGAAACTTGAAATGAGAACATCAAGGCTGATAGGAGAAGAGAAAACATGAAATACATACATAATTCATTCCGAGATATTATGATAAAGGTTTCGAACCAGAAACAATAATTTGCAGACAGCATCTCACGTACCACAAACTGACTGCGGCAATCATTTGGTCAACCTGTTTAAGATCAAACAGCCGTCTTCGCTATTCTCAGTGGTATCTTTGTAATAAAGTAGTAGCAAACAGACAATGTTTGCTTCTGGTCAGTTTTAAAGAATGTTCAGTTTATCAGTGGAGACTTTAATCTCAAGCTTCATAGAGTACAAAGAGAACATTGATCCTACTGTGTTGTCCTCTAGGCCACAAGACACGAGAATTTTTACATTCATTTGTCACAAGGCAACAAAAAAGAGAGAGAATGTAATACTTTGAAAACACCAAATGTTGTCTTCTAAAACAGAATAATTTCCTATTCTTTTTTTTAAATCGCTTTTATCCCCAATTCATTTTTTGCTCCCTTATAATGGCTTCTGTCCCATCATACTTCACAGTCATGACCGGGATAGAAGAGCTTCGAAGCGGAAATTCACAGTTCTGGATCCCCGCCAAGTCAGCCATTATCTAATGACCCAGCATTGAATGGAGCAATATCATTCATATAGGTCCACTTTTTGGGGGTTCTCTCTCCTGCTGAGAGGAAGCCTATATGAAGAATGGCACTTTATCCCAGCTAGGTAAAGTAATCTGCTGCAACCAAAGTCATTATTTCTGAAGAGACGAGCTCGGCAGGAAGAAATAAAGAGGATCCCATCAAATCCACACTTGGTGACTCTTGCAGCTGAATTTTATTTTGGAATCCTCCTTTACAAAAAACAACAACATCTGTATAGGCCGTAGTGGGTGAGAGTTAAGCTTTTCAGAAAGTTGGTGAGGAGGAGCCAAGGATGATGACTTAAAAATCAATGCAAAAACAGTGACCACAGGTGGTTCCCAACAGCCAAAAGGAAAATTAAATTTGCTCTTTGTCCAGTTTCTCATTGATATCATTGTTGCAAAACCAGACATTGATCTTTCCTGGTCAGTGTAATCCTAAACTGAATTACACCCTCGCAAGCCTATTGACTTGAAGGGCCTCAGAAGGATGTGACTCTGCTTAGGATGACATTTTTCAGCTTCTTCAATTGGGGCTATAATACAATTCATTGAAGCTCTGTATTTATCAAATAACCTCCATCAAAGAAGAGTACTCTTGTATGGATAGCACCATGGCTAGAACCACATACTCTGGCACCCAACAGAGACATTTCTGATCAACTTTAGTAGAGAATGTTTCGAATGCTATTGGAAAGGCCATTGGTTATATTACACCACATGACCCCAAAAGCTGATTAAAAAAATGCTGGGAAAGAAAGTTGTCACGAGATTCTCTTCCATTGTGCAATCAAACCAACTGTAGGTAGAATCGATTAGTTTTCTGCTAGTGCCTTCTCATCGCCTGATCTTAAAGGTTGATTTGCTTCAGGTCACAAAGACACAATGTGATCACATGCTCATAATGCCCATCATGTACATGGGCATTATGAGCATGACACCTTCATGATCCAAAGTACAACATACTCATGAAAGACCACAACAATCTATTCACAGGAATATCATTTGATTTGGCTTATTTGGGCAGGGAGAATCTTCCTGAATGAAAAAGGTATGGTTTCCTATCCACACAAGTAAACTATGGATGAAACAAGTACTTATAGTTTAGAGAGAGGTGGAAACAGCTGGCCTTGAACCCTCAAGAGTTTATGGCTTTTACAATGCAGTCCTAAGGAAAGTTACTCCAGTCTAAGCCCATTGAAATGAATGGGCTTAGACTGGAGTAACTCTTCTTAGGAATGCACTGTTAATATCTCAAGGATACATTACCCTTATTAAACCTTTCAACTAGTCTTTTCTTTTTTCTTGGAAAGTGAAGTGGAGGGCTCTTTTAAAGTCTCTGGTACTTCACACTGGGGAGGTGAGAATAAATCAGTGGGTAGACATGGGCAAGCATCCAACCTTAGGCCAGGGGAAGTTCCTCCAAGCTTCTTAGACAGGAGGAAGGCTTCCAACTTTCTTCAGTGGAGAGGTAGGATACATACCCATTTTCCTGGCTTTTTTAGTTCTTGCTCAACACAAAATTTGGTTCATTCTTCTAAAAGAATGAAATGGCAAAAATGGAAGGACCGTATTCACACTTTCATGAGAAATGCAATGTTCGCCTTCAATTTCTGGTGCCTGACATAATGTGCATTGTTTCTTAGCACCATGCACCCCACCTAAAAATGTTTAGCAACATGGGAAGGATTCATGTTCAAAACTACAACTTACCCTGCTAACAACTCCAGTTTCCTCTCTTATCTAGCCCTCCATATGCTTACCTTGACAGTTTTGCTCAGTTTCAAAGGAACAGCGTTTTGAATGCATTATGCATCTGCACAGTTGGCCGCAGGCAACATGGGCAACCAGCTGGTAGCTGCTGTTGGCAGATGTTCAGCACTTACTGGGTTGCTGGAAATTGTGGTTTCCTCTCTGTCTCAATCCCATTTTGGAGGCTGTAATTTCCATCTGCTCCAGGAGGAACCCAAGCTGGCAAAGCCTGGGAATTGACATGATAGGCAGGCCCCAGGTGGAGTCTATCTCCAGTTTAAAGAGCCATTCCCATGGCTGGTCAGTTCTCCAACCCTTCAAGAGATCAGGTTTTGTGGCTTGGGGAAGACGAGAACTGAGAAGGCAGAAGTGGCGGAGAGGAGAACAGACCCAGGGCAGGCGTCTCTGCTTGTGAGAGCACATGCATGCATTTGCGAAGCACCACACTGGATATTCACAAATGCCTGTGGAATATTTCTGCAAAAATGCAAACTGGTGTGGGTTGGCCTACCCAGACATAGGTTACATAATGGTAGTCAATTCTAAGGCTTAGCTGAGGTGTTTCTGCAAACCCATACCTCCTAAGACAGTTTTGGAAAGAAATAACAAACAACGATAAATTCACTGTGAAATTCCTTGCTAGATAAATTTAGGTATTTAGGACACTTATATCCCCACCATACATCCATGGTGGCTAGCAAAGAAACAACAAGATGCAAACATAAAAAACACCATAACAATCAGCAAGATAAAATGGCACACAAGGTAAACGATAAAGCCACAACTGCCAAAACAATTCATCTCTTCCAATACCCTTTGAAATACCCATTTTACATGTCTTCCTGCATTCAGAAAGCGATAGCACTGGGGTTGCCAGGACCCTCTTTGGCACCGGTGGGAGATTTTTGGGGTGGAGCCTGAGGAGGGTGGGGTTTGGGGAGGATTTTTAATACCATAGAGTCCAATTGCCAAAGCGGCCATTGGCTGGAGATCAGTTGTAATAGTGGGAGATCTCCAGCTAGTACCTGGAGGTTGGCAACCTTAGAAAGCACCCTCCAGAGACATGCTGGTGATCCATTCCAAGCACCTTCCAGAGGCACACTGGTGATCCATTCCAAAGGACTGTCCCGACTCCCCACCACAGATAAAGCCCATCCCCAAGGGATCTAAAGAACACAGTTAAGAGTGTGGAAGTATACTGGGAAATTAGGTTTGATAAGTATGAGAGTCCCAGGCCATGAAGGGCTTGTAAGGTAAGAACCAACACTTTGAATAAGGCCTGAAGAAAATAGGTAATCCATGGGATGGACATTTCACTCTTCTTCCAAGTGACTGGCCTCGGAGAGGAATCTTGCTGCTGCAATTTATTTATTTACTTTATTTATAGTCCACCTTTCTTGCTGAGACCCAAGGCAGATCACACAGTGCAAGTTAATGGCATCAATAGGATGAGACATCTAATAAGTATTGTGATCATTCCAAGATTACATTTTGTACCAATGGAAACTTCTGAGATGTCTTCAAAGCCAACCCCACAAAGAATGCTTTACAGTAGTCCAATCTGGAGGTTACAGTACCATGGAACATTGTGGCCAGGATGGCAGAGTCTAAGTAAAGGGCCAATTTATGGCATACATCCCAAACAAAAGCACTCCTAGCAACAGTGCCAGCCTTTTTTTACCATTGGCAAGGCTTGGTCCAAGATCACATCATCTAAGACTGGGCAAATCAATATCAGCTGAAAAGTCTGCCTTCCCAGCCAGATTCACCTACATCTTCTCTGGTTGAAGCATCACAAGTTTTAATAGGGTACCATGCCTCTATGTTTTAAATTGAGTTTACTTTTATAGTTTTAATGTGATGTTTTTATTGACTTATTTACATCTGTATTTTTATTGTTGGAAGCCACCCTGAGCCCGGCTGGGGAGGGGGGGAAGAAGAAGGAGGAGGAGGTAGTGGTGGTGGTATGGATATCTCATGAAACTTTGAGTAGTTTTGATGGGGTCAAATTATAAATGGAAATGTATTCTGAGTTAGTCCCTGGGACTCCAGGAGGAGTAAGTTATCCATATTTGCATGTGGGTGCCCACAAAAGGTTACTATTTTCACCGACTATCATCCTTTCTTCTAATACTGCTTAATTTCAGAGGGTGGCCATGTTGGTCTGTAGTAGAAAAGTTAGATTTGAGTCCAGTAACACCTTAGAGACCAACAAGATTTTCGGAGTATAAACTTTCCAGAGTCAGTGTTTCCTTCGTCAGACACAAGTGGGACTAGAGATTTCTGAGGTGGGAGAAGTGTTGCAAAGGAGGAACTCAGAATGCAGAGGTACAATGCACATTATGATTAGAGCAGAGGAGAAATGCTTTGGGGCAGAAACCTAGCATTTGTAGTGAGATTTTCTGCTCCCAGTTTTCTGCCACTAAGCATTTCTCCCCTGCTCTGATCATGCTGATTATACTTCTGCATCCTGAGTTCCTCCTTTGCAACACCCTTCCCACCTTCTGACTGGCATATAAGGATTCAGAAATTTCCATTGTGAGTTGTATCTGATGAAGGGAGTTTTGACTTTCAAAGTCTTATATCCTAAAAATCATGTTGGTCTCTAAGGTGCTCTAAGGTCTCTAAGGAATCAAATCTAGCTGACCTACTGCTTAATAATCTCTGTAGGTGGCCTGTCTTTATTTTTCAATACTTTCTCAAGAGCCATTTATTGGAGAACACTGGTCCCTCATTTATGGCATCATCATCTGGCACCATTGAGGTGATTTGCCATGACTCACATAGCAATCATTTCAACTATACTTTTGCATTACTTAAAAAGACGTTTTCCAGATAAAACAAAGACCAAAAAAATTGAAAAAATACAGATTATCTCACAAAGAAACAGGGCTTTGTGTCAGAATTTAGTTGAGTCTAACGCAATAGCAAAAAGATCAAACAACTATCATTTGATAGTGGTGCTGATAGATGTTCTTCAAACTAAAGTGAACTCAGGAGTACTGGTATGATTATTGTTTTTCATCCTTTTAAAGAAACTATGATCGAACTTCATTCATATAGGAACAGCCTACCAAAAATATCTATCAAAGTTGAGGATAATGGCAGAATTCCCTTACACAAATTTTATAGTAGGTATCCAGCAGATGTGATCTCTGGTAATGAATATATGTAATGTATATATAAGGCTTAATTTGGTAGTTCTTATCTCAGGAGAATCTTGGGATGGGGGGAGCAAATGCTCAGCTTGGAACACATGCCGCATTTTGCAAGCCATCCTTATAAACTTAGATGTGCTTGGCAACCATCTCCTGTTAAAACGGCGGTATTGCCGTGTGCCTGGATGGGCATATTGCCACTCTAGCAGATGGGCACGAGTGTGCATATGCCAGAGTACCAGGACATACTTTTAAGGGTCTAGACACCCATTATACCTACAAAGAATATTGATACAAGAATTAAAGTGCTATAGTAATTCCCTTCTAGAACATACCAGTTTGTATTTCTGTAGAATACAGGAGTTCCGTGAAATTCAAATACATTGAAGAATCATGTCTCATCATGCTACCAATGGTCTCATTAAGCTTGATGGCCCCAATCCAAGTCATTTCGTGAGACTAACAGCCCATTCCTGAGCTTTCAGTGGCCGGGGACAGCAGGGAGGAGGCGCTGCTGCGGCTCCTCCTAAGTCGTTCCATAGCCTCTGAAAGCTTTTCACCCCATTGAGAATAGCGAGGCTGTGCTTGCCAAAAATCAGGCACAGGATCACTCTTATCCCCACTGGCGTACCCAGGGCAAAAGGGGACAGGAGGCTGCCTATAGGCAGCCCCACCCCAGGAATGCCCCCGGGATGCTGGGATGCCCCCTGGAATACCAGCATGGGCCTGTACGCCAGTGGGATGCCGACGGAAGGCCCCGGCCTGTATGCCAGTGGGATGCCGGTGGAAGGCCGCAGCAGCATCAGAAGACCGGTGTCCGGGCCTCCCTGCCAGCATTGGGGCCACTTACGGCAGTGTAAGTAGCTCGGACACTGGTGTGTGTGTGTGTGGGGGGGGCAACGCTGGCACAACCCCTTCCTGGCCTCCTGAGGACTTTTGTCCTCAGAAGTTAGGAATGCACTGTTAGACCTAACCAGGTTTCTTGGCATCAATACATTTCTGAAAAAAGGATTAACCAAAGCTGTGGGGTATGCACCTTCTGCACAGAGACATACCAGTGTAATCCAATAGCTACAGTTTTGCTGTTTATCCAAACTTGGAATGAGATCCACATTTTGGGATGGGCTATGATATTGTCTAATATGGATGGATCTTATGTCATTCTAGTTTTCAAAGCGTTTGCAGGCCACTCAGCTGAAACATGCCACCAAATCACAAGCACACCATATGATTACCTGGCACTAGTTTCTCCCATGCCCAATATGCACACCTGGCATTATAATCTCCCTGTACTCATATATACTTGACTCTATAAAGGAAACCACAGCCCTCAGTTTGCAAGATCTGAACAAGGCTGTTAAGGATAGGACACTTTGGAGGACATTGATTCATAGGGTCGCCATGAGTTGGAAATGACTTAACGGCACTTAACACGCACACACTCAGATGGCAGGGATTTTTAAAAACGTGGACAGTAACCACATAATTTATTGCTGCTGCCCACATAGCATATGTAACTTATTTATACCAATAGGGACCCAAAGCAGCTTACAACAAATAGGGCTGCCAACCTCCAGGTACTAGCTGGAGATATCCTGCTATTACAACTGATCTTTAGCCAACAGAGAACAGTTCACCTTGAGAAAATGGCCACTTTGGCATTTGGACTCTATGGCATTGAAGTCCCTCTCCTCCTAAACCCCGCCCTACTCAGGCTGTGCTCCAAAAACCTCCCGCTGGTAGTGAAGAGGGACCTGGCAACCCTAACAACGTCCCCCCTCCTCCATTTTATTCTCACAACAAGCACCACCCTGTGAGGAAGGTTAGGGTGAGCAAGAGGGACTGGCTCAAAATCACCTTAGTGAGCTTTCATAGTTGATTGGGGATTTGAGCCTGGGTCTCCGAGATCCTTATTTGCCGCTCTGACCATGATGCCAACCCTGTTCTCTTTTGCAGTTGGGCCAAGGGACATGACAAGAGAACACTAAGAGCCCTAACAAATCTTTTGAAATAGACTATGGCACTGTAGAGAACTGCAAAGGAGAGAAGAAGGCCATACCAAGTTAGCTATTGTGATGGCTAAGCTGAGCATTAACTTAGAGGGTTGGGGGTGTCTGTTTTCCCATTTTGGGTCAGGTAGTGTTTAGCTCCCACCTTACCATTAATATGCTCAAGGCACCTAAGAGAAATCAAACTTTCCTCGCACCAAAGAGTAGCTTATGGGCTGGGAATCCAGCTACGAGCAATTGACACTGGCAAGTGGTTATTGTAAGCATGTTCTTGGCACCATCTTCAGCCAAGATAGCAGGAGGGCCTGTAGCTCAGTGGTAGAACATCTGCTTGGCATGCTGAAGGTCCCAGGTTCAATCCCCGGCATCTCCAATTAAAAGTTCTGGCAGTGGGTGATGTGAAAGTCCTCTGCCTGAAACCCTGGAGAGCCACTGCCAGTCTGAGTAGACAATACTGATGTTGATGGACACATTCTTGTATAAGATGATTAAATTGTCTCCTGAACACTAACTGACTCCGATCATTTTAGATGTTGATACAGGCCTTTACCACTCCCTTGCAGTTTTATCAACATATTCCTTGATTTTCTATTTTGTATAAAACTTTAAAATTCAATGATAAGTCATTTAAGCTTGCTCAAGAGAGCCGCTGTAGTGGTGCTCCCAGGCACACCACAATGATTGGAACCACAAACCAAACACTCTGTGGATTCTTTAAAAAATCTCACCATCTACTGCAGAAATATAATGGATCTTTCAACAAGTACACTAGAGCTACTCATAAATGTATTTGCCTTGGGGACATGAAATCAGAGTAGCTATTTGTAATACACTGAAATGGCCCAGGCAATAGAAGAATTTACATAATACACCTGCCTGCTTTAAAACATACTGTGCAACTTTTCAAATCTCTCTCTCTCTCTCTCTCTGTGTCTCTCTACACATGCATGTATAAATATAATTATGCAGAAAACACGTGGCTTTAAAATCTACTGGAATCATTTACCCCCAAATGCCTCAAATACTAGTGATGTATTGTAAAACCATTTATGTCTTCAGATAGTTGGCTCTGACTTCTAATTTAGGACAGATTTTTGTGGTGGGACAAACTCTTGCTAAGTTACAATTAGTGGCTGAGATTCTATACAAAATCTCCATTGACGAAAAATTTCTATCAGTGGACCAGGATTTCTCTGCCCCCTGTTGCGGCCCAAAATGTACCCCCATGCTGCTCTTAAGGTACAGGGGATCCTCCAGGAACAGCATGAGAGGTTGGAGGTCTGTCATAGGAGGGGAGAATTGCTGAAAATTCCTCCCTCCTCCATCACTGGACATTTCCTATGGCCCCAATAGTAGAATAGAATCATAGAGTTGGAAGGGACCAGCAGGATTATCTAGTCCAACCCCCTGCACAATGCAAGAAATTCACTACCTCCCCCACACACACCCAGTGACCCCTACTCCATGCCCAGAAGATGGCCAAGATGCCCTCCCTCTCATGATCTGGCTAAGGTACATTGGTCACTGCTTTCAAGGAGACTTTAGAGTGCATTTCTATGGAGAGTTACTCAAACCTAAGCCTGTTCATTTCAATGGGTTTGAAATGAATAACTCTCCTCAGGAAAGCACTGTTACAGTGGAATCCTAAGCAGAGTTCCATTCTTCTAAGACAACTGATGTCAATGGGCTTAGAAGGGTACAACTGTATGTAAGACTGCACTGTGAATTTTGACGGATTCTCATTCCGTATATGTACTCAAACATTTATTTCAGTATCCAACATCAAGCATAAAACACTATAGCAGCACAAGACATTGCCAGTTTTCCCAGTTTCCTTTTTAACATTAACAGTTAACATTGAAATGAATGGGCTTAGACTGGACTAACTCTCCTTAGGATTGCACTGCAAGGGTCCCCTCAAAATTTCATACCAAGACAGACAAAAGGTGTCCAAGAACATAGGGACATGAAGAGGTTGCATGTTCATCTGTTTACGAAATATCCAGCAATTCTGGCATCTCTGGTTTCGTTCGCATGTTGGAAGCCACTGCAATGCATCCAAATTCAACTCCACTCCCTTCGTATTAAGGCCACAGGAGATGCTCATGGTGTAGCACCAGTGTCAGCCCACTAGGAGACTGTTGGTGTAGGAAGGAACTTTGACATATAGCCTTCCCAAAGGACTATGGACTTCCTGTTTACTCTGAATCAGATGGGAGAAATCACCCACAGCGGTCCTCATTGGTAAGAAGAAGGCGAGTTGGCTTTTCTCTACTTTTAAGGAGCCACATAGTGGCTTACAATCACCTTTGCTTCCCCTCCCCACAACAGGCACCTTGTGAGGTAGATGGGGCAGAGAGAGATCTGAGAGAACTGTGACTAGGCCAAGCTCACCCGGCAGGTTTCATGTGGAGGAGTGGGAAATCAAACCCAGTTCTCCAGATTAGAGTCCGCCGCTCTTAACCACTCCACCACATTGGTAATACTGGAAGGCCCCTGAGTAGGGTTGCCAGCTCCAGGTTGAGAAATACCTGGAGATTTTGGGAGCGGAGCTTGAGGAGGGCGGTGTTTGGGGAGGGGAGGGACTTCAGTGCCATAGAGTCCAATTGCCAAAGTGGCCATTTTCTCCAGGTGAACTGATGGAGATCAGTTGTAATCGCAGGAGATCTCCAGCTACTACCTGAAGGTTGGCAACCCTACCCCTGAGCCATTTCACCCTGTGTACAACCAATTACACTGTAGATACAGCCCGCAACAGCCCATAAAATGGATGCCAGAAACGTCTAGTCCTCTTTTACCTTGGCATGACCCTTTCCCTCCATTTCATGGGTGATGGTGATGGGAAGAAGCATTATTCAAACCAGCAAAAATTTCTGCCTTGCAATATGATTCTGCGAACAAGCCTTGGGCCCTAAAAACCCCCATAAAACTTTGGAAATGCATTCCTGAAAAACTTGTATTTTGAAACTAGATCTTCCAGTTAAGGAAGTAAAATACACGACTTCACTGCTTCTTGCTGATCAGAGGGGTTGCATATTGTATGCTGGATTTCCATGTTCTTTCAGGTCAGCTTAAAGGTCCCTCGTGCTGAAGGAAGTCTGCATGCGCTACATTTCAAATTATATTCTTAAAACAAATCCTCAACCGTGTGGATCAGTGCTATGCAATGGCAACTGGTATTCACTGAAGATTCCCTTCCTCATAGTCTTGATTCTCCTGAGTGAAACAGAAATAATGCAAGATTGCTACATTTCACTAGACGAGCTGAGACCCAGAATAGGAGAAACTGAGGAAGAAGATGCCCCCATCTGAGCATTCAGTGAAGGATTGAACAGAGCCATACATATGTACCTCTGTATACTCACACTCACAGGATTCTTCTGCACAGTAAGGAACTTGCATCCCTTTTGCGTATTGTGATATTTGTGAAAAATAGCCACTGCAAGGAAAGGTACCTCTTTTAAGAATCATCTGAAAAGTAACATCTTCCTTGGAGTGGGAACTCAGGGCTAATTTATGTAAGCCGACACAGTTTTCATACAACAAACTTTCACGGTACCCCATATCTTTTCAGAAAAAGGTTTTCAAACAGAGTCGCTTCATACACTTTATTGAGAATCTGTAAATCCCCATGGGTTGGATCCAACTAGCTTTTCCACTCAAGAAAAGAGAAGGAGAAGTCCCATTGACCACCAAAGACTTTGCTGAGGATCATAGGATCAACATACATGAACACATGAAGCTGCCTTATATTGAATCAGACGCTTGGTCCATCAAAGTTAGTCTTGTCTACTCAGACTGGCAGTGGCTCTCCAGGGTCTCAGGCAGAGGTCTTTCACATCACCTACCTGCCTAGTCCCTTTAACTGGAGATGCCGAGGATTGAACCTGGGACCTTCTGCATACCAAGCAGATGCTCTACCAGAGCCACAGCCCCTCCCAAAGAAATGGGAGTGTTGAGGCGCCTTGAACGCATGTAGCTGCCTTATACTGAACCAGTATATACTGATTCAATATATACTGATTATACTGCCTTATACTTGGTCCATCAAAGTCAGTATTGTCTACTCAGACTGGCAGCGGCTCTCTAAGGTCTCAGGTAGAGGTCTTTCCCATCACCTACTTGCCTAGTCCCTTTAATTGGAGATGCCGGAGATGGACATAGATAAAAGATATGTGGGACAGAGGTTGTAGTAAGGAGGGGAATTAGGTGAAATTGAGTGAAAAAGCTGGCTCGATACAACTCAGTGTTGCAATTGCCAACGTTGTGTGGACTCATTATTTCAATTATCTGACATTTTTATTTTGGTTCTGATGATTCTAAACACAAATATTTCTTTTCGGATGTACAGATCATTTTTGTTCATCTGTTTTCACCGCTACCCCAGTTAATATTGACAGGAATCTGAAAAATTCATTAAATTAGAAGTTCCTTGTGAATATTTACTATAAATAAACATGGCAGCCTGTCAGCTGTCAGCAAACCTGTCAGGAATGGGAATGAAGAATACCAAACAGACGATGAAATATCTTATAGGATGAACCTTTGATTATGAGCTTTTGAATAATTGAGTTTGCCGTCAGAGTGTTGGAGAGTTCTGTGCAACTGACCAAGCTTGCATATTCTAGGGAGAGTGGGGGGCCAGGCGGTATCGCCAGCACAATAATGTCATTTCCAGGAAATACCTGGAAGCAATGGCGGTGTATCTAGGAACTGCCAGAAACTCTATGGTGAAACTTAGATCTACCTTGTTTTACGAGAAAGCTGTGAAGACCAAGTTGTTGAGCATCATGTTTTGTTTTTTTACCAAGTTGGTCTTCTGTCCTTCTGGTTTGACTCTATTCCTCACAACATGTTTGACTAGCTCCGCCTGTATTCTCAAGGCACGGCTTTCTGTTCTTCTTTTTATTTTATTTTTAAACCCTGCAAGATCATTCACAAGATTCCATTTTTCTAATTTATTGAAAGTCACAAATCCTTGCCACACACTCACAATAATGTCTGTGTTATAAATTATTTGAACTCTTGCAGTCAATCACTTTCAAACACAAAGGTAACATGGCAGCACAGCTTCCCAAAGGGACGCGGCTTTCTGTTGTCTGCTCCGGATATCTAAAATGAGACAAGAATGACACATCAAGCATTTCAGGCTGGTGATTTCCTGCTTATTAGTCACATGCAAGTTCTTAGGGCAGCCTGAGACATGCATTTACTCAATGGGTTCTAGCACACATGGTGCTTTTCCGCCCCGTGCATCAAAATGCACAACTAAAGCATGAGTGTTTCTGGTCATTTCTAATAACTTGCATATCTTAGATTGCTCTTCATTGGGTTGTTATCTTTAAGGAGGTTATGGGAAACGAGTGAACACACTAACTTCCTTATACATGCATTTGCCTGTATGGTGGCGGAACACATTTTTAAAAAAAGAAATGAACGCTAACATGATAAAGTTACATCAAAAGACCCCCCTATAGAAAATGTGGTTTTGTAATAAAAAAAGGCAGTGACAGTATTGCATTGGGGGGGGGGTGATTCTAGAACTGTGTCGATCTATGGCAGCAAAAATAAAAGTCTTGTGGCAACTTAAAGAGTGACATTTGTTATGGCAAACGCTTTTGTGGGCTAGACACTTGATGTAGACCATAGTCTACAAACATTTGTGCCACAATAAATCTCTTAAAAATGGCACACATTGTGGCCCACAAAACATTTTTTAGTATTGCAAAAAAAAAAAAAAAAACTATTGTGAAAGAAACACGCCTTACAGGCGTGTTTACTCAGAAGTAAGTCACACTGAGTTCAATAAGGCTTTCTCCCAAGTAATCTTGAATTTGGAGGCCAAATTAATTGACTCTAGAGGACCTAGGGTGGCCATCTTCCTGGTACTAACTTGAGATCTCCTGTTATTACAACTGATCTCCAGACACTAGAGATCAGTTCAACTGGAGAAAATAGCCGCTTTGGCAATTGGACTCTATGGCATTGAAGTCCCTCCCCTCTCCAAACCCTGCCTTTTTCAGGCTCCATCCCAAAAACCTCCCGCCGGTGGCGAAAAGGGACCTGGCAACCCTAAGAGGACCCCCATTCTGTCATTATACAATAATATGAGTTTGGCTTGTGTTTTTCTCCAACAAGAAACCTTTCTCTCTCATTTAACCATAAAATTCCTAGGTTTTGTATCTGCAGGACCAACTCAAAGTATTGTGCTGATTGAATTTAATGGAGAGGGACTCAGAAATTAGCACATCAGAATATTTTCCTTCTTCTTTCTCACTCTTACGATCCACTTCCAACAAGAGAAGGGGACAAAGCAGCCAACTTTTTGTTATGTGTCTCATCCAGAAAGCCTGGCCCAGGATTAGCTCAGGAAATCTCATGAGATTACCCCTTGCTCTTGAGCAGGAGTCAAATGTGAAGAGGAAATGGCTCTGCAGCAAGTCAAGCTGAGCAGCCCCTGCTGAGCTAGTTGGGTTGCCAACCTCACGTGGTGGCTGGAGATCTCCTGGGAGTACAACTGATCTCCAGGCGACAGAGATCAATTCACCTGGAGAAAATGGCCGCTTTGGCAATTGGACTCTATGGCATTGAAGTCCCTCCCCTCTCCAAACCCTGCCTTTCTCAGGCTCCATCCCAAAAACCTCCCGCCGGTGGCGAAAAGGGACCTGACAACCCTAAGAGGACCCCCATTCTGTCATTATACAATAATATGAGTTTATACCCCACTGAAGTCCCCTCCTCCCCAAACCCCACCCTCCTGAGGCTCCACCCCCAAAATCTCCAGGTGTTACCCAACCCGGAGCTGGCAACTCTATGTGCCAGTACTGCAAGGACACTCCACTCAGGGGGACTTACGGTAGCATTTGCTTGCCCACTGAATCATACCCCAAACTGGAAATAGTGTAGAAGGAGCCAGCTGGTGAGAAGTCTGGGTCAAGCAGCCCCTGAGGCTCGGACAGAGTTGCTGGGCCTTGGCAGTGCTTGCTCTTGGCCACCAGTAGCCCTCTGGAGCAGGACATTTCCCTGTAAGTTAAGTTGCCTGTCCAGCCCTGCTTTTGACCATGGGTTGTCATTCAAAATAATAATCTGGTCACGAGTCATGATTCACTCAACCCCTGACCAAATGAAATTCAGTGAGATCAGTCATGTGAATGCTGTTGCCAAACTGGAGTTAGCCAGGGTAAATTTTACCAAGCTCATGAATGGTTGGGTGTCGCACACCAACGTCAATTAAACTTGTGGATACAACAGCTCATTTGACCTTTGGAAATTTGAGTCTTCTGCCTTCATCTTGGAGATTTGTTTTAGGAGCTGCTTTGCTCTGTGTGAACTGGCTGAGGCAAGAAATTGCACAGACCACAGCCTTGCCTGGTAAGTTAGCACATCTACCCATCCTAGGTTTGCCAACCTCCAGGTAGTGAAAAAATACAAAATTTGTGCTGAAACTTGGAGTATTTAGCAAAAAAGCAGCAACTATGTCTAAACAGTATCTACTAAATATACATCAACTAATTACATGTCGGAAACCGTACTGAATTGCTAAACAATAACTTTATATATCAATATGTTTCCTGCATGTAATTAGTTGATGTATATTTAGTAGATACTGTTTAGCCATAGTTGCTGCTTTTTTGCTAACCTCCAGGTATCAGCTGGAGATCTCCTGCTATTACAACTGATCTCCAGCCAATAGAGATCAGTTCACCTGGAGAAAATGGCTGCTTTGGCAATTGGCCTCTATGGCATTGAAGTCCCTCCCCTCCCCAAACCCCTCCCTTCTCAGGCACCACCGCAAAAACCTCCCGCCAGTGGCGAAGAGGGACCTGGCAACCCTAACCCATCCCCCCTCAAAAGTGGTAAGTGGTGCTGGCAAATGTCATCCCCCCCCCAACAGTACTGACAACACTCTTGAGTGTTTACCACAAGGAAAAGGGGGGCAGGTACTCTGCACAGTCCAGTGTCTGCATAGTCCAGTGTTCTCTCACCAGAGGTCTACAATTAATGAGTTGTGTCTGCTGATTTCCTCTTCTTGTTTTTCTGTACCCAGCTTATGCAAGGTGCATAATCTGTTTTTCTGTACCCGGCTTACACTTTTGAGAGGTTGTCTATTGCACACATGCAACTGGCGTAACCCTGACTGTTATCGCTATTGCAGAAATGGAGCTACATGCTACAAGGCAGACCACACGTGGCAGTGGGCAACATTTATTTATTTTAATGTCTAAATGCTCATGTCCTGAAGTCTTAGAACAGATAACTCTTGAACCTAGAAGCTGATGAAACCCACAGGATGAAACAACCAATGGAATTTATAATGCTATGGCTACGTCCACACTGCGATTCTGCAAATGGAAGGATTTCCACCTGTCCCCCTACCCACCAGGAGCAGCATTTTGGGAGGCATTTTGGGCTTTAGCAGGAGAGGCAAAAAAGTCATGCTCCATGGATGGAAATCCTTCCGTCTGTGAAATACTCTGGTGGATTGAAGCCAATGTGTGGATCCTACGCATGAGTCTGCATTGCATTTCTGCACTCGGGAGTTCAGGACCTCTGCATGGATATGAATTTAGGCCTTGATCTCAGTTGTGAAAGTATCAACGATGTGTCAGATTGAAGCAGAGGAGAGGAAACCCCTTCCTCCTATGCCCATTCCCTCCCCCTCAAAATATCATAAGAACGTCAAATAATTTTCAAAAACGATGATGAAATCTGAACTCAGGACAAAAGGGATTAAAAAGAGAGCAGGAGGACTTTTATTTGAGGAAGTTCTGGATGGAAGTATCTGACTGTTCCCTAAGAAAATGAGATCCAGATGTGGAATCCCCTGCATTGCTTGTACTAATGTCCCCTTGACCCCAGTGCTTTCCCCCCCTGCCCTGCTTAATGCAACCTAATCAAATTGCGAGCTGGATGGAGGAAAAGTTATGCAGCAAGAAGCTGCTTAGGACATTTCCCCTCTTAAAAGCATCCACCCCAACCTTCTTGTTTTCTCAACTGCATGTACAGATTACAGCCACGTAAGGTCTATTCCAACATGAACATGGGTCGGAAAAGGATCTGGTCTGCTACAATCGCTTTCTCTCTCCTCACACGTACTCAGAATACTTAGAACTGTTCTTAGACGAGGGCACATGTCATGCTGAAAACCAGTGAAATGGTTAGGCTAGTCTGTGCTAATTCATTAGAGATTCTGCAGATTTCCTGGCAAATATATTCGTTATGCGATCATACCATGCTTGACAGTCGCAATCCCTTGCGAGCCAAACGTCCCGTCTGTTCACCTGCCCATCAACCACCAAATGGCTTTTGACCAGGTTTGTAGCTGCTCAGCCGCTGTAGTAGTGTAATATCATGCAGTAGGCAGGACAGATTCTCTGTGGGTTCATAGATGGGCATGTCAAGTCATTAAATGATGTGTGGGGGGAAAGAACACCTCCCATAGGGTTGTGCATAACATCCATGCACAAAATAACACTGATAACATGGAATTTAACACTAAATGGTAAGACTTTGTTTTGAAAAGCTGAGCATTTACTTACAATCTGATTAATGTGATCACTATTTGTTTATACCCTTGGTTGTCAAGTAGTATGCAGTGACAGCAGGGATGTGGAAAGGCGGAAGTAGGACTATCATCAGGCTCCGTGAGAATGCCCAAGTGCAACACAGTGACTATTGCGCTGTACTTTTTCAATATTTGAAAAGTAACCAGATGAACAGGCTAAAATAACCCACAGACCCATCAAAGGATAATTGGCTCCCTGGCAAACAGATGGTGAGCCAAACCAGTGGGGGTTCAATCATCTTTATAATTCACTGACTTAATGGATACTCCTGGGGCCAAACTAAATGAGACAGTGGCTGGCCTGTTTGTAGAACTGGGTCTACCACAGGGCACCTAAAAGGGGTGGGGTGTGGAAATTTAAAGCACTTCATTGGATATTGTGCAATTATTGCACTAAGTGCAATCTTCGCAGACAGGAAAATCCAGTTGTGAATGGCTGCTATTGTTCAGTGGTCATGCAATCGTCGGGCAATATGCACCAATGCATGGATGCAGACAGAGCTCTGCAGAATGAAATAAAATTAACTCTAACCTTTGGAAGACAGTTTGAAATGACTTACCATGTTTTCAGTAGATCCTCAGGCATGGATACTGGTTAGGGTAGGAGGTCAGGGTTGTGGAACCAGGGGTGTGTTTATTCAGCAAGATCTTGTTCTCTTCTCTCCCTTCAAGAATGTACAAGATGAATGGAGCAAAATTTTCTTATATGCTGTATTGGATAAAGTCACCTTTTAAACTTCAGATCTGCTCTGGAATGCAATTAAAGAATTGCATAGGCTTTCCCCCCCCCCCCTTTGACCAGTAGCTGCGGCAAACAGTCCATTTTAAGAATCTTTTGACTGAAATATAGACCTTCTGTTCCATGAACAATGGTTCATTCAGCTGTGGCTTGGCGACAGCCCTTTAGATACCTCCATTTGAAACCTAGTATTGTAAGAAAATTGGGAATCATAAAAAATTATATCAGAGCAGGGATTTCCCAGTCAGTGGGTGGTACCGAGAACCAGACAAGAAAAGACCTTGTCCATCTGACTGGCAGATTTTCCTGGGAGCTGTGGTAAGGAAACAAAATGGCAAACCTTTGTAATGCTCATAAAAATACATTTTCTAAGGTGATTTGTTTTGGCACTATCAGCAATGGTGAGGGGCTTGTCTACCTCTGAAATCTAATTCCAGCACTAGTTGCAAATCCACCAGTGGTGAAAATATTACATTTACCGATAATCTGACCTCAGAGAGAACATGATAATGAGATCCACCAACAGCTCATTTCTAGCTTAGAATTCTTGATGGTTTATTTAGTTTGACTGACTGCAGTAGATTGCCGCTATGAATATAGTTGCTAGGGGAGGAATGCCTGGGCACTGCGTTTCTTTTAAAGGGGTCAAGAATTTGCAACTTTGTCGACACAATGCAGACGGTGTAATGCCAGAAAACAACACAACAGTTAACATCTCTTGTACATGGCAAAGTTAGGATTCAGAATTAATTATTCAACAATTATGCCAGACCCCCCCCCCCAATATGTGTGTTGTGAAACATTAGGAATGTGGAGCAAATATTCAGAAACAATGCCAATGTAATCAGCAAGGGGAACGTTAAGAAGTGGTTTGAACTAGTACAAATACCTTGGGATTCCAGTATCTCAAATTACCCAAAGCAGCATCCCTCATGCATGTCAGTTAGGCCAGTCCTGATTAGGGGGGTGCATTCGGATATGCTGAACTGGGAAAAGGTGACAGCTTTTTTTGGGTGGGGGGGGTTCAGCAAGAAAAAAAACAGCTATCCGGATTAAGCCAAAAAGCCCAAACCCGAAAAGCCCCCCCTCCCCAATTCAGCTTTTTTTTTGGCTTTTCGGTTTTACCATGGCCCATGTAAGGGCACAGTGAGAAAAAATGGGGAATTTTTTTAAAAAAAATAAAGCCCATTTGTGAGGCTGGCAATTGGTCTTTAAATAAATTTTAAAAAACCCTTTAAACCCACCTTGGCTGGTGTTCTGCTTGGCTTCCAGGTGGGTTCTGCTGGGCTGGCAAAGGTGCCCCTCCCTTTGCTGGATTGCTGTGGAAGGAACAATCTTCTATTGCCCTTTTCATGTCTTTTGGGCGGTTTCCAGGGCAACAGGAAGGAGGGGAAGAGGCATCTTGAAGGGGAAAATAGGAGAGTTCACTGGAGCTTACCTATTTGGCCAATATTCTGGTGTGGAACCAGGGGGGTGGGGAAGAGAGGCCAAAAATCCTTGCAAGGCCTGAGGGACTGGTTGTCTTCTCTTGTTTGGTTGTGTGGTTCTTGGGTGGGGGTTTTTTTGGCAGTTTAGTTGGTTGCAGAGCTTTTTGTATTTTTTTTTTTTTTTTTTGCCCTTGTGTGGCTGGACATGGGTTCTGTTGGGCTTGTGCTGCCCAAGCGTGCCTGGGTTTTGCTGGGCACCTGTGCATTGAATTGGCTTGGCTTGTGGCTTTGTCTGGGCTGGCAAAAATGCCCCCACACCTTCAGGCACCTGGCATTGTGTAGTTGGACATGGGTTCTGTTGGGCTTGTGCTGCCAGAGCATGCCTGGGTTTTGCTGGGTGCCTAACTCGTTGGACTGGCTTGCAGCTTCACTTGGGCTGGCAAAATTGCCCCCATACCTTCAGCTACCTGGCATTGTTTGGTTGAACATGGGTTCCATTAGATTTGCACTGCCAGAGTATGCCTGGGTTTTGCTGGGCACCTGCCTGTTGGATTGGCTTGCGGCTTTGTCAGGGCAGGCAAAAGTGTCCCATGTTTTGTTTTTCTTGTGTTGTGTTTGTGTTTCTGTTTTGTTTTTGACATTGGTTCTGTTAGGCTTCGCAATGCATTGGTTTGTGGTTCCCACTGGATTGGGTATGGTTCTGTTGGGCTTGTGTTGGTTCTTGGGGTGGGAGGCATTGACCTGTGGTTGCTCACAGGCATGCCTCTTTCCTTTTCCCCTGGAGGAAAAAAGGAAATGATGGGAGGATGGGGGCCTGGGTAACTGTTTTGCCACAGCTGCTGGCAATCCTCCTCAGGAGAACCCCCACGTTTGGTGAAGTTTGGGTCAGGGGATCCAATTCTATGGGCACACAGTTTTCCCCAGAACCCCACAAAGAACTCCCATTGAATGCAATTGGAGCAAAACAGTTTCCCAGCCCTCCCATTGAAGTCAATGGTGGGAACTTTTCCCATGAGATGCTCAGGTGTGACATTGGCCCATTAAAGTCTATGGGGAATTTTTTTTGGGGGGGGGGGTCTCTGAAGAGGCAGATGCCCAGGTTAGCCTGATCTCATCAGATCTCAGAAGCTAAGCAGGGTCAGCCCTGGTTAGTATTTGGATGGGAGACCACCAAGGAATGCCAGGGTTGCTGTGCAGAGGAAGGCACTGGCAAACCACCTCTGTTAGTCTCTTGCCATGAAAACCCCAAAAAGGGGTCGCCATAAGTCGGCTGCAACTTGATGGCACTTTACACACACACACACACACTGAAGAGGCTGTTTTTCAAGGTAGAGGGACCAGAAGAACCCCCAAGTTTGGTGAGGTTTGGGTCAGGGGGTCCAATTTTATGGGTCCCCAAAGGGGTGCCCCATCTATCCAATGAAGTTAATTGTTTCCAATGGAAGATGAAAAGCAGCCCCCCCAATTCCCCATAGACTTTAATAGAACTGAATATTTTTAAATATCTGAAAAAAGCTGGAAAAAAACCATTTACCTGTTTTTCCAGCTTTTCCAAAACGTTTCGGGTCCAATAAACCCAAATCCAAAAAATACCCCCCCCCAAAATGGTGCACAACACTAGTCCTGGTCTGCATAGCACTGACAATACAAAAACAGCAGGAAATTCCTTTCCTGTCTTGACAGACTCTAACAAACATCCTCACAGCAAGGAAGTTTTCTGCCTCACTCATCATCCAATGTCTTAATGCATCATTTGGTGCTTTATTCAAGACCAAACCTAAGCACAGGCAGTCAGAGTCCAGCAGCCCGCTCTTTAAGTCAAGGTTTTTTTGGTAGCTGGGGGAGGGGGAGAGAATATATTTTCTCAAGCAGCGAACAATATGCAAGCAACTATGGAATAGACCAGTTAGCACCAGAAGCCTGCATTTCCCTTTGTCTACTCCATCAGGGCCCAGAGGTATGACCTATTTTCAAGACCATGGTAATACTCTGGGACCCCACCCCCAAGAGTTTGTTGGCATGGGAAGCATCAAAGGAACTTCTTTGAATTTTGTGAACATGTTGGCCTTTATCTTATCCCTCCACTAAGCATAGTTTTAAGCCTTCGCCCTAGGCTACAGAGCCTTCCTCCATCTTAAGGGGCTCTTTTTCCAATGGAAGAGCCACTAAAGTTGGACAAAGACCCCAGAGGCTGGCGAAGTTTCTTCTAGCCTAAGAGAGGAGACCAAGCAGTGTTTTGATTTGAATGTTGGGGCTTCTCCCCACTCAGGACTGAACAACAATTATTGCCCCCTCCAACTCGCATTAATGAAATCCAAGACAGATGTTACTGCTAAAATTAATCCCCATTTTCCCATCAAAGTAATGTTAAAATGGCATCAAAGAAATAAACAAATTGGGAGTTGTGGCAAAAACAACAAAAAATGGCCAAAAAGAAAAAGTAACTTTTTTTTTTTTAAGAAAGAAAGAAAAATAGATGTATTTGTACAGAGACAGAGATGGGGTAGATATTGAGAGGGGACTGGAAGAAAAAAATAGTGATAATTAACTCCTTCAGTGTTTTATGTTTTTAAAAATTGCAAATAATGGGAAAACTTTCTCCTCATTCACTTAACTCGGTATTGAATCGTACTGCTGATGTATAGAGACTCTTTATTTTTAGCTCTCACCCCTTTAAGAGTATTACTATGGGAAATAGGGTTGCCAAGTCCAGGTTGGAAAATTCCTAGAGATTTTTGGGGTTAAGCCTGGACAGGACAGGATTTAGGGAGCAAAGGGAGCTCAGGGAGATATAATGTCATAGCGTCCACCCTCCAAAGCAGCCATTTTCTCCAGGGGAACTTAGATCATTTGGAATTCCAGGAGATCATCTTCAGGCCCACATCTAGACATTGGCAACCCTAACACTGGGGTAAAAAAGCTTTATGAGACAATGGGACAAAAAAACCCTCCACAACAGCTAGATTCGAGTCCAACAGCACCTTAGAGACCAAGATTTTCAGAATACAAACTTTCGAGAGTCAAAGCTTCCTTCCCCAGATACTGTCTGGCATATCTGATGAAGGGAGCATTGACTCACAAAAGTTTATACCCCAAAAATCTTGTGGGTCTCTAAGGTGCTACTGTAATCAAATTTAGCTGTTCTACTGCAGACCAACAACACGACTACCCTCTGAAACTATCTTCATGGGACAAAAAAAAAGCTCCCAGTTACAGAGGCTACCCAAGGCTTACTGGACTTCTGCACACTTAACTGAGACAAGGATGAAGTCTTACAGGGATTTCACAAGGACCATTTTAGTATACAATACAACATTTGTTTTGGAATTTTAGAGCTGTAAAAGAGAAAGCAGAAATCTGGGACTGACTTTTCTCTCCAATGTACCTTCTATCCACTGGCTTTTAATTACACACAGATTTTTTTTTTAAAAAAAAGCAGTTCACGTCCCTCATGAAAACAGCCTAAGGCTGTCCTCTTAAGACTCCTCACTAGGAAGCAGGTCTCTCAGAAATCCACAGGACTTACTGCCAAGTAAATGTGATTTGGACTGGGCTGTTAGCTTTTTTTAAAAAAAAAAATGTGAACTGAACTTTTATTTTAAACTCTTAGTGAGTGTCCTTCAGAGACAGTGTTCGCTTTGTTATTCCAATCCACAGTAAAGAGAAAAAAAGGGCAGTGCTCGACTCCACTTTCTCTATGTTTTAAAAAGAAATCCTTCACAGCTGGCTTGAGGTGTGCATTCCTCATGCCGGCAATGTCTTCACTAGGCATGTGAGCGGAGTAACAATACATGCACAATGCATGGTGTCACTTAGCAATATATCATGGTGAAAAACAAGATTAACGACATCACCCACACATAGGGGACAGGATTTGCACTAATATGAGAAATGTAATCATTTAAAGGCACAAGAAGGAGGAAGACCAGAATGGAATCAAGGGTCATAAGGGAAAAAGAGCCCAGACCAAATATCTGTATCAAAATTTGTAGCTTTGGGGGTAAAAACAGAATGGTGGGGGGCAGCTCTGCAGCTTGATCCTATATAGAGTTACCCAGAAGCAATCCCCAGTGAGCTCAATAAGGCTTCACTGACAAGGACTGTAATCTTAGGCCATTTATGCATTGGAGGTTTTGCCTTGGATTTGCCTCTCTCTAGATGCACATTTTCCCCATCCGCATTCTCAAAACTCTGCATGGGGGCTTATTTTTGAGTTTTGAGAATTTGGATGGGAAAAATGTGCATCTAAAGAGTGGCAAATCCTCCCATGCATAAACGGCCTTAGATCCCCCTCCACCCCAGGTTTAATCCAGATTTGCTAATTGACATATATCTCTATGCCTTAGTTTCTGTGCATCTGACAAAGTGGTCCCCAGCTTACAAAAGCTGTTGCTACAATAAATCTGATAGTCTTTAGGGAGCAACAAAATTCTTTGCCATTTGGGCTGCAGCAGAGAGAGAGTTGGTCCTTCAAGCATTTGTGTCCCAGGTCATGAAGAACTTTAAAGGTAGGAAGCTACACTCTGAACTGCCATTTTCTCCAGGGGAACTGATCTCTATCATCTGGAGTAATAGCAAGAGATCTCCAGCTAGTACCTGGAGTTTGGCAAGCCTAGGAGCTGGGCAAGTACAAAAGTTCGGCCTCGATGGCAAGGTCTCCCCAGGCAGAAAGTAGCACCTCTGGACTTCATTGCTGAGCTAGCATAAGAGCCATATTTGGGTAGGGGGGTTGGAATCTGTGCTATTAAATTTTTGAGGTGCATCCCCAGCGCAACGCTCATTTCAGAAAAGCGGTTTCTCAAACTGTTTCAAATTAAGGTAAGCAAGCAAAGTTTAGAGGAAGATAGAAAAGGATCAAATTATTTGCTGATTTCTGCCAGGTGGGATAGCAGGGATTACTAAATTTAGCCCGAAGGAAATATTTGATGAGGCTACAGTGGATTATTTGATTCATGCCACATGCAGCCTCTCTGTTTAGCCATCTGGGACTGCTGATTTCAAGAGACAACCCCCCCCCCAAAAAAGCTCTTACCTACCAATTTTTTACAAAATTAACATTCCAAAACTGGGCAAGGGCAAGCTGTCTGGTGTGTCCGTTTCAGGACGATGCGCTCAAAGGCTCTCAGATCAATGGGGCGCCAAGTGTCTCAGTCACTGCGAAGAGAGTTTGCCGTGGAGTGCGGATTAGAGCATCAATTTAAATATTTTTACATTTATATTCAGCAACTACGACACCTGGAAAGAGCCAACTCTCTCCATCCCCTAGCAAGGGAGACAGAAGAAAGGAGAAAGCATATTCACCTAGAGGGCAATATTTAATTGTTATGTAAGTGGGAATAGGATCGTTGAGTGAACTGGGGATGCAATTTCACCAGGACTGGATTTTATCCTACTAGTTTTTGCAATGCTGTATAATAATCCTGCCTGTTTGCAAATTAGAAACGCACAACGGTTTATAATATAATAATTGCAAAACAACATTTGACGGAGACAGTTGATATTTTTCAAAGATGTATGTGTACACTGGGTCATGAATGCCCCCTGTAACTTTCATGCAACCCCTTTGACATTTTGTCAGCTGTGAATGCTTGTTAAAACACTAACACTGTTTGCTTGCCTTTAATTTATAATGTTTCTAGACCTCATGGTTCCGGGGATATTTTTGTTAACTTAATGCATGCAAAGCCCTGACCTGGATGGTCCAGGCTAGCCTGATCTCATCAGATCTCAGAAGCTAAGCAGGGTTGGTCCTGGCTAGTACTTCTTGGGTGGGAGACAACCAAGGAATACTAGGGTTGCTATGCAGAGGAAGGCACTGGCAAACCACCTCTGTTAGTCTCTTGCCTTGAAAACCCCATAAGGGGTTGCCATATGTTTGCTGCAACTAGATGGCACTTTACCCACACACCACGCGTGCAATATGTGACAGCTTGGTATCACTCTGGTTGTTCAGAGCAACCGGGCACTCCCCAAGAGTCCCTTTCTTGCCTCATTTGAGGTTCCTTTCCCACAGAGCCTGTCAGAATATCTGCTGATTTGATGAAAAATAGAGATGGAAGTTTGTTTCGATTAGGGTACTAATTATTGGTTTGTTTCAATATTTATACCCCCCAAAGCCTCATTCCCTCCTCCTCCATTTTATCCTCACATCCACCACCTTGTGAGCTGGTTAGGCTGAAAGGGATATTGACTGGCCCAAACATCTGTGGCAGAGTGGAGGATCCAAACCTGGGTTTCCCCGATTCTAGTTCAGCACTCTAATTACTACACTAAGCTGACATTTAGAATCATAGAATCATAGAGTTGGAAGGGACCACCAGGGCCATCAAGTCCAACCCCCTGCACAATGAAGGAAATTCACAACTACCTCCCCCCTCCACACCCCTAGTGACCAGAAGATGGCCAAGATGCCCTCCCTCTCATCATCTGCCTAAGGCCGTGTTGGCGAACCTATGGCACGCGTGCCATTTCCGGCACGCGTAGCCCTCTCTGCCGGCACGCAGCTCTCTCCCTCTCTCTCAGTTGAGCTGCGGCCGGCACGAGAGAGGAGCACAGCGAGGGACCTCCCCACAAATGGCGGGGAAACAGGAGGACGAGCGAGGGGGAGTCGAAGACATGCACCGCCAGCTTCTGAGTGGCCCGCCGGCCAGCTGGGCATTGGACGAGCGCTGGCGGGGCGGAAGGGGAAAGGGTCGGCCGCAGCTCAGCTGTTTGTCGGCGCCGCTTGCCTCTCCAGCTCTGCCCCCGCCCGCCCTCACTCTGCTGCTGTTCCCCACCGCGCCTCCAGGGCCAGGCTGGGTGAGGGGCCCACACACAGCCAGGCCCAGGGGTAGCTCGGGTTATACTCTGGCAGGGCCGCCAGCGGGATCGCCTCTGTCGGGGCGGCGCTGCCGTCGGGGGCCGCGGGGCTGGGCGGCGAGGGGCAGAAGGCCGGGGGCCCCGGGAGCAGCACTGGCGGTACCGTGGACGGGGTGGGCGGGGCGCTCCTCCGCTTGTGGCAGCCGGAGCCTTTCTGCATGGCGGCTGCACTGCGCTCCCTTCGGAGGGGGCGTCCTCTCCGACGCCTCCCTCCGCAGGCCGGGCCAGGCGCTGTGGAGGCGCCGCCAGTGGGCCAAGGAGCGCGCCAGGCCCCAGGCTGCCAGCTCGCCCTGCAGTGGCATGGGGAGGGGCGGGCCCGTCGGCTGGACTGGAGCGAGGGCGGGGGTGTTGCCCCAGGGTCTGCACCATTGGCCGCTTGCCTTGCCTGGCCCCCTGGCCCTTGCGCTCGGCCCGCGCTCGGCTGAGGTTCGGGCCCTTTCCAGGGCTGGGAAAGCGGCCGGGGGTCTCGGGCGGGCAAGTGGCAGCCGCCGCTCTGCAGGAGGGAGGCCTTTGCCACGCCTTCCTGGCGCTCTGGCCACAGAGCCCAGACAGACTGGGAAGCCGGCGCCGGCCCTGCACTGCAAGGCAAAGCAAGGTCAGGGGGAAGGAGGGAGGGAGACCCCCCCATGAGCGGCAAGCTCGCAGCTGCCGCCACCCCCCCACACCACAGGGTGCTGAGGCTGCTGCCTGCCGGGGCCCAATCCTGCTGTGGTTCTCCCGCCCAGGAGAGGCGCAATGCCCAGCCGCTGGGGCATATCGTCTGTGCCGCTGCGGGATGTTCATCTTTGATGGGCGGGGAGGGGGGAATCCTTCCCACCCACGGCTCTGAAAACATCAAACAGCTGGGCGCGGCTGCGTGTCCAGGAGGGGAGGGGCCGTGGCTCAGCGGTAGAGCATCTACTTGGCATGCAGAAGGCCCCAGGTTCAATCCCTGGCATCTCCAGTTCAAGGGACTGGGCAATTAGGTGATGTGAAAGACCTCTACCCAAGACCCTGGAGAGCTGCTGCCTGTCTGAGCAGACAATACTGACTTTGATGGACCGAGGGTCTGATTCAGTATAAGGCAGCTACATGTATACAAAACATAGTGGCATTTTAAAAAGTTGTTTGTATCATTGAAAGATCTGTTATTGTGTTTTTCCTTTAAGGCAAAAGATGTTAATGTATGAGTTGTTTTTACTAAACTAAAACCTCAGTATTCAGGTTAAATTGCCGCATTGGCACTCGGTGATAAATAAGTGGGTTTTGGGTTGCAGTTTGGGCACTCGGTCTCTAAAAGGTTCGCCATCACTGGCCTAAGGTATAGGAATCTTGTTTAACCTGAATCTTGTCTTCTATTTCTGCTACCGTACTTTCTTTTTATCCCTAGCTGAAAAGAGGGAACTTTCTTAGCCGGTAAAATTAAGAATCATCATTCTTCTAGCATTGCACAAGAGCTTGGTTATTTGGAGGGGAGGGGTGCAAGCAACAAGAATCGGGGTCCTTGGGTAGCTACAAAGTCTGCTCTGGCTGCCCCCCCCCCCCAATAATGCACATCGTCCCCTGCCAAAGCAAACACCACTATTACCTGGCATCTTTCTCCAGGGAACAGCACTGGGCTTTGGCTCTCTGGATACGCTTGGCCACTTACCCTCATGGGAGTTGCACTGGACATCCATTCATGGGATGTTTCCTCCTCTTCTTCCTCCTCCTCTTTGGCTGCCAGGGCCAAGGCGCTGGCTCCTGCTTGCTGCTATCTCCATTTGCTATTTCTGTTTCCTTGCTGGGATCAGTGGCAAGGGCAACTTATAACATCAGTCAGCGCCTCTAGGAGAAGAAGGTGGCAAAGGAGTGGTTCCTGCTGTTAGTAGATGTCACTTCCCCCTTGAGCAGGCAGGTCAGTGAGTGGCAACAGCAGAAGATGCCTACCTAACTTCTCTGGAGAGGGGTGACATGCCTAGTGTGTGTGGAAAGAAAGAGATGCACCCTGGACCAACATCTTGTTGATGGCCTTCAGAGCCTGGAGCCATCTGTGGTTGCTTTCTTCCCAGCCAAAATTCCTTTCCTTCTTTCAGTCCAGGCTGGCAGCATAGATCATCCACTTCCTTCTTTGCAGCCAAAGTGGAGATTGAAACCAAGGGAAGGGGCTATGGCTCAGCAGCAGAGCATCTGCCCTGCATGCAGATGGTTTCAGGTTCATCTCTGATTAAAAAGATCAAGAACGTGGTGATGTGGGAAAGATACCTGTCGGAGCCCTTGGAGAGCTGCTGCCAGTCAGAGTAGACACAGGTCTGACATGATAGAAGACAGTTTTCTTTCTTCAGTACTGGGTTAGACATGTCACACATTCCATTAAATATCAGAAGTGCAGATAAGCTCTGAGCATGGGCCAAGCTCCATTCCGTTCCTTTCCTCATGGCAGGTGCTTTTCATTCAAAAGAAAATCTAGTTGAACGAGAGAATACAACATTTGGACCAGTAACTGATACTGGAAACATTTATCCCCTTAGTAATCTCAGCCTTCTTTAAAACTGTGGATATAAAATTAAGTTTGGGGGGAAGGGCATTCTTATTAACTGATGGGCATCAGGGGCAGATGCCCCGGACTCCATGTAGCAGGGACAACCGCCCATGACCATTCCCCCCAACAGAAGAGGGTAGCTGGCTCAGCGGTGGTGCCATTCACACCCACCCATCCAAGCCTTGGGCAGCCAGTTTTTGGCAGTGGGAGCAGCTCTCGCCCACCTCAATAGGGACAGGGCCACTTAGGGTTGCTAACCTCCAGGTATTAGCTGGAGATCTCCCGCTGTTACAACTGATCACCAGCCAATAGAAATCAGTTCCCCTGGAGAAAATGGCCGCTTTGGCAATTGGCCTCTATGGCGTTGAAGTCCCTCCCCTCCCAAACCCTGCCCTCCTCAGGCTCCGCCCCCAAAACCTATCGCCGGTGGTGAAGAGGGACCTGGCAACTCTAGGGCCACTCCTTGCTTAAAACCTGCTAACAGAGGGTAGGTGTGGTGGGGGGTGGAAGTGATTCTGGGCCTCACCCTGGATTTTTGCCTAGGGCCATAGAATCAGGAAGATTGCTCTGAGGGTCCAGACAATTAAGGTCAGTTTGGGCAAAATTCTGCCGTGTTGTGCTCAACGGAGAGAATTCAAGATCATTTCCCTTAATAAGCAGATAAAAAATGTGACCAGTTTCCCACTCTCCAGTCCCCCCTCGCTCTTCCACCTATTTCAACTGCATCCTTCCCGATCCAGCCTGTAACTCAGGCCAGATTACGTTCAGTGAGAACTGTAGTTTTTCTAACCAAGTGTACTTTCTGGGTTACGAAAACCCTGGTTCCGCCCCAGAGATGGGATCGCTGCTTCAGAGAAGGAAGGGGGGAAATGCTACTTTCCCCCCCCCCCCCCATTGATGTACTTAATGCTTTGTTCAGGCGAGAATCCTCTCTCCTTGACCCTCCATTAACTTTAGGAGAGCCGTTGCTGGTCTCCTATGGAGCCCTCTTTGCAGTAATATGATAAGCTCGCCGTACATGGTGAACCATGCGCCACACAAATGGGTGGATTTGTGGTTGCTCCTTTGCCTTCCTCCCCCACTGGGATTCCTACGATTTGTAAATTGTGTGTTCACCTTATCTGTTTTTCTAAGAATTCCGCCTAGAATTGATGAATTTATTATCCTACTCAAACCTAGTGGAAATAGATAAGTATTTGAGTTTCCCGTCCCCCTTTTCCCCTCTTTCCCCCCTGCTCCTCTCCTTCTCTTTTATTGTCAGGACAGATTGATTTGCTTGTTGCTCCAGGCTGTCCGTTAATTTGTTCGTTCTTTCAGTCTCCGCATGCCACTGCCTTTACTTACCCATGGGCATAAGGCATGAAGTGTTCCAGGCTACTGAGAACTTCTTAAATTAATCAACTGAGATTTGGGGAGCGGAGCTACAGCTAGAGTTTTACTAAACACAAATCCATGCAAGCTGTGCAGCTCCGTGACATTCACTTCAAATGCCAATGGCTTCTTAAAAAACATGGCCAGTCTCGTGCAAGTGTGTACATTACGCATCGTGCTGTCTCCTCTTGATTTATTCCTGATCAGAAATGTAAACAACAGTTTATCGGGAACTGCATGGAACGGTGTCGATGCAATCACCAATTGCCTTATTTAGTATTATTTACTTAGTTTATACCTAGGGTTACCAACGTCCAGGTACTAGCTGGAGATCTCCTGCTATTACAACTGATCTCCAGCCGATAGAGATCAGTTCACCTGGAGAAAATGGCCACTTTGGCCATTGGACTCTATGGCATTGAAGTCCCTCCCTTCTCCAAACCCCGCCCTCCTCAGGCTCTGCCCCCAAAATCTCCCAGTGGTGGCGAAGAGGGACCTGGCAATTCTATTTATACCCTGCCTTTCTCCCCAGTGGTGACTCAAAGTAGCTTACATCGCTATGGCTCAGTGGTAGAGCATCTGCTTGGCAAGCAGAAGGTCCCAGGTTCAATCCCCAGCATCTCCAGTTAAAGGGACTAGGCAAATAGGTGATGTGAAAGACCTCTGTTGAGGCCCTGGAGAGCCACTGCCCATCAATGATGACAATACTGACTTTGATGGATCAAGGGTCTGATTCAGTATAAGGAAGCTTTATGTGTTCACTGTTCTCCTCCCTTTTATCCTCACAACAACCCTGTTAGGTAGGTTAGGCTGAGAGTGCACGATTGGCCCAAGGTAACCCAGCAAGATTGCATTTGAGCTTTGGTCTCCCAGATTCTAGTCTGACATTCTAACCGCTACGCCATACTGGTAACCAATGGCTTTGGGCAAGACAAGAGAGGACTACTCTACAATTCATATTCAGACCCTCTGCATCATGGTGGTTAGTAGCCTTTCACTTTCTATTGAACTGGGGAAGAGGGGGGAAACACACACACACACCAAAAAAGAACCAGGCAGGCAAGCAGGTCTGGTTCTAATAACCTGTGCAAGTGTATATGAATAGACACACTTCATGCAATCAGGACCCTGCTTTTATAGCACTTCTGATTATGCAGAGCGGCTTATACATGCACACTTTATATGCACATAGGGGACCTCTATAGATATTTGTCTGTATGTATGAGCAGCCATTGGTAGGGCCAGCAGCTGAGAGTTCCTACTGCTCCATGTGTTTGCTACATTCATTGAGTCACAGAGCTGGAAGGGGCCTTGTAAGCCATCAAGGCCAGCCAACGCCGGACATTAAAAGCTAGAGCACCCCTGACAGATGAGGAACTCTAGAAAGGGGCAGCCTCCTCCCAAGCAATTAGTTCCATGGCTGTACATACTGTGGGCAAGTTTTCCCTAATGTCTCACTGAAATCTGTCTTCGGATGCCTTAAACACATTCCATCTAAATATTGTCGAAGGCTTTCATGGTCAGAGTTCATTGGTTCCTGTAGGTTATCCGGGCTGTGTAACCGTGGTCTTGGAATTTTCTTTCCTGACGTTTCGCCAGCAGCTGTGGCAGGCATCTTCAGAGGACAGTGTCTCTCAGTGTCAAGTGTGTAGGAAGAGTCAGAGAGGGGTTGGGTTTGAGCTGAGTACTGTCCTGCAGAAGTAATGTGCTAATCATTGTCCTGTAAGTATCAAGATAATGTGCTAATGAGGGTGTGGTATATTAATATGGAACCATTGTATCCTGAAGTGATTTTTTAATGTGTGAAATCCAAAGCTAATCTGCATGGCTATTGTTGACTGTAGCCTTTAGTACATTATCATTAGTACATTATCTTGATACTTACAGGACAATGATTAGCACATTACTTCTGCAGGACAGTACTCAGCTCAAACCCAACCCCTCTCTGACTCTTCCTACACACTTGACACTGAGAGACACTGTCCTTCAGTGTTACTACTCTGAAGATGCCTGCCACAGCTGCTGGCGAAACGTCAGGAAAGAAAATTCCAAGACCACAGTTACACAGCCCGGATAACCTACAAGAACCAACATTCCATCTAGTCTTGCCCTCTGGAACAGCTCAGAACAAATCTTTCAGATCTTGCCTCCTTCAGTTGTCTCTTCTCCAGGCGAAACGTACTCAGCTCCTTCAACCTTTCCTCACAGAACTGACTTTTTAGAGCCTCTGTCTTGGTTGCCCACCTCTTTCTTAAAATGTGGCATCCAGAACTGGGCCTAGTACCACAGACGATGTCTGATTAGTGCAGAGTGGAACTCGTCTGTGGAGGGGCTGTGACTCAGTGGTAGAGCATCTTCTTGGCACGCAGAAGGTCCCAGGTTCAATCCCCGGCATCTCCAGATAAAGGGACTAGGCAAGTAGGTGATGTGAAAGACCTCTACCTGAGACCCTGGAGAGCTGCTGCTAGTCTGGGTAGAAAATACTGACTTCGATGGACCAAGGGTCTGATTCAGTATAAGGCAGCTTCATGTGTTCAATAGTATGGCATAGCTCAGTCTTATCAGATCTTGGAAGCTGGGTTGGCATTTGAATGGGAGACACCCCCCCCCAAAAAAAAGGCTCTGCAGAGGAAGGCAATGGCTGTCTACTTCTGCCTCTCACTTGCCTTGAAATCCCCATGTTGGGGTCTCCATAAGTCCGTTGCCACATGACAGCACTTACATACATAGAGCGGAACCATTATTTCTTGTGACTTGTATATTATGTTTCCGTTCATGCAGTCTAAAACAGTTTTAGCCTTTTTCACTGTTGTCTCACACTGCCAATTTTTAACTGAGTCTCGGGGCCAGACTTGTCTGTGTCACCTTTGGCAATCTCTGTGATATCATGTTGCTACTCTAACAACATGGCACCAATTAATAATAAAGGTTACTGTTTTGAGTCTTCCCATATTACTGAAATGTCAATCTAGGGCTGTTGAAAATAAAAAAATTCGGTATAGTTCGGATTCGGCCGAATCCGGCCCGTCTGGATTCGGTACACGCCAAAGTCCGAACTCCCCCGATTCGGATCCGTTAAATTCAGTGAGAAATTAAAGTTCGGCAAAATATTTGGCCGAATATTGCCATTTAAATTTTAAACAATCACTCTTGGCCTCCCGCGGCTGCAGGGGGGGGGGGTTTAGAGCTGGACGTTCAAAACTTTCATCATTGCTTCTTGTGACCCTTATTGAAAGGACCGCCAATTTTGGTGACGATGGGGTCCTAGGGAGGAGGGGTGGGGGTGGGATGGGAACGCGGGAGCCCCGGCAGCGAGAGGGTCCTCCTCGTACCTCCGCCTGGAGACTGCTTGCCCTTCTCAAGCCAACCTGGGGGAGGGAGGCTAGGCCGGACCGTGGAACCCCAAGCAAAGCAACCACCCGCACAACACAAAACACCCTCAAACCAGTTCCAACTGATGAACTCGGGTGGATCTCTCAACCGCACCAATTCTGCTGGCTGGAATCGCTGGATCTCTCGCCACCAAAATGGAAGACAGTGGGAAAGGGAGGGATGGGTGGGCGTTTTAAACTTTCTCTTGGCCAGTTCAAAACTTCAAATCAATGCTCTGATTGGCCATGAGAAGAATCTGCTGGGCTACCATTGGCCGCGGGAGAAAGCAGATTGCCAACGGGCGGATCAGCTCCTGCGCATGCGTCTCTGCCGAACCACCAAATTCGCTGAATTTACTCGCAGAACTCGCCGAACATGAAGAGTTTGGCCTCCCGGATTTCTCCCATTTTGGAGTTTGGATCCGTCCGAACAGAAAAGCGCCGAATCGAGGAAAATTCGGTTGATTTTCAGTTCGGGCCGAACTGAATCGACAGCCCTATGTCAATCTTATTTTCAATATATCCCCCCAAAAGATTAATCTCTAACATTATTAATGCTTATTTATTTTCTAGAGCACATTATAAAACAATATAGTGGAGTAATACAGTGGAATGATCTAAAGGAATTCCGGAATGCTCAGTGGCTCACAGAAATGAAAGGATGTCACACTACAGGCCAGCTAGGGTTGCCAATCTCCAGGTGATTATACTATAAACAAGATGTGTACTGAAATAAGGTTATGGAAATCCCTATACAGGAAGGTTATTTATCAGTACACAGCCACTATTCACTCTAAATTTTTCTTTTTCAAATTGTATTACCCTTTATGCATATCAACGTATGATGCATTATTCCAGTAAGACATACAATACTGAATGCACAAGATGGACCATAACATATAAATGTCAATAAATCAAAGTTCGTATTACTGATGTTCAAAGTTGTAAAACAAACATCCATCCAGAATTGCAATCATGTAATAGTTGGAACACCAGGGGGAAAAAGGGGGGGGTTCAACTTATCCGGCAGTGTAATTTTCATAATCTCCAGGTGATAGTTGGAGATCTCCCACTATTATGACTTATCTCCAGGTGACAGAAATCAGTTTACCTGGAGAAAATGGCCTCTTTGGAAGGTGGACTCTTCGGTATTATATGCCATTGAAGTCTCTCCCCTCCCCAAACCCCGCCCTCCTCAGGCCCCACCCCCAAAATCTCCAGGTATTTCCCTATGTGGAGCTGGCATCCCTAAGGCCAACACACAAACCTACTTTTTCCTGGATGCTGCCCCCTTAATGCCTTAATTTAATCCAGTCTTGGTGTCTGTGTCTTTATTTTCGAATGGCGGACCAATCTCAATATATGGCAACTTTTGCCAGCAGACAACACATAGAATGGGTTGGTTTGGAGGGAAAATGTAGGGGATGTTTGGCAATTCCTCCTCCCCCTGCAGGCCCTCCCCCCATCCCATTGTTCAAGAAGGTGTCCAAAAGTAGCATTTCTGTGGGGAACAATGGGAGGGGAAGGACAATGTTCTGTTCCCTCAGAAGAGCTCCCCTGGTAGAGGTGCCAGATCCCTCTTCGCCACCGGCGGGAGGTTTTTGGGGCAGAGCCTGAGGAGGACGAGGTTTGGGGAGGGGACGGACTTCAATGCCATAGAGTCCAATTGCCAAAGCGGCCATTTTCTCCAGGTGAATGGATCTCTATTGGCTGGAGATCAGTTGTAATTAGGGTTGGCCTCTTCACCATCGGCAGAAGGTTTTTGGGGCGGAGCCTGAGGAGAGCAGGATTTGGGGAGGGGAGGGACTTCAATGCCGTAGAGTCCAATTGCCAAAGCGGCCATTTTCTCCAGGTGAACTGATCTCTATCAGCTGGAGATCAGTAGTAAAAGCAGGAGATCTCCAACTATTACCTGGAGGTAATAGGCAACCCTATCCTTTAGTGGTACTTTGGATCCCACCTAATACTGAATTATGGATGTTCCTTTGCCTCTTCAGGTTTGGGCTTCTCGTTTCTGTGCTTGTAGGAGGTGCGTTTCCCTGATTTGTGCTGTATGGATGTCACTGCAGGCCTCGCGAACTAGGCCTGCGTGAATACTGCAGTAGAAAAGAGAAGTAATTATTTATTAGTTACTTTAGCTGAGCTACTTTCGTGGTCACTACAGCTCCTGCTTATTCTTTCCCAGTTAACAGAGCTCTCGCCGCAGACTTTAGTTGAAAGCCTTGAATCCCTTACTTTGAAGGGATTGGGCTGACTTGAAAAGGACTACTCCAGAGAAAGCGGGGCGAGCACGGCTGCCTTTGTGGTGGCGTGAGCCCTGTAATCAGGCTTGCCAGTGCTAAGAGAGTCAGGTGACACTGGTGGGAGCTTCTGCAGACTCTGGCCTTATTCTGGTCCTTTGTTGATATCTTAATAGTATCCTTGCCAAGACATTTCCCAGTTCGCTCGCCGATTTACATAACAGTGGGCAGCATGAATGGCGTGCATACGAGAACAGGGAGCACGTTACCCTTGGGTAAGATGAGGCAAAGCAATATTTAAGTAATGCTTGACATTTTATTTCTGTTGTGTAATAATTGATTATAATTTTGACATCAAACCACAGTTTAAAAAAAATAAGAGGGAGTGCTGCATTTTACAAATCAGGGACTTACAGGGCAAATTGGAGTCGAGTTACTCCAGTCTAAGCCCACTGATTTGGGGAGGGGAGGGGCTTCAATGCCATAGAGTCCAATTGCCAAAGTAGCCATTTTCTACAGGAGAACTGATCTCTATCGGCAGGAGATCAGATATAATAGCAGGAGATCTCCAACTATTACCTGGAGGTAATAGGCAACCCTATCCTTTAGTGGTACTTTGGATCCCACCCAATACTGAATTATGAATGTTCCTCTTCAGGTTTGGGCTTCTCGTTTCTGTGCTTGTAGGAGGTGCGTTTCCCTGATTTGTGCTGTATGGATGTCACTGCAGGCCTCGCGAACTAGGGGCTTTGACTGCAGAAACTGGAAGGTGGAAGCTAACTCTGCAGGGGACTGCACTGTAAAAAGAGCTTCCTAGACTGGATACCTGAATTATTAGCTGTTGCGCTTTTGTAAACATTCACTATTATGTATTCGTGGGTGATGCACGAGACTGGAGACGGAGTTCCAACAACAACCGCTTCCCTGTAACTGAGTGAACACTGAAGGGAACTGAACTGCAAGTGCGCAACTCCCTGGCTTATATGCCAGTCCCAATCACCTGGAGCCATGCCCCCCAAGTCCGCAATTGGCCGGTTGTAGTCCATTGCCCAATGGGAACACAGGCGCAAACCGAGTCTGTGATTGGGCGGCTGTAGTCCATTGTCCAGTCGGAATCGCAGGCGAAGGAGCCTGGAGAGAATAGCAAGCTCAACATGAGCCTTGCTTCCATTGCATGCGTAACATTCACCTACTGGATTTTCCTATCCAGTCTATGGCTTGGGTCATAGAGTCATAGAGTTGGAAGGAACCACCAGGGTCATCTAGTCCAACCCCCTGCCCAATGCAGGAAATTAACAACTACCTCCCCCTCACATACCCAGTGACTGCAACAATTCTGCAGATGGAAGAGTTTCTGCCTATCCCCCAGCCCCCCACCGCCGCCCCAGAAGCATTTCAGGGGCATTTGTGGTTGCTGCAGAAGGACGAGGAGGCAAAAAAAAGTCACACTCCAGGGGTGGAAATCCTTCCATCTGCGAAAATACTCTGGTGGATCAAAGCCAATGGGTGGATCCTATGAATCTTTCTGAAGTCAGGACTTCTGCATGGAAATGAATTTAGGCACTCAGCTGTGAAAGTATAACTGGGGTGTCAGACTGAAGTAAAGGAGAGGAAAGTTCAAATTCCACTCCCTTCCCTCCAATGGCAATTTGCTCCCCCCTCAAATAGGGTTGCCAATCTCCAGGTAGTAGCTGGAGATCTCCTGCTATTACAACTGATCTCCAGCTGATAAAGATCAGTTTGCCTGGAAAAAATGGCCTCTTTGGCAATTCTATGACATTGAAGCCCCTCCCCAAACCCCACCCTCCTCAGGCTCCACCCCAAAAACTTCCCACCAGTGGTTAAGAGGGACCTGACAACCCTACCCTCAAAATATCATAACAACACATTTCCCCCCCAAAAATGATGATGAAATCTGAACTCAGGACAAAAGGGATTTTAAAAAGGGCAGAAGGACTTTTATATGAGGAAGTTCTAGATGGAAGTATCTGACTGTTCCCTAAGAAAATGAGATCCAGATGTGGAATCTCCTGTTTTGCTTGTACTAATGCCCCCTTGACCCCAGTGCTCCCCCCCACCCTGTTTGAAATGTTGGTTTTAGGGAGCAAACTACAGGTTATATTGAGTTCCATGATTCTTTCCTCTGTGAGCTTTAGAAAAAACTTAATGCAACGTAATCAAATTGCGAGCTGGATGGAGGAAGAGTTATTCAGCAAGAAGTTGCTCGGGACATTTTCCCTCTTAAAAGCATCCAAACTAACCTTTTTTTCCTCAGTTGCATGTACAGTTTATAGCTATGTAAGGTGTATTCCACCCTGACCTGGATGGCCCAGGCTAGCCTATGATCTCGTCAGATCTCAGAAGCTAAGCAGGGTCAGCCCTGGTTAGTATTTGGATGGGAGACCACCAAGGAAGTCCAGGGTTGCTGTGCAGAGGAAGGCACTGGCAAACCACTTCTCTTAGTCTCTTGCCATGAAAACCCCAAAAGGGGTTGCCATAAGTTGGCTGCGACTTGACGGCACTTTACACACACACACACACACACACACACACACACACACACGGTGTATTCCAATATTAACATGGGTTGGAAAAGGATGTGGTCTGCTGCAATTGCATTCTCTCTCCTCACATGTATTCCGAATACATATAACTGTAGTGGTGTGGTGGTTTGGAGCGGTGGACTCTGATATGGAGAACCGGGTTTGATTCCCCTCTCCTCCACATGAGCGGTGAATGCTAATCTGGTGAACTGGGTTGGTTTCCCCACTCCTACACACGAGGCCAGTTGGGTGACCTTGGGCTAGTCACAGCTCTCTTAGAGCTCTCTCAGCCCCACCTATCTCACAAGGTGTCTGTTGTGGGGAGGGGAAGGGAAGGTGATTGTAAGCTGGTCTGATTCTTGCTTAAGCAGTAGAGAAAGTCGGCATATAAAAAACCAACTCTTCTTCTTCTTCGATGAGGGCACATGTCATGCTAAAAACCAGTGAAATGGTTAAGCTAGAAATGGTTAGGCTAGTCTAATTAGTTAGGCTAATTCATAGAATCATAGAGTTGGGAGGGACCACCAGGGTCATCTAGTCCAACCCCCTGCACAGTGCGGGAAATTCAAAACTACCACCCCACACCCCCAGTGACCCCCAACTCCATGCCCAGAAGGTGGCCAACGTGCCCTCCCTCTCATCATCTGCCTAAGGTCATAGAAACAGCATTGCTGACAGATGGCCATCTAGCCTCTGCTTAAAAACCTCCAGGGAAGGAGAGCTTACCGCCTCCCAAGGAAGCCTGTTCCACTGAGGAACTGCTCTAACTGTTAGAAAATTCTTCCTAATGTCTAGATGGAAACTCTTGATTCATGAGAGATTCTGCAGATTTCCTGGCAAATATGTTTGATCTGCACTCATACCATGTTTGACAGCCGCAATCCCTTGCAAGCCAAATATCCAATCTGTTCACCTGCCCATAAACCACCCAATGGCTGTTTGACTAGGTTTGTAGATGTGCAGCCACTGTAGTGATGGAGTATCATGTAGTAGGCAGGATAGACTCTCTGTGGGTTCATAGATGGGCAATCAGGACATTAAATGATGTGAGGTAGAAAGCACACCTCCCATAGGGCTGTGCAAAAATACCCACATACGCAAGTTATTCAAGCATCTTTATCATTCATGGACTCAATGGATATTCTTGGGATCAAACTAAATTTGATAGTGGAGATCAGTTGTAATAGCAGGAGATCTCCAGCTAGTACCTGGAGCTTGGCAACCCTACTTGACATGTCTCCCCTCTAGAAAGCAGGCATGAAAGAGAGAGCTCAGGCCAGGAGTATGCAAGAAGAGAACACTAGGCTTGCAAAAATAAGATATAATGCAGTACCTAATCTTGTTTCTGCCCAGAGTCTGTTCCATTTAACTGTCATGGCTGATGGTCATTGATCGTCCTGTGCTCCTGATTCCAGCACAAAACCAGCCGTCAACCGGAACGTCTCCTTTTTTTGTTTCTTAAATATTATGATCCATTTGAATTTCAAGCAGATGGGAAATGAAATGGATACTGACTTTCTCCCCACCACCATAGGTAGAGTGAGTTCTTTCATCATCATCATCATCATCATCTCCTCTTGTAGATGAGCTGAGCCTGGCTGTGATCTTAATTTTTAATTCAGTGACCAGCAACTCCAATAGGCAAAGATGCTTACTGGTCAGTTTCATACTTCCCAGTATGGAATTGCTTTTCAGGGCTAGAACTTAATGGAAGAGTTAGCACATCCATCTTATTTCAGAAGGGTTTTTCTCTGTTGGCAGCATGGCTCTATGCCATTGTGTAGAAGGGATGAGTAGGACATTTTAGCATAGTTATTTGCAGGTTGTCTGATCTATTTGGTATCGCTAACATTTTATTTTTGTTTTAGTCTACTGTTTGCCTGTAGGTACTTCCTTATCAGCCTCAATTCCCAGAGTAAGGTTGCGTTTAGAGATATTTTAATCACTAAAGAAACAGAAGCTTGGGTGTTTATTTTCCTTTTCCTCATATTTACTTGCAACATTTTTATCCTGCTTCTCATTCACAATTCAAAAGTGACTTATGGACGGTGTGTTTTTTCTTTGGTTTTTAAGAGCCCTTAAAAACGACTTCTCCAAACATTTTAGAGAATGACAGTTTTAAATAATTATTATAAAATGTAAACCAATACCAAAAACAAAACAGTGGATAAATAAGGAAATACATCTTCAAAAACAGAAAGCCTACAGAATTAATATTACAAATCAAAATGCAGTTTTGAAAGACCTGTTGAAATAAGTACATTTTTACAATTTGGTAGAATATTGGTAGAATATTGGTAGAATTTTGGTAGCATCCTTCTTTGGAGGTTTTTAAGCTAGATGGACATCTGACAGCAATGCTGACTCTGTGAACTTAGGCAGATCATGGGAGAGAGGGCAGGATGGGTTATGTCAGTGCTTGGCTCTTGTGGCCCTTTCTTACATGGCCAGGGTAATGCCAATCGCCACTTTAGGGTCAGGAAACAGTTTTCCTCAAGGCCAGATTGGCCAGGGATCCTGGAGGGCTTTTTGTTGCCATCTTCTGGGCATGGAGCTGGGATCACTGGGTGTGTGTGTGGGGGGGGGGGAGAGAGAGAGTTGTGAATTTCCTGCATTGTGCAGAGGGTTGGACTAAATGACTCTGGAGGTCCCTTCCAGCTCTATGATTCTATAATTTCTACTGTCTTTACACAAGTTTCTCTTCCCCACCCATTGTCTTAGAGGGTGAAGTTCAATTGAATTGCCTGTGGGAAGGCATTCCAGAATTCATAGATGATTACTGCTTCTCAACTCATTGTATATTTAAATTAATTGTTATCTGGAACAGCATTTCTCTTATCAAGCTCAAAACTTGGGGAAATTCAGTAGGTTGGATCCCATTTTTTAAAATCCACACATTTCAGGGGGGGGCTCTCCCCTCCTGTGGCAGCCCTCCCCCAGGAGGAACATTTCAGGGGGCATTTATGGCTGCTTCAAGAGTGGGGAGGCAAAGATGTTGTGCTTCCCTGCATGGGGTTTAGACAAGAGCCAACCCAAGATATGATGAAGAGCCAACATGGTGAAGAACATGGATTGGATCTTAATGTGCCTTTGTGCAAAGGAAGGCACTTCCACTTGTGAAAGATGGTATCTGCACTTCCCAACAATTTCTCACCTGAGGTTCACACTAGTGCTGGGTCCTCAGGGACAGCTTTTGAGCGGTATTGGGGGCAGCCAGAAATGGGGTAGGACAGGAAGATCTGGTCTTCAAGTGGAGCTTGTGCTTGAAGTTCTCAGGATCCTAAAATTCCTTAATTCTCAGTCTCCATCCAGCTAGTTGATCAGCCCTAGCACTGATCAACATTAAAATCTACTGATGGTGTACAAAGGTAATACTGAAAATGAACTATTACTCTATTATTATATTCTATTCCAGCCAACATTTATGGTCTTGAAACAGGTGGGGGAAGTGTTAAAAGGTGCCATTTGCTTCATGCTCTTGAATATATTTCAGCTGAGTAGATTTAATGAAACCATTTGGTCCTCTTTCCAACAACAGTTGTGTTGCCAAAAAAGCTGGTGAAAGACAGAGAATGTGGGCCAAGTTGGTTGTAACGACAACTATAGAATATGCCTGCCACACTCTACCTCTATTCATTAATTTTTCATTCATTTCATTACCATGCGTTTTAGACCTTGGCAACCTTACTTGGGGATTTATTTGCTCCTAATGCCTCATACTGAAAGAGTCAAAGGTCTTTTGTGCATGGCTGTTTCACTCGCCGTCACCCTCCGACAACCTCGGGTCTTTGTGTTGATTACGCATGTCGTTTCTGACCTTCAGAGGTCACCTCGCTCTTCCCCCCCCCCCGTGTTTCACTGCGCTTTGCCCATGTTTTCAGATACTTGTTTTATCTCAAATTTGAAAATGTGGGCAAAACGCAGGGAAATGCAGGGGGAGAGTGAGGCGACTTCTGAGGGTCAGAAACGGCGTACCTAAATCAACACAGCCATGCATAAAAGACCAAAAAGACATGTATGCGAGCAGAGGACATTGACACTATCATAGTACTACCATTGTACCACCAGTGTCATGCGACCAGGGCAACAGCACAGCAGCCCTCACTGGGCCCTGCTAGCCACACATTCAGCAGTTAAGTGCCTGCATAATGGCTGAGTTAGCAGACCTCATGCATCCATGGTTGCCCTACAATACATTCTACTAAGGACATTGGGTCTCCCCTTTTCTCCCACTGATGCTTAAGTACTAGGGTTGTCAGGTCCCTCTTCACCACTGGTGGGAGGTTTTGGGGATTGAACCTGAGGAGGGTGGGGTTTGGGGAGAGGAGGTACTTCAATGCCAAAGAGTCCAGTTGCCAAAGTGGCCATTTTCTCCAGGTAAACTGATCTCTATTGGCTGGAGATCAGTTGTAATAGCAGATCTCCAGCTAGTATCTGGAGGTAGGCAACCCTATTAAGTACCTCTAGTGAACTGTCTCACAAGCCACTTCTAATGGTACTGTAATAAGGAGGGAGGGACTTCAGCAGGGTATAATGCCATAGAGTTCATCCTCCAAAGCAACCATTTTTTTTCTAGGGGAACTGATCTCTGTAATCTGGAGATCAATTCTAATTCAGGGAGATCACCATCCTCACCTGGAGAATGGCAACCCTACTTGGGTCAATCAAGGTCCAGAAATATCCCTTGTTGGGCAATACAACCTATTTGCTTGCATATAACTTTTTAAAGGGGGATTGGCTTACATTCAGGGTCATCTTCCTTGCAGGCAGACACAGTACTTTGTGTGCCAATTCAAATGGCATTAGAATATTGGTTCTTGTAGGTTATCTTGTAGGTGGTCTTGGTATTTTCTTTCCTGAAGTCAGAGACACTGTCCTTCAGTGTTACTCCTCTGAAGATGCCTGCCACAGCTGCGGGTGAAATGTCAGGAAAGAAAATACCAAGACTACGGTTACACAGCCCGGATAACCTACAAGAACCAATGAACTCTGACCGTGAAAGCCTTCGACGACATTAGAATAGATTCTCCCTGTAATGTGCCATGTCACCACTGCTATTCCACCTATACTTATTAGGTATGTTTATAGCACAAGAGTATCCCATTGCAGAGGCTTTCAATATTAGCAAAGAACAATAGACTGGCACTCTCCTGACATACCAGTAGTTTCACTGGCAGCTAAGTTTCTAACAAGAGGAGTTTCTAACAAGAAACTTGTTTGATCCCTTCTCCAGATATCCTCTCAAGACTTTATCATCTTGCTATTCTTTTCATTTGTTTAATCCACTGCAAAATCCTCCTAAGCACATCTTGTGATGCTGAATTCTACAAGCCAACAGTATATTTTAAGCTCATTGAAAGTTGCTCCTTTGATCAGCATTAATGTTACTGGTTTCCACTCTGCTTAACCATGTCAAGTTCATAACTATATGTATATAATTTCTGATGCGGTGCTTCCTTTCCCTTTGGATCAGACTTAGGAGTTTTTTTTAAAGAAGTAACATTTTCCATTTTGATAGTGACACATGCTACAATCATATATCCAGTATTGCAGACTTGGTCCCATAGGGGTATTGAGGCACAAGACTGAACTGCAGTCATGTGAATTGATATATCAGTCTGTTTTAAAGATTAATATCAAGTCTTTCAACCTAATAATTTGCAATGTGTTTTACAGGTAGGGTTGCCAACCTGCAGGTGGGCCTGGAGATCTTGCAGAATTATTAAAAACAAAAAACAAAGATCAGTTCCCTTGGAGAAAATGGCTGCTTTGGACAGTGGACTCTATGGCATTAAAACCCACCGTGGTCCCTCCCCATCTCAAATGCCACTCTCTCCAGGCTCCACCCACATCTCCTGGAATTTTCCAATCTGACATGCAACATAAAACACAACTACTCCCCAAGACTGCTCTCATTTTCTGACTGATGGCTGGGATCAGGAGGTGTTCCCCTTCCCATGGTGTTGTTTTTCTGGGAGGCTTAGACATCTTTTTAATTATAAGTTCCTTGGCAACTTTGTGTCCTGAACTGGCTAACCTGATCTCGTCAGGTCTCAGAAGCTAAGCAGGGCTGGATGTGGCTAGTGTTTGGATGTCCAGGGTCCCTTCACAGAGGCAGGCACTGGCAAACCACCTCTGAACTTCTCTTGCCTTGAAAACCCTACAGGATCATTGTAAGTCCGCTATGACTTAATGGCACTTTCCACCACAACCAGACAACTTTTATAGCTGCCTTGGTATCAAAGGGCAGCTATAAAATACCTGAACTATCTGTTGAGAACAACTAGAACCCTAAAAGCAGTTACCAGACCTGATAACTCTGCATCAGATTCCTGAAGACCCCACCATCCGTAATGTAGCCTTTCAGTTTTTAGGTAACCCCAGAAAATGTACAGCTCTCTTCCTATGCCCAATATTCAACCAGAAATACTTACGCTTCTCTCATCACAGAATATTGGTCTCAGACCCTACCTCTCAGATCCTACCTTAGGCCCTAACAGTCAGGAAGGTGTCTCCTATCAAATTGGCTCTTATCAATAAGTATCAGCCAACCATTTTTATTCATTTAAAACATATTTATGCCATCTTTCCACCCAACTTAAGGGCAGGGCAGATGAACCTTCTTGGGGAGGGAATTTCATAATTTTGGTGCCACAACTAAGAATGCCCTTTTGGATTATTAGAAGTCATTAGTTTAATAACGGATGGTCACTTACTGTCCATCACCCTGCTTGTGTAACAAGCAAATCAAAAGCAAACTATCTCTGACCTGGGAAACACAGGAAATAACTCTAAGATACATGACAACAGAATACAAACATAAAAACATCAGAGATCATAAGAGCAGCCATGCTGGATCAGACCAATGGTCCATCTAGTTCAGTATCCAATTCTACACAGTGCACCCAGATGCTCCCAGAAGACCTACAACCAAGACACGGAGGCCAAAGTATCTCCTTACAGATGCCACCAACAACTGGTATTTAGAAGTTCCATGTAGTCATTGTGGCTAACAGCCATTGATGGATCTTCCCTCCATGAACTTGTGGAATCTCACTTTAAAGACAACAAAAGTAGCGACCATCACTTTCTATAGTAAAGATGCTTACCAGCTAATCACTCTTTAAGTGAACAAATCTCTCCTTTGGTCTGTCCTGAATCTAATGGACATCAAGTTCAGAATAGGGATGCTGCAAATTTTACCATGAATGTGTTTGACTATCCAACTTACCATGTTTGAAAAGATGCTGTTGATTCAAACTGATCAGGGGCCCTTAGCATGACTAAGGACAACTTCTTAGATGAACACCAAAGGGTAGGATTCTGTGGAAACATAGAATTTATCTATGACTGATTCATATGGTTTGTGAGTGATCTAACTGTCTATGTAAACAATTTCCTTCTGAGTGGAGCAGATATGAAGCAAGGGAGAGTAGCAGAACTGTGTGAAAATGCATATGTGCAAATAGTCAATTCCACTGTACTTAGGGTTGCCTACCTCCAGGTACTAGCTGGAGATCTGCTATTACAACTGATCTCCAGCCGATAGAGATCAGTTCAACTGGAGAAAATGGCCACGTTGGCAATTGAACTCTATGGCATTGAAGTCCCTCCCCAAACCCCGCCTTCCTCAGGCTCCACTCCAAAAACCTCCCACCGGTGGTGAAGAAGGACCTGGCAACCCTAACTTTACTACATGGTTAGGAAGGAATATGGTGAAACAAACTAATGAACTGACCATCAAAAAATCAGATCTTTGTTGACAACTGGCAAACAGGAAGTGAGCTGCACTGGTGAGTGTTCAAGCATCCCTAGTTCAGAGTAATCTATGCATACAATTTCAAAACATTAAGCAGTGTATACATATTCTGGGGAGGGAGGGAATCCGTTTCTACTTGATTCACACCTCTTAGCAAAGACCAATGTCCATGTTCAATGAAGGGAGGGGGAAAAAAGATGTTTGGATCTTCCCTGAGAGCCAGATCTGTTTCTGGGGGTTCGTGCATATTTTGAAATTTGACTCCTGCATGTGAACTAAGAAACCCCAATAGGGACCAAAAAAGACTATGCACAGAGACTCTCAAAATCAGCTGCAGGTCCCGTTTTTGAATATCCCAATCAATTTCGTTGCACAGGTTTCCCTAAACATTTTTTTTACATGATCCAGGATTTTAACACTGCTGGTGCGCACACAATGATCCCCCCCATGCTCTGCCGTGTTTCCCCTGTGCTGTTACACTTCATCATGTCACTGCTCTCATGGCTGAATCCACTCCAATGCCAAGGACTCGCATAAAGCCCTGCTCCACTTAAGCCCCACTTGAGTGCTGAATACAGCTTAAGAGGACCTGAAGCACTACAGGGAAGCACTCGAACTATTGCTTTGGATTTTGTTCCCAAGCAATCATTAATGCCATAATAAATCAAGATATCCTTTGCATGCTCCTCGTTATTAAAAAGAATGATTGGCTCAGAGTCCATTGCAATGGCATAGCTGGACTCTGGATGGGCTGTCAGGGCCCTAAGTGGCCGAGCCTCCACCAGCGTCACACCTGGTCAGACCACACAGCCAGCCTTGTTCCTGACTGTGGAAAAGGCCAAAGAGCCTTGACAAAGCCCCTCCGAGCTATCGAGCAACCTTCATTCACAACAGAACATAAACAAGAACGACTTGCACAGACAAGAGAAGATAAGGGCCACTTGAACTTACAGGCATGTGTATACCCTCCATCACCATGGTTCAACACACACACACACGCAAACTATCATCCTAAAATGGTCAATGGAATTTTTAACCATTTTCCAGATTCTCCGTCTACTTACGCCCAATTCCCTGGGCAGGTAAAGATAGCTATTATTCCTTTTGCAGATTTTTTAAAAAATTACAGATGTGACTTACAGATGGAATTGCACGCATCCTGAAAAATGCTAACGCCAGAAGAGGCCCTTCGTCCCAAAACAGGTGAGAAACTGCCATGCTAAAATTAGGCCACGGAGCTGAGATTACAGCTGACATTCTACCTCTTCTTTCTGCTCTAGACAACACCGTAAACTTCAGAAGAGCAGCCCTCGAGTTAACATCACTGCGACACAGAGGGGTACCTTTTTTGACCACTTGACTCCCTCTGACATTAATACAAGTTTCACAGATAAATCCCTCCACTCTAATCTGACAAATTTACCCAAATGGAAAATTACACTCTGCATGTCTTCATTCAGGAGTGCGGCATGTTTTGCTGTGTAGTGGCACATGCCCTGCTAATCAGCATTTAACATGGAGATCCTATTTCATGCTTTAAATCTCCAAAGTAGAACAGAGAAAAGTCTGCTGTGCCTGAAGTGTGGAGCTGGTTGAGTTATTCATTGTGAAGAAATTAGCCCCTTTCTTATTCACGAGCCATTCAGAAAAATGATCTTTGATTTCTGGGAATGTAATTGTTATTCATAGGAATCTGTCAAATAGTCTGAAAATGATTTTTTTAGGTTACGGGTTGTTTAAGGGCTCTTCTGGCACATTCTTCTAAGCATTGTGTACTAAGAATCATAAAAAAACGTTTTTTTAAAAAAAAAATCCATTCATTCTTCTTTAACAAAATGGAATACTCTCAACAGGTAATATAGCAAATAATGAGACGTTTACAAGTTCCATTTTGTGCACTAATAAATTTATACTACTCCTTTTTGCTTGGCAAGCAAGTACTAGTTCCCCCTCCAATATAGGGTCTTCTAAATTGCTTATCACAAAAATAAATCACAGTTTTAAAATGTTGTCACAATTGTAATGGACAACTGGTTCCTCAGTGGAACAGGCTTCCTTGGGAGGTGGTAAGCTCTCCTTCCCGGGAGGTTTTTAAGAAGAGGTTAGATAGCCATCTGTCAGCAATGCTGATTCTATAACCTTAAGCATATGATGAGAGGGAAGGCATCCTGGCCATCTTTTGGGCATGTAGTAGGGATCGGTGGGGATGGGGTGAGGGGGAGGTAGTTGTGAATTTTCTGCATTGTGCAGGGGGTTGGACTAGATGACCCTGGTGGTCCCTTCCAACTCTATGATTTTATGATTGAGCTTTGAGGAAAGCTATGATCGTTAAACTAATTTAAGCCATCACTGTGGTTCCAATTCCTCTCCACAATGGCCACTATTTTAGCAACACTGGCTGCTTGGCATGCAGTAAGAGAGGAAAGACAGGTGTCTGCACATGAGCCTGAACACAAAGCACTTGAATTTTTTGCTGCTTCTCCAACTGAATTGGAAAGACATAGCAAATGATAACCCCAGCCAGCTGTGGATGTGATGACAACTGCAGCTGAAGAATGTACTCACAATACTGCTCATTTTCAATTGTGAACAAATTCTCAATTAAAGTTTATGGGGAACTCAACACAAGCAAAATGGACATTGCAAGCAGGGTAAGTTCCATTATTGAGCATGTTATTTGCAAGTTTCACAACATTACTAGTAGCCATACCACCCAGTTGCCCCTTCCCTTCCCCACTAACTCTCTTGTTGAGAAAGTCAAATGGTACATGTGGTATGGAGCAAGTGGGCAAGGAGAAGCTTTTCTCCCTCTCTCATAATACTAGAACGCAGGGTCATCTCCTGACGCTGGAGGGTGAGAGATCCAAAACAGGTAAAAGGAAGTATTTCTTCACACAACACATAGTTAAATTGTGGAACTCCCTGCCCCAGGATGTGGTGATGGCTGCCAGCTTGGAAGGCTTTAAGAGGGGAGTGGACATGTTCACGGAGGAGAGGGCTATTCATGGTTACTAGTCAAAATGAATACTAGTCATGATGCATACCTATTCTCTCCAGTATCAGAGGAGCATGCCCATTATATTAGATGCTGTGGAACACAGGCAGGATAATGCTGCTGCAGTCATCTTGTTTGTGGGCTTCCTAGAGGCACCTGGTTGGCTGCTGGTTGAGCCAGCGTGGTGTAGTGGTTAAGAGCAGTAGTTTGGAGTGGTGGACTCTGATCTGGAAAACCGGGTTTGATTCCCCACTCCTCCACATAAGCGGCAGAGGCGAATCTGGTGAACTGGATTTGTTTCCCCACTCCTACACACGAAGCCAGCTGGGTGACCTTGGGCAAGTTAGAGCTCTCTCAGCCCCACCTACCTCACAGGGTGTCTGTTGTGGGGAGGGGAAGGGAAGGTGATTGTAAACCGGTTTGATTCTGCCTTAAGTGGTAGAGAAAGTCAGCATATAAAAACCAAGTCTTCTTCTTCTTCACTGTATGAGCAGTCTGCTGGACTTGATGGGTCTTGGTCTGACCCAGCATGGCTTTTCTTATGTTCTTATGTGTGAAAGTTTGCAGGTCTCCTGGGCTGGGCGTAGGGAGCTGTGAGTGTTTAATGTGAGAACTGGGCCATCCCCATAGAGATTATTTTGTACACTGCTAAACCAACTACAGCCATCAGGTTCTGCTAGCCTGTGGCAGTTTTTGAGAAACATGAAACAACTCCCAGGTCAGTTAAGGGGCTATCCTTTAAACAAACCATTTGGAATTATAGCTAGACAGGCAAATAGCTGGCAAATGAGTTTGAGGCCTACCAGATGTTTCCATTTCACAAATACATTTTTTTTAAAAAAAATCAAGTGATTTTGGGTAGATGTGTTAGATTTACACATCTAGAGTCAGACCCACCATTGGTAGAACTAAGCTTGAACTTACTGAAGTAAATGAATGTGGGCCCCGCTTATGAGAGTACTATTCCGGCAGCCTCGACAGTAGATTCATATTTCTCCTCAGAGCTAAAAATACCTTTTCCATTTGAAGACTCTCCTTTGAGTTTACATCCCTCAGGACGACAGCGCTGAACTGCCTGGAGGGGCTTTTGTGAACAGAGAACTCACTAAATGTGATCACAACATACTTTACAGCACAAGGCGAGTCCCCGGGGATCTCCCACATAAAATTCCTAAACACTGAGGAGAGGTAAAGCTGTCTGTCTAATCTATGGAAATGCAAGATTCAGGTGCTGCCGAACTGGAATTTGAAAGAACAAACTCACTTTGAAAAGACCAGGCCATATTTTCTCCCAAGCAGAGAGGGAGAAAAAAAAAAACACTGACGAGATTATCTTTTCCGAAATTTCATACATTGTAATTACCAACTATCCTACGCATCCATATTACTTAGAATAAATTGTCAAAGTAAATTGGCTATTCTTTCAACATTGGCAAATTATTCTTCTATTGTGGATGCCGGCTTGATCATTCAAATACAGTAATTTTCATTTACTTAGTGTCTTTGACAATTTTCGGAATAACTATTGTGTCATTTCTTTCAGAAACCTATTAGGTAATTGTTATTGTATGGAGAGCTGGTCTGTCCAGATTTAAAACAAGAGAATCGATGATCAGGAGACGGAGGTCATCTAAAAAGTAACTCTGAAGTAAAATTAACAGGACTCGGGAGGCAAAATTAACTCTATAATAAGTATTATCTGTTGGCACATTTCCTGAGCTTGATTCAAATTTCACATTGGGGTTAGACCAATGCAAGGGAGGTCAGAATAAAGCATTTGAATGTAACTGTGGATAGGTTGTTGGCCTGGCCATCTCTGTTATTATCCTATGTGGATTTATACTCCAACTTTATCCCCCCACCTAGAGAACAATCCAAAGATGTAGCATCAGAAGCTGCCTTAATACAAAGAATGGCATGGTACATGTCATGCACTGCATGGAGAGATGTGTGTATGTGTATCAAATCCACTGCTAACATAAGGTCAGCTTTTTAAATCGACAACCTTTTATTGCTTTTAAAGAGCCACCCTAAGCAGGTCTACTCAGAAGTCAGTCCCGTTTTATTAAATGGACTTTTATTCCCAGGAAATTTTCTCAGGATTGCAGCCTTCATTATCTACAAATGTAGACACCACCAAACACCACCATCTCCTCAGTTAACCACAATTTTCTCCTTACAAGAAAGGTATAGCTTAGAAATAGAAAGAAGGAAGAATTGTAGGGTTGGGTCCAAAGGCCATGTCATGTCCCCCAGGTGTACAGCACTTCCACCATCAAAAAAGAAGTTTTCCACCTCCCTCCTGCTGCAGTCCATTGAGCACCTCAAAATGCTGCTCTGGGAGATCAGCGAACCTTCAGAAATAGCGTGGAGGTCACATTAAAGTGGGAGGGAAGGATGAATCAGAAAAAAAAAATTACCTCCATTCATTGGTGGAAATTTGTATTTGGCTCCAAGCTATAGAAAGCGCAACAATGAAGATACAGAAGAAGAACAAATAAAAAGAGCAGAGAGATGAGAGAGATAGGGGTAAATCCAGAATGTACATGATTGTCTGTTCTTTTACAAATCCACATAAGAAAGGCCATGCTGAATCAGGCCAAGGCCCATCAAGCCTAGCAGTCTGATCACACAGTGGCCAACCATGTGCCTCTAGGAAGCCCACAAGCAAGACAAATGTCTGTCATACCAAAGTGTAAGATTCGGCACTTCCTCTCCTATTCTACACTTTTTCTAGCACATGGAGACACCTGGGGTGAAAACGCATGGTCATTTTATCCTTTAATCCCTGTTTCAGCTAGAATTCAGCATGGATTGAACGCATGCGTTTCGCCTAATGTGTGTTCAATCCTGGCTAAAACAGGGATTAAAGGAGGATAAAGCGACCATGCGTTTTCGTCAACAGTCTCTCATGAGACTTGCAAATATCCATTTCATTGCCATCAATGACACTCACTGAACCCATAAACCATCCTATCTTGAAGGCACCCATAAAGATGGAATGTCACTCAGAACCAAAACATTCTACAGAAAACTATATATATCAGGACAAAGTAAAATAGGTAATGATGCTCTACTTCATTCCCAAGGGCAGTCATATTTTGGCTGCTCCAACACATAGCCCAGTTGTCTGGGAGGGGGTCCAATATTTGCCCTCTGAGAGGCAGCCTAGATTAGATGGGTGACCCTGAGTTGGCCATGGGGCTCATCACCATTTTAGAGAGTGAGTTCAGGAAGTCCTTCGAATTGCATCTACCCCATGCTGTTTTTCCAACCAAAATGATACAAGGGGGCATATCAACCCCCCCCCCCCCAAGCTATTTCAGGTTGGAAAAACAGTTACGGGCCTATTTGCATGCTGGCAATATACACTGGGAATCTTCTGATTAGGGTTGCCAGATCCCTCTTTGCCACCAGCGGGTGGTTTTTGGGGTGGAGCCTGAGGAGGGTGGGGTTTGGAGAGGGGAGGGACTTCAATGCCATAGAGTCCAATTGCCAAAGCAGCCCTTTTCTCCAGGGGAACTGATCACTATCGGCTGGAGATCAGTTGTGATATAAGGAGATCTCCAGCAGCCACCTGCAGGTTGGCAACCCTACTTCTGATCTATCGCTATTTTGTAACCAGAGAATCCACCATCCTTGTTAATTAGTGTCATGAGGGCCAGAGAAGAGGTCTCGGCATTAGAAAACAGTAAGAATGCATCATCTGTGTAATGCAAAGTTTAAATTCACATTCTTCAAATCTCTCCTTCCCAGTATCTGTTGCTCATCGTATAGTACAAACAAATGGCTCTAGAGCCAAATTTTTAAAAGGAGGGTGACAGGGGACCAGCCTTGCCTTTTACTTTTTGCCAAATAGTAGGATCCAAATTTATTCAGTTGGTTATTGCATGAGAGTTCTTTGCCAATGCAACTGAATTTACTCAGAAACTGAACATATGGGACTTTTGTTGCCTCAGACTGATTTGGCTGGTATTCGCCAGTGGGTAGCTATCATTTCAGAAAGTATTTGTTGAAATAGTTTGTTGAAAAGGTTTTATCATAACTGTTTTAGTTTTATCTCCCGATTTTATGTAAAACAAGTGGTAGAAATGATCAGCCCTAATTAAAATGTGAACTTCTTGAATCTCAACCACATGCTCAACAGAGAACTGTTTCATGTTTAAGCATTTTGGAGCCAGTCTTTCTGCCATCGCTAATTTGTAATTTCACTTTCCCCCTGATTTTTCTCACGAATGATCGTCATTGTTCCTCAAATATGCAAAGTATTTTTTTAAAAAAAATCAAGTTTCTCCTTCTTTTACAAAAAGCTGTATATGATTTCATGTGCATCCATGTGACCTACATCAGTGATTCGATCCCGTCTACTTTGAGATATTAGTGTTGGGTATCCATATGTGTGTGTGTGTAAAGTGTTGTTAAGTCGCAGCCGACTTATGGTGACCCCTTTTGGGGGTTTTCATGGCAAGAGGCTAACAGAGGTGGTTTGCCAGTGCCTTCCTCTGCACAGCAACCCTGGTATTCCTTGGTGGTCTCCCATCCAAATACTAACCAGGGCTGACTGAGTATCCATATAGCAAGGGTTATATAATGCAAGAAGCAACACTCCCTCCTAGCTGTCCTCCCTTCCCAAGAAATTCATTAAAGAAATTAATTGGTGGTGAATATGTGCTAAATCAAACCTAAAACATTAAATCCAATATGTAAAAAAGAGTCTGCTAATGAAGGAGGAGGGGCAAGACCATATTTATGATGAAGCTTTGTACAAACATATCGTTGAAGAGTTACTATTCCTTTTGGCTGCATTCCTGCACCCAAAACAGAGGTGGTCTAGAGAGCAACACAGTTGCAGCTTCCCCTTGCATCTTGGGGAGGGGCTGTGGCTCAGTGGTAGAGCATCTGCTTGGCATGCAGAAGGTCCCAGGTTCAATCCCAAACATCTCCAGTTAAAGGGACTAGGCCCCTGCCTGAGACCTTGGAGAGCCGCTGCCAGTCTGAGTAGACAATACTGACTTTGATGGACAGAGGGTCTGATTCAGTATAAGGCTGCTTCATGTGTTCATGTATATCTAATATGTTAGCCTAGACTACAATAGGTCTATTCTCCTTAAATAATATGTTTTGGGAATGGCTGTGGCTCAGTGGTAGAGCATCTGCTTGGCATGCAGAAGGTCCCAGGTTCAATCCCTGGCATATTCAGTTAAAAGGACTAGGCAAGTAGGTGATGTGAAAGACCTCCACCTGAGACCCTGGAGAGCTGCTGCCAGTCTGAGTAGACAATACTGACTATGATGGACCAAGGGTCTGGTTCAGTATACGATAGCTTCATGTGTTCATGTAATCAATATGGTCATGCTGGCCTGGTACAATACTGCCGATTCTCTCACTAGTGCTGGCAGCTCTGCTATGCAAGTGAGCCAACCATGCCATGCGAGAACTAATTAAGTCCTAATCAGAACATCGTTGGAAGATGCCATTGAAAGAGAAGCTATGCTATCCTATCTGAGTCCCACTGCTATACACATAGATAGGTACAGTAGTTGGACTGCACCCTCTTTTAAAATGCTCTCAGAAATACAGCACTGATCAGGGATATAGTAAACAGGGACAAAAACAGAAGGAGACACAGAGTGCATTGAATACTCAAAATTATTTGCATCCACAAATTGCACCAAATAGGGAGATCAACTTTGCCCGTTTCCTCATCCTTATAATTCTAGCGGGGCGCACACAAACACAATCACGCATTGACGGCAAGAACAAAAGGACCTATGTTGCCTTTACAGCCCTAGCATAAGAGATTAGGCTACCAAACTTCATCAGTAATACATGATAAGTATACTATGTAGTTCCTAGCAAAATCTCTGGTGGGTTGAAGTAGCTCGGTTTAAGAGTGCCCCCCCCCCAAAAAAAGCTGACTGGTTTTTCCAGCATAATGTTGTTGGTTTTGTTTTATTGCTTCTTGACTAAGAAATATCTCACAGAAGAGACAATAACCTTGGGCCTCCTCGATTGAAGGAAAAGCTATTACAAAGTGGAAGAGAGCCTTTGGTGACCTCTTTCCGAGAGGGGACATGGAGGGAAGAGACCACACTTCTTTGCAAAAAAAAAAAGGAGGGGGGATGTAAGAGAATCAGTGCTTCATGATTGGTGGGGGAGGATGAAGAACATATGCTGTCATATTTCTAGACTTTGGGCTATTATGATAAAATAGCATTCCAGAATTTCCTAGCCTTTAATTTGCAGGAGTTACAGGGCTGATGCAAAATATTGTTTTTGATAACACAACACTGTCAAATTAAATTAGTCCCCATCCTACCCCAGAGAATTTTTTTTTTTTTTTGTATTTTCAGATGCTCTTGTTCCATTTGCCAATACAAGCATGTTCAAGGATTATCAGGGTTTTCCATACTCGGAACAAATACTGGGGTGGGTGGGGGTGGAGAACACTTGGTTAAAATGTTAGGCAGAACTTAATATAGTTATCCTTATTGCGTGGCCTTTAGATCTACATTACAATTTTGTCACCAGCTCAATGTAATATCGGGCAATTCCTTTAAAATAAAAACTAGCGAGTGTGTTATGAAATTACCGCCAGGACAGATGGCCGGATCCTGTCATTGGAAATAAAAGTAATGTTATAAGTGTATAACTCCATTGGGGAAATTGAGTACCATAATAAAGTAGACTTCCACTTTCCGCAATGAAATTCAATGACTGTTGAGGAGTTTAGGGTTTAGAAAATTGAAAAATGAAACCTTTGGTTTTTTCGTTGCTGTTTGATGATGTGTAGCAAGTCCCTTTATGGACTGAGGCTAACATCCAAATAGTAACAAGCTTGCAGTGAATAGAGCCCACAGAGGATAAGCTACTAAATCTTGCAATAAAAGCGGTGTGATTTACAGTAAATTCCAGAGGGCTGACAGCACCACAGCTGAGGGCATAAACACTTCTTTCATGGCTGAGGCTTCCGTCGGCTCTGTCTGCTGTGAAGTACAATTGAGCAGTGAGGCATGCTGCTTACCAGCAATGACTTTGATAAATAACTAGGAAGTCCCACTGTTGGCTTAAAACTAGAAGTTGTTCAGTTGCAATTCTGCATTTGTCCTGCTTTAATGGGTATGGAAGTGGCTTTTGCTGTAATCTGTCAGTGATTGATTAGGCCTGCCCGAATCCCCCTTCGCCGCTCAGTTTGCGGCTCCCCGGCTTTCCACAGTTAAAAAAACACACACACAAAAACACCCGAAATTGGTACATATCTGATTGCCCTCTTATGAGGAAAGTAAACACTCTTAATTCTGCTCAAGTGACTATGAGTTAAATGGCCACCGCTGATAAATTGTCGACAACAAGGCGACACGTTTTGACAGTCGAGCACATCGGCATGTGTGCTCGGCTGGGCTGCGATTTAAAATTCCAATCAGCAGAAGGGGTTTTATGTACAGGCAAAGAGGCTGAGAAGGCAGAAGACTATATCGAGGGCTCAGAATCATAGGAATACAGAGTACTTGTGCGGAAACTCTCTCTGTGTGATCTGGGTATTTAACACCCAAACGGACCCCAAAGCAGGCAAGCGTGTAACAGGACGTAAAACACGGCAACGGATTAATTTATATGTTAATATCAATTCTGGGTTGGAATGTGATGGGACATTGGAGGAGGGGAAAAAATACGAATGCTTTAAGCCGGTGTAAAATGGGATGGCGTCCATTTGTCAAGTGTGAGCTGTTTCCTCGACCCCAGATCTTGTCATTTGTTTGAGCTGTGTGATCATATTGTGGAATACTTTTAGAATTCTAGGTGCTCAAGGACAAAATGTCAGCAGCAGAATATTGACAAACAGTGCAGGTCCTCTGAGACAAGTCCATTTGGATTGGGGTGGGGGGAGTTGATACAAGGTGAGGCCAGAATCAAGCATTTGAATGTAACTGTGGATAGGTTAAAAAGGGCAAGAGTCCAGTAGCACCTTAAAGACTAACAAAAATATTTTCTGGTAGGGTATGAGCTTTCGTGAGCCACAGCTCACTTCTTCAGATACAGCTAGAATGTGAATCCATTCGGCTACCCAATGTGGATAGGTTGTTGGCCTGGCCATCTCTGCTATTATCCTATGTGGATTTATACTCCAAATTTATCCCCCTACTCAGAGAGCAAACCAAGGATTAGAAGCTGCCTTAATACAAAGAATGGCAAGGTACATTTCATGCACTGCATGGAGAGAAGTGTGTATGTGTATCAAATCCACTGCTAACATCAGGTCAGCTTTTTAAATCGACAACCTTTTATTGCTTTTAAGGAACCATCCTAAACAGGTCTACTCAGAAGTCAGTCCCGTTTTATTAAACGGGCTTTTATTCCCAGGAAAATGTTCTTAGGATTGCAGCCTTCATTATTTACAAATGTAGACACCACCAAAAACACACCACCATCTCATCAGTAGTTAACCACAATTTTCTCCATACAAGAAAGGTATAGCTTAGAAATAGAAAGAAGGAAGAATTGTAAGGTTGGGTCCAAAGGCCATGTCATGTCCCCCAGGTGTAGAGCACTTCCACCACAAAAGAAAGGCTTACACACTGGAGGAACAATGTGGTCCTAGCTGGAGAGGCATGCAAAAGCAGGGATGCTAGAGAAGAAAAGTTGAGGGCCTGCGCCCTGCAAGAAGAGTGGGGCAAGGGCACAGGAAATAAGGGGACTGATACAGGGTGGCCCAAATTTCATGAGACTTAAGGTAGTTCAAGAATGGTAGAAGGAAGACTTGAATAAGGAAATGGAAAGGAGAATTCAGGAAAATCTTCACTTAAAGCTTAGGGATTGATAAGGCTGTGTGGTATTGATAGCAAGCCCCTGGACAGGCCTGGGAAGTTACTGAAGATGGAAGAATGTGAACAAGGAGGCCAGAGATTTGTGGGCTGAGGCTAAATGTTTAGGGTGGCCAACTTTCAGGTGGTGTCTGGAGATCTCCTGCTATTACAACTGATCTCCAGCCAATAGAGATCAGTTCACCTGGAGAAAATGACCACTTTGGCAATTGGGTTCTATGGCATTGAAGCCCCCCCCCTCTTCAAACCCTGGCCTCCTCAGGCTCTGCCCCTAAAATCTCCAGGTATTTCCCAACCCAGAGCTGGAAACCTTTTGAATGTATCGTACATCATACTATACTCTGTGGAAGGTGACAATTTGTGTACAGCAAGCTATATCAAGTAGTTCTTTTTTTCATTTTGTTATATTTTGACATCCAGATGAGCCAAAACCTGTCCACCATAAAGTCCACCAATTAGACAGATAAGCCCCACCAACCTTATCACTGAGAATTCATACGGTTTGTAGCAAACAAATTCTCCTGCGAATAGGATTGCCAGGTCCCTCTTCACCACCAGCGGGAGGGTTTTGGGGCGGAGCCTGAGGAGGGCGGGGTTTGTGGAGGGGAGGGACTAAAATGCCATAGAGTCCAATTGCCAAAGCAGCCATTTTCTTCAGGTGAACTGATCTCTATCGGCTGGAGATCAGTTGTAATAGCGGGAGATCTCCAGCTAGTACCTGGAGTATCTCCAGCAACCCTACCTATGAAACATTCAATTTAAAAAATCCAGACGATTATGCAATAGATGTAACAGATTATTTCAAAGATGTTTGAAGGAAAAAATATTCTTGGTTTTCCTTCCAACATTCAGACACCCTCATACAGATGATTACATTGGTCTCAATGCCTACAGACACAGGACTATATATCAATTAATGTGCTTGAAACAAGGCAGCCTTAGCCTGAATTCTTTGTATGCATCTCAGTTAAATGTTTGAACTGTTTCCAGTGTTAGGGCATTAGACACAGATGGGGTCTTCTGTTTGAACAGATATCTCCCCCCCTTCTTATTTCTGCCTTCATTGCCACCAGTTTTAGATTGTAAGCTCTTCAGGGCAAAGGCATCCCATAATACTAGAATGTGAGGTCATCTGTTAAAGCTGGAGGGTGAGAAATTCAAAACAGATAAAAGAAAGTATTTTTTCACACAACGCATAGTTAAATTGTGGAACTCCCTGCCCCAGGATGTGGTGATGGCTGTTAACTTGGAAGGCTTTAAGAGGGAAGTGGACATATTCATGGAGGAAAGGGGTAGTCATGGCTATTAGTTAAAATGGATACTAGTCATGCTGCATACCTATTCTCTCTAGTATCAGAGGAGCATGCCTATTATATTGGGTGCGGTGGAACACAGGCAGGATGGTGCTGCTGCAGTCGTCTTGTTTGTGGCTTCCTAGAGGCACCTGGTTGGCCCACTGTGTGAACAGACTGCTGGACTTGATGGACCTTGGTCTGATCCAGCAGGGCCTTTCTTATGTTCTTATGTTCATGGAGTATACTGTAACCGTAACATTCATGACAATGAATTTCTTGTCCAGCCATATCCTACTTCTGAAGGATGAGTTTCTTCCACTGGAAAAAGGCTCCTTCCACCAGAGAAAACCTCTGCATTTTGTTGAAAGGATATTACTCATTATTAATAAAGAAATCTTATTGCTTAGTCCTCACAAACGCCTACGAAGAAAATCAGGAAAATCATGCTTTTATCATTTTAAGTTTAAGAGATAATCAGCATAGGATATATTTTTCTATTACTTTGAAAAAGCCACCTCAAAGGACCAGAAAGTAATGTAATAGTACCTCAGAAGAACCATACGTATTCTATGACGTGATTCTAAAATAATCCTTTTTCATTTTATACCCTCTCTCCATTTCTTTTTGAGCTTATCTCCATTCCTGAAACGGCCTTATTCTCATGACCCACATGCATTCAATTGTTCCATTGTTGCCTTGGACTTTTATCATGACACAGTATAAAATAAATACTTTAGGGAACAGACAGTGTTGTTTTAATGTTTGAAAAATCCCTTTCCACCAAGGATTTAGAAAATAGTGTGCCTGTAAGCATACATCCAAAAGATTTGCATACCTGAAAAATAGCAACTTAAGCAAGAAAACGGAAGGCTGGTCAGAAACAACTAGTTAAAAAATTTACCTAGCAGCTGTTTTTTTTTTTTTTTTTTTTTATCCCTACATTTATCCTCATGGCTTAATGCAACTTTATTTGAGCCACAATTAATAGGTGCTAAGAAACTAATTTGCAATAAAACCCTTATCTTCTAGTGTTAAAGACGGCACACTGCGTTCAGTAATACTGTACTTCAGTACATACTATTAAAGCCTTGAGACTTGTCTTAAAGAGACTTGCCTTGAGACTTGTCTCGAGACCATACCTCAAAAAGGATATCACAGAGCTTGAGAAGGTGCAGAAAAGAGCAACCAAAATGATTAGGGGACTAGAGCAACTGTCCTATGGGGAGCGGTTAGGATGCTTAGGGCTGTTTAGCTTGGAAAGAAGGTGGCTAAGGGGAGACATGATAGAGGTCTATAAAATTATGCATGGTTTGGAGAGAGTGGCCAGGGAGAAGTTTTTCTCCCTCTCCCATAATACTAGAACATGGGGTCATCTGCTAAAGCTGGAGGGTGAGAGATTCAAAACAGATAAAAGGAAGGATTTTTTCACACAACACATAGTTAAATTGTGGAACTCCCTGCCCCAGGATGTGGTGATGGCTGCCAGCTTGGAGGGCTTTAAGAGGGGAGTGGACATATTCATGGAGGAGAGGGGTATTCATGGCTATTAGTTAGAATGGATACTAGTCATGCTGCATACCTATTCTCTCTAGTATCAGAGGAGCATGCCTATTATTTTGGGTGCGGTGGAACACAGGCAGGATGCTGCTGCAGTCGTCTTGTTTGTGGCTTCCTAGAAGCACCTGGTTGACCACTGTGTGAACAGACTGCGGGACTTGATGGGCCTTGGTCTGATCCAGCAGGGCCTTTCTTGTGTTCTTATGTTCTTAATGGCAAGGCTGTGCCTTGAACATGTAAAACAAGCAGCAAGATTGTTTTTGAGCATATGCAAAGTATTTTTCCTTTTGCACTGAGCTCCTGCTCGTATTGCAAAAAGCATTCTGGGTCAGAGTAGCAGCTTCCAGGCAGGTAGGATCAGAAACAGTGTAGCCCCAAGCTCGCTCTCTCGATCTCTGCAAACTGAGTTCCCTTGCTGAGGCTGGGGTTGGCTACTGAGTTAGAATCCTATCCTTCAGCAGGGCTGGATGTATGTAGATGGGGTAGAAGGAAAGAACTCTCCATTGACTCACATTAGAGTATTTTTATTTAAGCCATTCTTTGGTATAATTTTAGGCTAACGAAGGATGCCCCGATCTGGACAGCCCAGGCTAGCCCAACCACATCAGATCTCAAAAGCTAAGCAGGGTCAGCCCTGGCTAGTACTTGGATGGGAGACCACCAAGGAAGCCCAGGGTTTGTTATGCAGAGGCAAGCAAAGGCAAACCACCTCTGTTCGTCTCTTGCCTTGAAAAACGTACAGGGTTGTCATAAGTTAGCTGTGACCCTACCTCACAGAGTGTCTGTTTTGGGGAGGGGAGGGGAAGGTGATTGTAAGCCGGTTTGAGTCTCCCTTAAGTGGTAGAGAAAGTTGGCATATAAAAACCAACTCTTCTTCTTCTTCTTCTTCTTCTTCTTCTTCTTCTTCTTCTTCTTCTTCTTCCATTTTCCTAACACTGTTGAACAGCATCCTGTCTCTCTCAGATATGAACAAGTGGTTTGGATCTAAACTTCTAGAAAGAAAAGTTTGCAGAGGCAGTTCTTCCTTTGCCCTTTTATTCTGCCAGCAGCTTCCACCCCCCCCCTTGCCTGCCAAACACAAGTGACCTTGTGAAGTTACTAATAAAGGGAAGGGGGAACCAGATGCCGTGCGTCATCTGAAACTACAGCCCTGACTTGCGATAACAAATTCATCTTCGTAAGGGCAAGGATGAACGACAATCCGAGCAGAGGTGGGACAGAATGTTCGCTTCCAACACTGAAGCTACTTTGTAGGGCTAACTGTATGGCATTATAACTTGCTGAGATCCCTTCCCCCCCCCCAAAAAAAACCCTGCCCTTTCCAGTCTCCACCCCAATGGTATTTCCCAACCCAGTGGAGCAACCCTATCTGCACAGCAGTCCCAGTCTTCCTTGGTGGTCTCATCAAGTACAAACCCTGCTTAGCTTCCAAGCTTTGACAAAATCGGGGCAGTCTGGGCTACCTCTTCCTAGACACTCGTTTTTTTAAAAAAATTACTTGTTCAATAAATGCTAGGTATAACCTGAGAGAAGAATTAGGGTTAAATGTAGGGTTGCCAAGTCATTTGATCTGGCCCTTTGTGGGCCCTGGCAGATCTCTAGCTCAGAAGGATCTAAGACTGGCGATCCGCCCCTTCCCGCGGACAGGAATAGCCAGATCAAATGACTGTGCAGGCCTTAAACGGCCCCTGGGCCTGACGTTCCCCACCCCTGGTCTAGGAGGAAGAGATTTTTGCTTGAAATCCATAAATGGCAACAACTGTTTCTTAATAAGAACTATGTTAGTGTAAATTCTGTTTAATGGGGAAGTGTTTGCCCAGTGACAGGAACTTAAGTGGTGCTTAACCAACTGTTAAACTGGTTTAAAAAAAAAAAAAAACTAAGCACCATCCTTTTTCATTTTAATATAGAAGTTTCCAAATAAAAAAGAGAAAGGAACACAATATCAAATAAAGATGTAGCGCTGTACTTATTTGGTGCCTCTTAGTTTGGTATGGTATTTTAATGTCATTTTAAGGACTTTTTTTGTGGTCTTCTTTTTAATGGTCTCTTCTCTTAATTGGAGCAGCCACTTAATCAGCATGACAGACTGTCCACTGATAACCCAATTAACAGGCTTCTACTGTCATCATAAAAAAATCACTGTAATAATAAATTGTAATTGTTGTGCGCTTCAGCCTGGAGATCTTTTTGTACTTAGGGAGAGAGAGAAAAGTGGAGAAATTGAATCTTGCAAGCTGGTGGGCTAATTCTCCCAGTTTCTGGAAAGTTATCTTACAACCGATAGGAAATGTACACACTAAAAAATTAAAGTCTCTCTGTGGTAGTTACTATCTTGCCTGTGTCTGGCTAATTTTGATATATACACCCTAATTATCTCATATGTATCTACAACACACACAAACACTAAATCCCCCACAATTGTTATTTCTACAAAGAAGCAGTTTTGGCATGGTTTAATGTGAAATTGAAAGGATTCTGGGGTTGGTGGTAGTTAACTCTATCCCTTTACCACTGCTTTACTCAAAATTCCTAAATCCTGCAGTACGATTTCATTTGCATTAGTGCTTGCTGGGAATTCATTGCATGCATTTGTGGGCATGTAGTTGTCAATGCTCCGAATCTGAACTTCCATTACTCCAGAGTGGACAGAAGTCTCCAGATCTGTCCATGGTGTCTCATTGTTCGGCTTCCTCTTCCCAAGTAGTGGAAGGGACAAGTGAGGGAGGAAAAGGAGTCAAGGAGATAAGTCCCACCAAACAGGATCATTCCAATTGGCATTTCTGTGCCAATTCTGTGCACAATATTTCCTTTTCTGCCAATCTACGCACCATTTCAGTACTTTTGAGAGGGCTTTCTAATTCTATGTGAACAACAGTCCCGACTGCATTTATTTTGTTCCCTGGGATTTCACCTGCAAGTCAAGAGTCTGCACATGCTGGCAGACAGGCAGAGAAGATTCACAGGGGAACAGAGGCAGAGAGTACACGTCCCCTCTGCAATAAATAGCTCATCGGCAGGCTAGAGGTGGGATAAAGGCAGCCAAAACCTTGACATGCAGAAAGCAGAGGCAAGGCCTTGCTTGCACATGCTGGCAGGGCCAGAAAAAGGAGACTAGAGGCAGAATCTCAGGCTTTGCACTTTCTAGGTGACAGGACAGAGGCAGAGATTTAGGGTCTAGCAACAGCAAAGAGCAAACACACACACAGATTTAGGTGAGAGAAATGAGTGATGACAAAGGATCAGATCTCCTTTCAATGCAAGAGAGATCCACTGATTCAGGATCTGAAATCTCTTGGACTGCATAGAAGCTTGTTCGTCCATGGTTTGGTTCACAGCCCGGGTCTGAATACTTCGTATATGTTCAATTGTTCAAAAAAAAAAAAAAAGCCAATTGTGAGTACATAGTCTCACATGAGAGAGGGCCTTCTTTGGAGGCAGCCCCATGGTTATGGAACAATCTCCCTAGGGGAGGTGTACCCTGACCCCTCACTTTGGATCTTTAGGAGGTAGCTGAAGATGGTTTTATTCAGGACAGCATTCAACTAGGGTTTTTTCCTACTTACTCGCAGTTTCAAATTGTGATTTTAATTCATGGCCTTGTATGCATTTTATGTATTTTTGCGTTTTATGTTCTGTTTACATTGTAAGCCACCTTGAACTCCATAAGGTAGAAAGGTGGCTAATAAATGTTTTATTTATTTATTTTTCAGATTTATTTTAAATAAATGACGGCTGCTTTTACATGGCCTCCTCCTTTGCCACTGTTGGCCATTCTTTAAGTATGCAGAACATTAACATTTGACAGTTAGTGACTTATCAGTACAAGGTGTTTCTTTGTGTGACTTACAGCTGCCTGATTCAGTGTTTGCTAATGGCAAAGGCAGTGCCTGATTCAGGAATAATTTCCACGCTCTTACATTTACTCATGGGAATTTTTTACACAAACAAATCCCTGCATGTCAAATTCTTTTCATTAAAACTTGTTTTAACAACAACAAAAAGTGTCTTGGAGCTGTACGGTTTGTGCTATCTTTATATTCTTAGTCCACCACTCAGTCATGCCTAGCTTGGTGCTTGCTAACAGAAGAGACAAAGGAATTTTTTTCAAGCCGGTAGTGATTTGCCCAAGCTCATTCTCACATCGCTTTATCTATCTGTAGATGTAGAACATTTTTATCCCATTCTTCTCCAAAGAGCTCAGGGTGCTATCCATGGTCATGGTATATTTACCAAGGAATTACCTGCCCGTGACTTGTAGCATATAAATCAACTGACACAGGAAATCCTGTCAAAATGGCTACTGTGCAGGCGCAAAGCCAACTGACGCGGCATCCCATTCAAACTCAGAGTGAAATCACTGATGCAGTCAGTTGAGGGGCCCAACTCATATGCAAACATGCAGTTCAACACCCACTGTATTCATGTCAAAATCTGTAGCATCTCTACTGGAAATTTTTATCGCTCTTAAAGACACTGCACCTACAGAGAACCTCAATGAGTCCACATCTTCATATGTAAAATTGGGCATCTGTTTTTAAACGAATCTGGAGCATGTGGATTGTGGTGAGTTAACTTTTCTCCTCCATCCCCTTACCAGCCAGCGTGGTGTAGTGGTTAAGAGCGGTGGTTTGGAGCGGTGGAGTCTGATCTGGAGAACCGGGTTTGATTCCCCACTCCTCCACATGAGCGGCGGAGGCTAATCTGGTGAACAGGATGTGTTTCCCCACTCCCACACGTGAAGCCAGCTGGGTGATCTTGGGCAAGTCACATTCTCTCAGCTTCACCTACTTCACAGGGTGTCTGTTGTGGGGAGGGGGAGGGAAGGTGACTGTAAGCCGGTTTGAGTCTCCCTTAAGTGGTAGAGAAAGTCAGCATATAAAAACTAACTCTTCTTCTTCTTCTTGATGCCCACTGCACTGTTTGAAGTGTATTTTTTTTCCTGGTGGTATAGCAGTGTGTAGTGGCCAGCATGATGCAGTGGTTAGAGCAGTGAGCCCCCAGTGTGGTGCCTGCACATGTCTTCCCCAGTGTCAAGAACCATTCTTGGCTTTCTCCCATCTCATAGGAGCAGGATGTGCTTCAGATAAACCCAGGAAGGACCACCTATTCAGAAATTACCTTCTACCATAGCAGGGCCCTTGGTTTATAGAAGAAGAAGAAGAAGAAGAAGAAGAAGAAGAAGAAGAAGAAGAAGAAGAAGAAGAAGAAGAAGAAGAAGAAGAAGAAGAAGAAGAAGAAGAAGAAGATTTTCTCTACCTTTAAAAACAGAAAAGTAATCCGGTTTACAACCCCCTTCCCTTCCTCCACTTTGTGAGGTAGACGATGCTGAGAGAGCTCTAAGGGAGCTGTGACCAGCTCAAGGTCACCCAGATGGCTTCATGTGTAGGAATGGGGAAACCAACCCGGTTCACCAGACTAGAGTCCGCCGCTCCTGTGGAGGAGTGGGGAATCAAACCCAGTTCTCCAGATTAGAGTCTACCACTCTTAACCACTGCACCACACTGGCTGTAAACATCTCAGCTTCCCAACATATCGGAATGAACCCTAACCCCCCCAGGCAGCCATTGTGTGATTGCTCCCTGGGTCAGCCATTTTGTGGTGACTAGTAGGGCTGTCAAAAAAAAAATTCGGTACAGTTCGGATTCGGCTGAATTTGGCCCTTGTGGGTTCGGTACGTGCCAAAGTCCGAACTCCCCCACTTCGGATCCGTTCAATTCGGCGGGAATTCAAAGTTCGGAAAAAAAATTCGGCCGAATAAAGCCATTAAAAACACAATTGTGCCTTTCCGCGGCTCTGGGGGGGGGGCATTTTTGAGCTTAGAGGTCCCAAACTTTCAGCAGAGCTTCAAAGGACGTATATTGAAAGACTCCCCAAGTTTTGTAAAGATTGGGTCAGGGGGGGCTGAGATATGGGCCCTGAAAGGGGTCCCCCCCACCCTTAATGTGCATCTCTCAGCAGAGCTTGCCGCCCAGGCACAAAGCTCCCAGCCCCGACAAACAGCTGATGAGAGCAAGGTGCTAAGAACTTTGCAAAGCAACACAACTGAAAAGCAACACCTTTGCAAACATGCAAAGGGCGGGGCAGGTGTGAAGAATTTTGCAAAACAATACAACTGCAAAGCAACACAAGCACGCAATGCAACACCTTTGCAACAGTGTAAAGCAACACCTGACACCTGGGAGTTTGCATACCATGGACAGAGGCAGCTAGCTATGCATAATGAGCAGGAGGGGGTGGAATTTCTCCTTTTGCATTGGACTTGGGACCAGGCAGATGCATTCTTTAAGTCACCATTTGAAAACCAGTTTTGAGCAAGCATCAAAATAACCTAACTGATCTTATGAATGAGGAAAAACCTGAAGAATAAAAATGAAGCCCCCCCTCAAACCAGGGAGAGAGAGACTGGAGGGGGAACACACACCCCAGGCAGAACCGGCAAAAGCCCCCTTTGGCTTCCCCCCCCCACCCACAGAAACTGCTCCCTCCTCACACACACACACAGACTCTGCTTTCCCCCCCCACACACACACACAGAAAAGAAAAATTATAGATTAAAGCCCCCAAAGGGGTCTTACTGTGGCTGTCTTCTGTTCCAGCAGGAGGGGCTGGGAGGCTGGGTAATCCAATATGATTCCATTTGTATCCAATATAAGATCCATATGTGTGCATCTCTCGGGGGTGATCCATTCATCCCAATAGGGAAAAGGGGAAAGCCCATATCTCGGGGGGCCCTGACCCAATGTTTACAAAACTTGGGTGGTCTCTTAAAAAGCCTTGTCTGAAGCTCCGCTGAAAGTTTGGGGTCGGCACATCCAAAAATGCGCCCCCTGCAGCCACGGAAAGAGAAAAGGGGGGAGCCGATATTTCAGCCCCCACTGAACCCATCTTTACAAAACTTGGGTGGTCTCTTAAGAGGGATTGTCTGAAGCTATGATAAAAGTTTGGGGCCTGCACCCCCAAAAAAGCACCCCCTGCAGCCACGAAAATGGAAAAGGGGGAGAGGAAAAAGGGGTGGAGCCCATATCTTGGGACCCCCTGACCCAATGTTTACAAAACTTGGGGGGTATCTTAAGAAGCCTTGTCTGATGCTCCGCTGAAAGTTTGGGGTCGGCACACCCAAAAATGCGCCCTCTGCAGCCATGGAAAGAAAAAGGGGGGAGCCCTTATCTCGGGACCCCCTGACCCAATGTTTACAAAACTTGGGTGGTCTCTTAAGAAAACTTGTCTGAATATCCCCTGAAAGTTTGGGGTCTGTACCCCAAAAAATGCACCCCCTGCAGCCACGGAAAGGAGCGAATGTGCACAAGCACCCCCTCACACACACATGAGGATTTCCCTCTCTCTATCTCTTTCCCCGGCTGGCCGCACATCAACTGATTCCTCCAGTACTCAATCCTGACTGATTGGCCAGAAGAAGACCCAGCTTGGCCACCAATTGGCCGGGGGAGGAGAATGCTGCTTACTGAAGGTTACGCTGCTTACTGACGGCCGAATTGGCCGAATTTATTCGCCGAACTCCCGAACTCGCTGAATTCGGCCCCCCCGGTTGCCCGCCAGTTTTGAGTTCGGTTCCTCCCGAACTAAAAACCGCCGAATCAAGGGAAATTCGGCTGATTTTCAGTTTGGGCCGAACCGAATTGACAGCCCTAGTGACTAGCACCCTCCAGCCTCAAAATTCCTGAAGTGCCCACAGGTTCCGCAAGATAGGGAAGTAAGTGTCAGACTAAGATCTGGGAAGACCCCCATCCCTAAATGCAATAGCATCAGCTAGAAGCAAAGGAAACAATTCCAAGCTATCCCTCGAGCGGCAGAAAAACTGCAACCAAGCAAGGAAAATGGCGGGAAGAACTCCCTATCGGTGAAGTCTTTTAAGGGAAGATCTAGCTCTCGTTACTCAGTCTACCCACAGTCTCGATCGTAGCCATGGCCACTGACAAGCTTAAAGATCTCATTTGTTGTAGCAAGAGAGAAGTCATTAATCTGAACCTCAGAAATACGGCTACCGTTATTAATTAGGGCTTAAGGGTCCAGTCCTATGAAGTGCAGTGTAGCTTGGTGGGATGCCAAGAGGAGAAGAAACCACAAGAGGCTGGTTACCTCCTTTTAGAATCAGGGCCTTCAGCCTTAATAAGGACTTCAATGGTACTCATTGGGCCAGAAACAGCTGATGCCACCAGAGCAAAGCACCGTGTGTGAGGGGATCTTTTTTTTTTTAAATAAAGACTGCTCCTCTGAGATATTCGATTTGACCAAAAACACACACACACAAAAGCCAAATGAGAAAGGCCACACAATACTGGTTAGCTACACGTTAAACTAGTTAGCTGGACTATTATGGCTTCAGAGACTATTAACTTTAATCTAAACACATCAATCCCAGCAGTCTATTGTTTTGTTCATTTCTACTTTCCCAAAGTTAATTTCTTTACTTTTTAGTATTAGTCATGTATTACCAGAATTAACATAAAGGTGATAATGCATGATCTTTATATGCTATCGTATTAAAATGAAGCTATTTTTAATACTTTTAAGAGGCCTATCAAAAAACACAATTTGTATCCTCAAAGTATATTTTGTCAGATTCAAGTATAATTTTTGCATTCATATTCTTTTATGAATTTTAATGGAGACACTTAAATTGTAATTATTCCTCTCAGCTCAAATGCAGGTAACAAATGGAATTCAATCAGTGTTTGCGCATAATGACCATCATTAAGAGAGAAATAATAACGACATTCTGTCTGCATTAAACTTGCAGACTCTTTACACAATGATCTGAATACCATTATCGATCTCCATGGAGATATGCAATTGTCACCTATTCTGCATAATATCTGAATGTTAACTACATTTGTTTGGAACAAATATTTTAATGAATACAGTCAGTTCCACTTAATTAACTATCTGATAACTGAATATTTTTACTTAATAATTCAACACGGAACATCAAAATTGTCCTTTTAAAAAATCAAATGCACTCGAGATTAGACAGAGATTCATTTAAATGTTCATAAAAATGTACATATAGTTTAGAATTTCCCAAGGAATTCCTTAAAGCCCATGTGTGAGAGCATTAGTTAAGTATTTAAATAACACTTTCTTCTCCCTTTGTTTATGAAATCTCTTAGAAGCTTGAGAGGAAAATCCATGTTCGTATCAAAGTAACTTTTCCCAATCTGCATTGCCTGCTGGCATGTTACTGTAAGGTTGCTCAAGTGGTAATTTTGACCAGTATTCTCGTTTTCAAGATGGGGGTCTTCTTGCAGCCATTTTATAATGTTCATACAGTTACAATAACAACAACAACAATATCTGAAAAGTATAAGGAAGTTAGGAAAGGGAAGGGAAATTTGTACCAGATTTAAATTTTACAAATTTTACAATAAATAATTTTGTTTTAATGAAGATACCGTGGAAAGAACCAACAGTGAAATGCCAAGAATGTGGACGAGTACAGTACGTCAGACTAGGGTCAGCAAGATCGGGGTTTGAATCCCCTCTTTGCCTTGAACTTCAGTGGATGACTCTGGGCCAGTCACTCTGTTCACCTAATTTACGTCACATGGTTTTTGTTTTAAGAGGATAAGGTAGAGGAAGAACCATGTCAGTCAGCCAGAGTCCCTTGAAGAAAGCGTGGGAGAAAAATGAGACAGATAAAATTTTCCCTTACAAGAAGGGGAACTAGGTGGCTGTGTTTTACTTCCTCATTGAAAAGTCACTGGGAACCACTCACATAAAGGGATAGTTTAATTGGCAGTAGAGGGTGGCCGATCCGGTCCACCATTTTATACTCACAATAATCCTGTGAGGTAGGTTGCACTGAGACCGAGTGACTGGCCCAAGGTCACCCACTGAGCTTTGTGGCTTACTGGGCATGTGAATCCGGGTCTCCCCACATTCCAATCCCTGCACTAGTCTGACTTGCTCTGCAAGACATATTCCTTGTTCATAAAAAGCTTCCTGCTCTTTTCTGCATTAGAATCCAATCCAAGTTGACCATACATTAAAAAAATATTGGCATTTCCATACAGACTGCAGTGGGACATTCAAAATCTGAAATACTGTAACCGCAGGATTGTATTAGGGTTAGAATTTGATTTCCTTCACTCAATTGAAACCAATTGAGAGTGCCTTTGTATTACATAAACACGCGCTGTTTCTACTTGGAGGGTTCAGCATCCAAACCGGAGCAGGTTTTTCTTTTAGCATCTATACATCATACCCTAATTGCCCAGTTTTTTGGCTTTCCCCCACTTCGCTGCAGTCTTTTTGGAATGGTCACAGTGAAAGCATCTTTGCATGCCATGTGGATAGGAAAATATGCATTTTTAACATACCATACATGTCAGTATCTTGGCCGCCGCCCCACAGCCACCATCCCCCCCCAGCCACCATTGCTTTCACTCTACCAGATGTTTTAAAGCTTTTTTTAAAAAAAAATCAGCTATCACTATACTATAACAATATCTAAAAGTTAATTTGAATTTCCAGTTTTCACTTGTTTTAAAACTAACTCTCAGCCTTTTTTTGTTGTGGCGATATAAGGGGAAAGGTTCATCCCAACAACCAAAAGGGCTAGAGACTTAAGTTTAAAAAGAAAAGCTGGAAATTCATGGGAACTAGTAGATCATGGCATCTGATTGTTTGCTACACCATTATAACATGGCAACTGAAGATTAAAGAACAAAGCCCCCCAAAAAGCCCTCTGGTTGCAGGAGGAGGAGCAATGGCAGCTACAGGGGGTTGATACCAGGAAAGTGAAGGGAAAACTGCTGTGTGGATGCTCCATTGCCACTAAAAATGCCTCTGCACACACATCAGCAACAAAAGAACTACACTGAGAATTGGAAGGATGAGATCAGCATGCCAACTTTCCAATTGTTTAACCCCAAAAGCCGGTGCCTAGACGACTTTCAAAGACATCCTAACCCTTACGAGAAGAGAAAAACCTACCAATGCCTCCCATGTTCAAATGCTATATTTGGATGCGATAGAGGAGCTCTCCATAATTATTATTAACCCTGTTTCCTGGCTAGTAAAAGTAAGACAGTGTGTTTCTCACAGACTACTTAATCAGGCTCCTTTCCTGCCACACCCAGCCTGGGTGGCACTGGAAGCATTTGTATATCTACATGCGCCATCGCTTGCCTCATATTATACAGCATACATGACATTCCCTGGACAAATGCAGAGTGTCTTTACTGTACGGCCACTCGATCATTATCTTGGGTGAACGGCCACCGTGCAGCCTCCTCCTTACTCATTATTATGGGGGCTGTATCCCAGCCATTGATCACTCTCCCCATACTGTCTAAAACAGCTCTTTGGGTGGGAGGACGTTGTGTATATATTTTCTACATCTGCTTTGCGCAGACAGCCAAGTGTACCGAAAATGAATGAGCATGGCTTCAGTTCCGTGCACACTTACCTGTGAGAATGATCCACTGAATGCAGCGGGACTTCCTTCTGAGTAAACATTTTAAGTCTGGGCTGTAAATATTCTTACTATTACTTGAATGCAAGGAGCAGAGTTTTAACAACAACAGCAAAAAGAAATTAGATCTTGCTGAACAGAGTGGAGGGGATGGTTAGGGTTTCCAACCTCCAGGTACTAAGTAAGCCAAAATAGACACCTCTGTGTATAAATGTAGTTACTCCAAATCTAACACAGATCAACCATACAAAGTATAGCTAAACAACAAACTGTATTTTATACAATAACATAGACAAACACATACAAAAAGTCCTATTTCTTAAGCATAAAGACACAAAGTCACAATATTCCAAGATTTCCAAAATTCACTATCCTAAAGACAGACAAAAAGTCCAACAGACACCAATTCTAGGTTTTTTTCTTCTTTCAGGTGTGGATTCCAGGTAATTATTACTCAGTCCCAAAGCAGGGGATCAAAAGTGAAGAGGAAGATGGCCATTTCAGTTCTTCATCAGTTCCACTTCACCAACCTTATTTATCCCGTCTCTTATTTCACATTAAAGAATCCATATCCAAGAATCCTTCATAAGGTACTAGCTAGAGATCTCCTGCTATCACAACTGATCATCATCCGATAGAAGACAGTTCACCTGGAGAAAATGGCCACTTCGGCAATTGGACTCTATGGCATTGAAGTCCCTCTCCTCCCCAAACCCCACCTTCCTCAGGCTCCATCCCAGAAACCTCCCAGTGGTGGCAAAGAGGGGCTTAGCAACCTGAGTGATGGTGGGAACAAAAGATAAACTGCAGATAGAAGTATCAGCAATGCATTGGGTTGGATCCAGCAATGCATGAGCATGAAGGGAAATGTGCTCAGCACAGTTCCACTTGAGCAAGCAGAAGCGCAATGTCTACACGTAGTTCTTCAATAACAATGCTTCTATGGAGCAATAAGATGTCCAACAGATGGTTTGCATGATTCTATTTAATTTGGTTTTGAAATGATATCAGAGGAAATAACTTGCCCCATAGTTTTCTGCATGCAGAAAAGATATAGTGGGAATATAATCACATTCCCTTAGTGCAAGCAGATGGCGAGGAGTAACTTTAGTGATCCCACAAGGACTTTAGGTTGTATGAAAATCTTCAATGGGATGCAATCCATTGAGTAAATATAAATAGTATTTGCATTGCAAAGACGAAAAAATCTAGAATATGAGCAACAGGGTTTGTTTGTTTTTAAAGAATGCATGGAATTGACCCAAGTAAGAGAGTAAGTGGTCCGTTGCGATGTGGTGCTTCCGGGTGTAAACTGGAAGTGGCGTGATCGCGTTGGTGAGGCCGCACACATACGATTCCTGCCTTAGCTCCACCCCCAAAACCTCCCGCCAGAGCTGAGGGGGGACCTGGCAACCCTAGGTATAGCAATGAGAGTCTTGGACTATGTTTTGGGAGACCCAGGTGTGAATCCCTACTCTGCCACATAAGCTTGCTGGGAGACCTTAGACCAGTCATCTACCTCATAGACTAATCTACCTCGCAGACATGAGGATAAAATGAACACACATGAAGTTTCCTTATACTGAATCAGACCATTGGTCTATCAAGGTAAGTGCTGTCTACTGTGACTGGCAGCAGTTCTCCAGGGTCTCAGGTGGAGGTCTTTCTCATCACCTACTGCCTGGACCTTTCAAGTGGAGAAGCAAGGGATTGAACCTGGGCCCTTCTGCATGCGAAGCAGAGCCTCTTCCACTGAGCCACAGCCCCCTCCCCCAGGAGAAGAGAACAATGTAAGTTGCTTTGTGTCCTCATTAGGGAGAAGGGTAGGGTATAACTCAAGTAAAAACATAAAGTAAAACACGTTCTTGATAAGAGCTAGATAGGCAGGTATGGACGTCCAGAGTTGCCCCAGCTGCATCTCCACAATATGCTACCCAGCAGAGGCCAAAAACACACTCTCGATTAGACACGCCTCGTAAAACAGCACATTCCATTTCCAAGGCTCTGCTCAGCCTCTCTAACCTCCCCTGGTAAGCCCATGGGGTGAGTGGTAGTGCCGGTACTGATGACAGTGTTCAAGGAAGAAATGTATTTACTAAATTGAATTTTGAATGGGATAGCAAAACGATTGCCATGGGCAGTGAGGAGGACTGATATAATCCTACCAGTTTAGTTCATGTTGTTGCATACGGGCGAAAACAACCATATCATTTACAGGGTGGGGGGGAGAAAAGGGTAGAAGGAATCATGAGTTTGAAGATTTATTAGTGCTTGTATTTAATGTTATTGTAGCCTAGTGTAAGTGTGTGTTAGAGCAGGTCTGATCACTTTCATTTATCATAAAACAAAAATGGGAAAGAGAACAAGTCAGGGAAATGTGCATTTTTGTTGTTTGGTTTTTTTTTGCTAGCTTCTATGCTTGATACTTGATTTGGCTATTTTTCATCAAATGTTTTATAATGCCAAGATTGTATGGGGGGCATCTTTATTGCAACTATTTGGAGTGGCTAGCAGCCATCGAAACATCAAGCAGTATTCCAGGATAGCGAGCCACAGCAAAAACACAAGGCTAAATTATCAAGAGTAATTCGGCCAATGGTTTTGCATCGTGTTAAAAGCAGAAGGAAGTGACTAAGAACCTAAAATCCTTTACAACCTCCTCATTTGTCATAACTACCATGCCAAACTATAATAAACATGCTTCTTGCCCTTTCCAAGTAGACAGATCTTGCTTGCTTTGATCGGCATCTCTCTGGTATTTCAGGAACTCCCCCATTATTCCAGCTTGAATTCTGCACTGAATAATCATGATATGCAATGTATGGGGGTCAAGTCTGGGAAAGAAAAATAATATCAGCTGTCCATCCACAGCAAGCAGCATTCTGGAGGTCTGAATAAATAACTAAAAGAGATGCATTTGTGGAAGGATTTGCTATGAAAGGATACAGAGACCAAAGGTGGTCCCATTCTTCCACGCTTAAGGTAGGAAAGAAAGAAGGTTTGCAAAATGTAAAAGATATCTCTGCATTTAAGGGCTAGTATAGAATAATGGATAATGGAGACACTAGTTAGTAAAAACAGCTGCAAAGCAAAGTGTCAGCTAAGGCTTCCTGGCTTTCTGCCTCTGCCCATCCCCCCCAGCATCTACACCTCAATGGAGACCTGCCCGGCTAATCGTTAGTGTGTTACCAGGCCCCGCGGAACAATGCCTGGGAGCCCTGGCCATCACCTAGCTATTTCACGCATTAGTTTCATGTATGGTTTTGTCAGTGAGTAGTTACCGGCTGTTACCTTCTGTATTGTTTTCTTATACTTAAGCCATCAAGACAACTCTGCCTCAACTCGGCCCTTTTGTATTATGTCCTGAAACTAATCAATCCTATTGTATGTACCCTTTAAATGTACTGGTGTTTCCCTATGTCTGCATTCTAGCCTTATATCTCAATGGACCTACTGAACTCGCTGGCTTTCTTAAATAAAACTTTTTAATTGGTTCTTGTAGGTTATCCGGGCTGTGTAACCGTGGTCTTGGAATTTTCTTTCCTGACATTTCGCCAGCAACTGTGGCAGGCATCTTCAGAGTAGTAACACTGAAGGACAGTGTTCCTACACACTTGACACTGAGAGACACTGTCCTTCAGTGTTACTACTCTGAAGATGCCTGCCACAGTTGCTGGCGAAACGTCAGGAAAGAAGATTCCAAGACCACGGTTACACAGCCCAGATAACCTACAAGAACCAATGAACTCTGACCGTGAAAGCCTTCAACAAAACCTTTTAACTTGCGATTATGTCTGGAGTAAAGTTCCTTATGAGAGAAATGCAACGAGGTGCTGGAGTCTTACACAAAGACAGTAGCTAAAGTAAGCTCTTTTATGATGGGTGGGTATACACACATCAACACACAGAGAAGTAGTTCAAGGACACACTCATTCAGCTTCAGATTAGCCTGTGTTAACTGTCTTACAAGTTCAAAGTCTCAGATTTGAGACATGTGAAATCTGCGGACTAAAACTCAGTATTGGGGTGAATAGCAGTGCAACCCTCAACAGAGTTAAAGGTAAAAATCCCCTGTGCAAGCACTGGGTCATTTCTGACCCATGGGGTGACGTCACATCCCGATGTTTACTAGGCAGACTTTGTTTGTGGGGTGGTTTGCCAGTGCCTTCCCCAGTCATCTTCCCTTTACCCCCAGCAAGATGGGTACTCATTTTACCAACCTTGGAAGGATGGAAGGCTGAGTCAACCTTGAGCCGGCTACCTGAAACCAACTTCCGTGAGCAGATCGTGAGCAGAGCTTGGACTGCAGTACTGCAGCTTACCACTCTGTGCCATGGGGCTCCTTCAACAGAGTTACAAGCTTCTAAATCCACTTAAGTCCATGAGTTTAGAAGGATGTAACTAGGATAGGGTTGCCAGGTTTCCCCCCCCCTTCATCAGCAGGAGGTTTGGGGGGGCAGGACTGTGTTTTGGGGGTTTGAGTGCTTAAGCGGCCACAGCGATGCGACACTTCTGGGGGTAAACCCGGAAGTGATGTAATTGGGTCACACGCAGCTGCATGCGCGTACAATCCCTGCTCCGGAGCAGGAAATTCACAACTACCTCCCCCACACACACCTAGTGACCCCTACATGCCCAGAAGATGGCCAAAATGCCCTCCCTCTCATGATCTGCCCAAGGCCATAGACTCAGCATTGCTGACAGATGGCCATCTAGCCTCTGCTTAAAAACCTCCAGGGAAGGAGAGCTTACCACCTCCCGAGGAAGCCTGTTCCACCGAGAATCCACTCTAAGTGTTAAAAAAAATCTTCCTAATGTCTAGACGGAAACTCTTTTGATTTAATTTCAACTCGTTGTTTCTGGTCTGACCTTCTGGGGCAACAGAAAACAACTTGGTACCATCCTCTATATGACAGCCCTTCAACATAACATAGATCTTAGTGGGTCAAGAGAAGATGAGCAGAGTCATGGCTGAAGAAGCAAGCCAGTTGGTTTCTTCTAATACTGATTTCTAAGTTATGTAAATAGTTCATAAAGTTCATCTTATGTTAAACTGCATCCTGGATTCTGAAAGTTATTCATAAAGAATGTGACATCAGCAAGGAGCTTTGCCTTGCTGGCCCCACTCACTTTCAGAACAGCCCAGTGGGCACCAGGGGAAGGACTAAAGAGTGCCATGACACCCCAGAACCATGTTGGGGAACCGATTGAACATTCTCTCTGTCTTTTCCAGGTCCTGGACCTAATCCAGAGGAGTAAGAAAAGCCAAGTTGAAACCTGATGACGCTGTGAGATGCCATGCTTCCTTTCTGCCTCCTTGAAATTTTAATGTCTACAATGTGTACATGATCAAAATGTGAAAAGGACCCTACAGAAAGATTTCAAAACATTTAGGGATAGTAATGTCATTTAAAAAAAAAAAATGTTAAGGAAGGAGAGGAAAAAACACACAAAAACTTCCACTCAGCATTTAGAAGGAAACAGCAAATATGTCAATATCCATGTCAGATCTCAGAAGCTAAGAAGGGTCAACCCTTGCTAGTATTTGGATGGGAGACTGCCAAGGAATACCAGGGTCTTTATGTTGAAGCAAGCAATGGCAATCCACCTCTCTTGCCTTGAAAATCCCAACCGAGAAATCACCCAGTAACATCCTCTCAAATATGACAAGAGCTTTAAATGACAAGTAATCTTTTGTATTTCACAAGAGGAAGAAAAATGATACACTGCGGGAAGGAAGGGGTGTTCCTGAGCAGAGTTAGAACTGGGAACCACAGGGGAAGGTTATTCTGCCTGTCTGGCAAGCAGGTAGAACTACACTTGGGGGAGGTCCCTGAGCAGAAAATGGTTCCTGGAGCCAGGTGTCGGTTTCTGCTCTTTCAGAGGATAATAGAGGCAACAACAGAACATGCCAAGTTGGATCCTACAATTCTGTTCCTCTAAGCAAAGAGGAGCATTGCTCTTTTGGAGGAAGGCTTTCATTCAGGAGTTACAAGATCCAGGCAACTCTGTTTGGGCCTTTGGGTCCTGCTCTACAGCAGCTGCTGGTCCATCACTCATAGCAGCCCTCACTCCAGTGGCTTTTCTCTTGATGATAATCATAAATTAGCAAGAGTACATACAAAGAGCCCTCCTAGATCACACCAGTGTTCCATCTCGTCTTGCATTCTGTTTCACACAGTGGCCAACCAGTTGGCCTGGAGGGTGAACAAACAAGGCACAGAGGCCAAGGCCTTCTTTTGATATTGCCTCACAGCTCTGGTAGTCAGAGGCTCTTTAATCACCATGGCTGGTAGACACTGATGGACCTATCCCCTTTTAAAGCTTGAAGGGCTGTCATACAGAGGATGGCACTGAGTTGTTTTCTGATGCCCCAGAAATTCGGACCAGAACCAATGGGTTGAAATTAAATCAAAAGAGTTTCTGGCTAAACATTAGGAAGAACTTTCTGACAGAGTAGTTCCTCAGTGGAACAGGCTTCCTCAGGAGGTGGTGGGCTCTCCATCCCTGGATGTTTTTAAGCAGAGGCTAAATGTCCATCTGTCAGCAATGCTGATTCTATGACCTTAGGCAGGTCATGAGAGAGAGGGCAGGAAGGTTTGCATCAGTGTTTGGCTCTCGTGGCCCTTTCTTGCATGCCCAGGGTAGTGCTGATCATCACTGTGAGTCAGGAAGCAATTTTCCTCCAGGCCAGATTGACCAGGCATCCTGGAGGGTTGTTGTTGTTGTTGTTTTGTTTGTTTGTTTGTTGCCGTTGTCTGGGCATGGAGTAGGGGTCACTGGGGGAATGGTGGGGAGTTGTGAATTTCCTGCATTGTGCAGGGGGTTGGACTAGATGCCTGGTGGTCCCTTCCAACTCGATGATACTATTCTAAAACCATCTAGGCTCAAAGCCATCACTACATCTGGCAAGAAATCCCACAATTCAGTCCCTCATTGTACTTCCCTTTGTCTGGCTTTAATCTATTGCTCACCAACTTGATTGACTATCCCCAAGTTCTAGTATTACTGGAGAACGAGGGGGAAGGGGGAAGTAAGAAACAATCTGTGGACAGATAACCAGTTGGATTCTATGCCCACACTGTCCTCATCACACGTGGAAGAGGTTGATACCCAACAGGCCAGCCTACACATACATACACATACACATGATTCTGCCATATACTGAATCAGACCCTTGGTCCATCAAAGTCAGTATTGTCTACTCAGACCGGCAGCAGCTCTCCAGGGTCTCAGGCAGAGGTCTTTCACATCACCTACATGTCTAGTCCCTTTAACTGGAGATGCCGGAAACTGAACCTGGGACCTTCTGCATGGCAAGCAGATGCTCTACCACTGAGCCACAGCCCCTCCTACACACGTGGACCAATCCCATGGTCTTCATCCACAAGGCTACGTACACAGTGCAACGCTCACATGGCTTTCTGCTCTTTTCCCTGTTTAGGAGAAGAAGCCCTTTAAAGGCCTCTTGTGCCTCCTGCGATTCAGCAGAGAGAAGGGTGGAAAAACTGTGAGCCGTGTGCATCACAGAATGTGTGGGTTATGCTGAATTAGATAATGCATTGTTTGGTAAGTGATTTATGTAAAATGCTGCATAGAATTTAAGGCAAGGGATGTCTTTGAAGGGCATTTGTAGATTACAAAACTTGCCAGCGTGACTCTCTGATCATATATCTAGGATACATATTTTTGGCACAAACACATTGGCCATTAAAACAATATTCCAAAGATAACTCTTTTAATGCAAGATAGGCAACTGTGACCTGATGTTAATTACAGACATCAATTATGCTTGTATAGTACAATAGAGATCATGTCATTGACATTATCGTAGGATATAGCCAACAATTATTTGCATTTTTAAAACTGGGCACAACCTAGATTTATCTAGCAGGCAGAATCCTACAATTCCCACCAGTCTCGGTATTCGAGTTTCATAGCCTTTCATGTTGGGTAGCCATGTTAGTCTGTCAATAGCAGTAGAAAAGAATCCAGTAGCACCTTAAAGACTAACAACATTTCTGGCAGGGTATGAGCTTTCATGAGCCACCGCTCACTTCTTCAGGTGGGTATCTGAGAGGTATCTTCAGATAGGTATCTGAAGAAGTGAGTGGTGGCTCACAAAAGTTCATACCCTGTCTTTAGGTGCTACTGGACTCTTGCTCTTTTCTATAGCCTTTCAGTGACCCAAACTCTCACAAAATGTTTAACATCTTAAAACAGTGCCATGGTTAACAAAACAAAACTGGGTATTGCAATACACTGGTCATTCTACTCAGTGCCTGTGAATTCAGTAAAGTTTACTCTGCTCATAATCACCTGAGAGTTCATAATTCCATAACCCCTATACAAGAGCTTCAGCGTCCACATGGAGCTCCTGAAAAATTCTTAGCCATTCATTTTAATGCATGGACTTTCTTGGTTTGTATGTCCCTTTATACTTTTTTATCCCAGAGCTTAGAGAGGTTTACATAGTACTCTCCTTTCCTGTGTTATCATCCCAAGAACCCTATTAGGTAGGCTGGGAGAACATGACTGGTCGAGGGTAACCCTGTGACCTTCATGGCTGAGAGGCGGGATTGACCCCAATATCCCTGATCTCAATCTGACTTTCTCTAATCACTCCACCTTAGTGAATCTCCATAGGACTGTCCCCACTGCTGATGTGCTTTGAGAAAATAATGTGGGCACATCAGAACGAATGAGGTATATACATCAGAGCCCTGTGCCCTCAAGGGAGTACATCCCAAATCCCACTGAAGCTATGAAAAAAGCTCAATGATCACTGTGTTCCTCAATAAGCACCGTATTTACTATTCTACTAAAGTGTGTTTAATTAAGAAACCACTGGCCATGTATGCATGGTCAATTTTGATGCTTGCTCACAGCTCTTTTTTAAAATGTGACTTTAAAAATGCCTATTCACAGTCCCAAAGCAAAAGGAGAAATTCAACCGCCCCACTCGCCTGCTCCTTCGTTCCTGTTTGCATAGTCATTAGCATGTGCATAGCTAATATGCCTCTGTTGTTTTGCATGGTTCCTTCAGGGGATTCTTCATGGAGGGGGTGGAGCAAACACCAAAGGTCTTGTTAAAGGGTCTCTTAAGTAATACGGAGCAGGTATGCGCCAGCTTCGCAGTCACTTCCAGAATGATGGTTCAGCGTGAAAAAATCAAAAAAATATGCAGGGTAATTCAGCCTGGAACGCGCTGCTAATTACCATGCATAAATGGCCACTGTTTTTCCCTAATACATCTGTTTGGACCATAATTGAATAAGTCGCCACAACCTCTATTGTAGATTTAGGATGGATGACTAACAATCCTTCACATCAATTTGTGGCACTGGCAAGCAACAGCAGTCCTGCTGGTGGCTGGCGAAGGCTGGCTGAACAATAAAGCCAATCACATAGCTGAGGTGCAGAAAGTTCAAATCCATTCCCATGACCTATTGACATGTGAATAGCCCCTAAAATTTCTGCAGCTTTGTAGTGATATGATCAGCAAGGACTGGGTTATCACCTGGATTCACAGAGAAACACACAACCTGCAGTTAAATGATCGATGCCCTTCCTGAGCCCTCAAATTTGTTTGTGTAGACTGTGACACAACCCTAGAACTTTGTTTCTTGTCATTCAAACCTCTTTGAGCAAACTCGATGGCAACCCCTCAACTCAAAGAGTTCAGATTGCCACAGACTCTCACTCCAACATTACATATATATATATATATATATATATATATATATATATATATATATATATATATATATATATATATTAGATTTTATAGAAAGAACTCTGCTTTATATAAGGATGTCAACATCCACCACATCTGTGGTAACATATCTAATGTTACACAGGATATCCAAAGTGTGATGGATGATGACATTCTTATGAAATCTCACCAATCCGGAAGAAATTTCTTGAATGCCCTAAAACTGATTTATGTTTCTCCATTTGGGGACATGAACAACTGAATATACAAATCACATTTGGGGGACTGCCATCATTCACTGGTATATCCCTGACCTTTCAGCATTCCCCTGTTCTGTATGGGATTCTCAACATTTCCATATAAATGCTGGCAGTACCAAATAACTATAACATGTGGGTCCATGGATTTAGATGAAAGGCCCACTGAAATAAATGAAAACCCTAATAAAGATGTGTAAGGGATTTGCAACACGCTTGACAGCTTTCCTATTCATGAAGCACTCCCAGATCTGCCGGCTGACACAGAGGATGTCCAGTTAGTTCAATTAGCAAAGAAATAGTATTTTAAATCTAAATTATCATGTCAGATGACTGGATATAAAACGAGTACAGGCAGATCTATTTTATACAGACTTCATCTTTTAAAAAAGAAAATCCAGTACATCACAAATTTTTTACAGATCATGAAATATCCAAAACTTCCCTCAAGAGCCTTAATTTTGGGTTGCTCTTTCTGGATTAATATATAACAGTTTCATTAATTTTACACTTTTTGATTTCTATTCAGTCTTTTAATGCGGATGCTCTTGAGAGATTCAGATATTCTAGTCAGACATACTTTGACAGGACTGTGAAATATGGATGAGGTTTTTTTTCCATGTAACTATTAAATGACCAATTATCTCATAATAAATTTATTTATTAAAGCCCATTGGAGTGACGTCTGTATTTCTTAACCTCTCTCTAAAATACTAGTGCTAATCGGATTGATTTTCACCCATTATTTATGTAATCTTGTACGGTTTCATAGAATATGCAGCCTGTCTGCAGCTAGGTAGATATTTAAGTCATACAAATGATTGCAAAGACGTAAATTTGGTTGAAAGATTGTTCTCCTGATTGCTGGGAATATCACCAGCACCTGGTACACACACAATATCATGTCAATGAAATTAACAGTGTAATGCCTTCATCTGCTTACACTTACTTTGAAAAGATATTTTGAGCCTTCTGGTCTTAAGTACACAGCATTTGCAATTATGTGCAAAATTCAGCCCCATCGTATTATGGTAGGGTTGCCAACCTCCAGGTGGTGGTCTCTGACATAATTATGGTATTTTGTGTACATGTGCAGAATTAATTCCATGTAGAACTTGAACACAACATACAAACTGAACCACAAACTGCAGAGGTTTGTGTAATGAAAAGCCTGGCAACAGCTTGCAAAATGCAAATGTCCTTAGAACAGGCTGAATGAATTCTTTCAAGAGCTAACTAACTTACCCTGGTCTTGTCCTTGAAGGGAGAAGAACAGAGTCATTCTTCACTATCTGCTAGAAAGGTGTATCTGAAATTACTCTTCCTGATTCAGCTGCCAGCTGTCAGCTGCTCATATCTCAAGAGCAGAAAAGTCCTGCTATCCTCAAACCTTGAGAAGGTCTACTCAAAGACCTCAAGGCTATAAGTGCAGTAAGCTTCTTGCTTTCTATAACCTTGCTGAAGGCTATGTTTCCTACTGACCAGATGGTACATGTTACAATGTGAGCAATAATTGTGTTTTATGATTTATATAGTTATATATTTTATTGTAGATTTCTAAATAGTCTCATTTAATGCGTATTGTACTGAAGATGAGAATGGTATGAAAATTGAGTATATGGAGTGATCATGGAGCTCAGAAATGATTGTTTATACTTTAAGCAAAATAGGCTGAAAGGAAAGGAAGCCCATATTTGGGGAGAAGCTAATAACCTGAACAGCTGCAACTGTACATTATTGCACTGCTCATGTTATCTGAAAGTGGGGAGGAAGATATCCCTCCTGATGGTAAAATCAACACTCCTAATGAGTCTGAAACAGTATAAATACAGCCACAGTAAGCCCAGAGAATCAGAACCTTCCAAAGGCTCTCAAGAAAAGGCTGACTGGTATGTATGACTTAAATACATAACTCTAGACTTTATGAATTAGATACTTTGAACTGAATCAGAATAATCTAGGAGATGTGTGTGATACCAGCAGCTCATGAGCTACCTGAAGGAGGTCCTTGCCCTACAGACCATTCTGGACCAGACCACTGGCTCATCTGATTCAATATGACCTTCACATGTTCAATCTGAAAACATCCCTAGATCCAGGAGGTCTAAACAAGCAAGGCTTGGACTACATGGCCATTTATTTCCATCAGGTTCTATGATCCTGTGAATACGTATTACCCACACAAATCTTTTCTATCCGACACTCATACCATATCAGGTAAGAATGAAATCAATTGGATGTGTAAATTCCTTAAATAAAAGCAAAAGGAGCAAATTGAATTTCAAAGACAGGGAAAAAAAGGTGAACCTGAAACGCAGTGGTAAAAAGGTCATCAACAGAATTAGAAAAAAAAAAGGTCTGGCAAAGTTACAGTTAGGCAGTCAGTAATACTCTATTGATCAGACATTTTCAATCAATGGTGCTGTGCCTAGATTATTGATGCAAAGGTATTAAGCAAAATTTTATTTCAGCTAACTTGTTGGCTTAGATGTCAACTGAAAGTCATTTCCCCAGTCAATCAAACATAAAATAAATCTGAGCAGAGTTAGCTCTTTTTGCAGCCGGGCCGGTCTTACTTTCCAATTACATAATGAACTTTGAAACTTCAATATTTAAAGAGATATTACTAGGAGATGAAAAATATATACTTTCTGATAGGGAAAAAGAAATTACATGTGAAAAGAGGGGCACAGGAAGAGATGCATTTTTCAATGTTTTGACAAAGTGATTGTATGAAAATATTAATATACAAAATAACGTTGTGAGATTCTACCAAATTTCAGTGTCCAAGTATTTTGAATTTCCATTTCCATTTTGTGTCTCCCTTGTGAAAACTGAACCTGTGACTCTATTTTCACATCATTTTGAGTTTCCTTGCACTGAATTTTTCTCATTGCCATTATGGATTATTGCGATGCATAAATGCCACATATTGGCCTTTATCCAAGCATAGATTACAAAGACTTAAGCTTTCTTAGGATTCTGCTTTCTTAGGGTTTTTTTTTTTTTTTTTGTGGGGGAAAAAAGGGATAGCAATCTTTACGGATTCCCCCCACTCACTGTAAACTACTGAGACCCCTCCCCAACTTTTCCCCTGTAGTTCAGCTGACCCTCAGGAACAGAACAGGGTCTACAGTGGGAGAGGGAAATTGGCAGCAATTACCACTCTTAAGAAAAAAATAAGTGTTCTTAAATTTTTGGCATAAGTGATAGGCCAACCTATAAATTAGGGAAAGAATCATTGTAAGATGCCATTTTACAGCCTTTCAAAAAGGAACAAACAAATCAAGAACACCAGCAACAAGGACAACATAATAAGAGAAGGGCCTATCTCTACATCCCTAATAACATCACTGGGAAAATGGGATCACGGATTTCCTCCTGACCATCAGAACAATCATCACATCATCTTCCATAACTGAGCCTTAGAACGGAAAAGTTTGGGTTGCTCATTATTTTGAAGAAGAAGTTTTTTATATGCCGACTTTCTCTGCCACTTAAGGGAGAATCAAACCCGCCTACAATGACCTTACCTTCCACTCCCCACAACAGACACCCTGTGAGGTACTGTAGGTGAGGCAGAGAGAAAGTGACTAGCCCAAGGTCACCCAGCTGGCTTTGTGGGTAGGAGTGGGGAAACAAATCCAGTTCACCAGATTAGCCTCCGCTGCTCATGTGGAGAAGTGGGGAATTAAACCTGGTTCTCCAGAAAATACTCCACCACTCCAAACCACCGCTCTTACCCACTACACCACGCTGGCTTTTAATATGGAATGTATGAAAAACTACGTAAGTGGGAGATCCACAGAATATCTAGGCTGCAATCCTATATACGCTGGCTGGGAGTAAGTCCTATTGAACTCAATGGGAGTTACTTCAGTGCACATGCAATAACAGCAGACTACGTTATGTGTAGGTTGGACTAATAGGAATATTTCAACACTTTCATGAAGACTCTTGTCAGATACTCATTTCTGATTTCTTCTCAGTCCTTAGGCAACAAGAGCAAATTCACTGGAAGTCTAATCTTTTAACACTCTGCAGGAAACTTGATCTTGAAGTGGATCTTTCCTGTATTCTCAGAGCAAATACATTCAGTAGTTTAATAAAAAACGTCCATGAAGGAAGTCCTTCTGCCCCAACCCAATTCAGGATATATCAATAGGGATGCCAACCTCCAGGTACTAGCTGGAGATCTCCTGCTATTACAACTGATCTCCAGCCGATAGAGATTAGTTCACCTGGAGAAAATGGCCGCTTTGGCAATTGGACTTAATGGCATTGAAGTCCCTCCTCTCCCCAACTCCCCCTCCTCAGGCTCTGCCCCAAAAACCTCCCACTGGTGGCGAAGAGGGACTTGGCAACCCTATAGATCAAAAGTAAGTGAATGCATATGTAACAGAAATCTACAAATGCTCAAATCGTCATGGTGTATAGACATGCACATAGGACTCTTCGCCCAATTGGAAACCCAGTGTAAGCATGTAGGGCTAGAGGAAGGAAATCTATTGAGCAGAATGTATAAATGCAACACACATTTGCATGGATGTCTGCACTAGGCCAGCTCTCATAGTTCCTCCTCCCCTTGCATGTCCACTAATAATGTATGTGTCGTATGAATTATTGAACTTTAAGGGCAAATGGATTGCCCAGCATGCAGTTTGGGATTTGGTCCCTGAGTATTCACTCCTACGATATGCCATCAAAGAGCCTCTTTCCAAGCTTTGATTTTTGTGCCCTTGCCTGCTTGCACAGAGTGGGTGGCAACCACAGATGGGGCTTTTTCACTGGTGGCAGCTCACCTCTGGAATACCCTCCCTACGGTTGCCAACCTCCAGGTAGTAGCTGGAGATCTCCTGCTATTACAACTGATCTCCAGCCGATAGAGATTAGTTCACCTGGAGAAAATGGCCACTTTGGCAATTGGAGTTTATGGCATTGAAGTCCCTCCCTTCTCCAAACCCCGCCCTCCTCAGGCTCTGCCCCAAAAACCTCCCGCCCGTGGCAAAGAGGGACCTGGCAACCCTAACCCTCCCCAAGAGGATGATTGGGAGGCCTAAACAGGCCTAGGAATGGGTGGGTGGGCTGAGTCCCACCCACCCTGCCAGACAATGGGGAGGAAGGAAAGAAAAAGATCAGTCAGAAAGTGAGGGCTACTGGCTTGTGGCAGTTTCTGCTAGCCTTATGCAGGCTGCCCTGCCCTCTTGAAAAAAAAGGCACTGGGTGGGGGGGGGAGAGTAGTCCCTCATCACTAGGGTTGCCAATCTTCAGGTACTAGCAGGAGATCTCCTGCTATTACAACTGATCTCCAGCCGATAGAGATCAGTTCCCCTGGAGAAAATGGCTGCTTTGGCAACTGGACGTCCCTCCCCTCCCTAAACCCCGCTCTCCTCAGGCTCCACCCCAAAAACCTCCCACTGGTGGTGAAGAGGGATCTGGCAACCCTACTCCTCACATCATGAAGTGACTAAAGATGGGATCTGAGTGCATTATAAGTGTTTAATTATAATTTGGGTAGACAACAAAAATGAGTAACACAGAATGCCCGCTTGAAGTGATGGATTTCACTGCAAGGCCAATGCGGGGGGAAGAACCCTAAAAGAGAAAGGGAAGTGGAATCGGACATCAGAATGGATAGCATCTGTATTGTTCATTGAGAGCCAGCATGGTGTTGCGGTTAAGAGCGGTGGACTCTAATCTGGAGAATCGGGTTTGATTCCCCATTCCTCCACATGAAGCAAGCTGGGTGACTGGTAGGCTTACCAGGTCCCTCTTCTTCCGCAGGAGGTTTTTGGAGTGGAGGTGGGGGGGGGGGGTCGCGTGCTCCCAGTTTGAGTGGTAAAGGCCTGTTGCAATGCGGCACTTCCAGGTGTAAAACGCACCACAAGGGGCCGTTTTCCACCCAAATGGCCCCTTGTGATGTGTTTTACACCCGGACGTGCCGCATCGCAACAGGCCTTTAGCACTCAAACTGGGAGTTTGAGTGGAAACCGGCCCTTTGCAATGCAGTACTTCCGGATGTGAACCGGAAGTTACCTGTCCCTGCTTGCACAGATTGCCCACCGACCCTCAGCTGGTCAGCGGGTGGCCAGGTGGATGGGGGGGGGGGGGTTGCCCGCCACCACCTGGCACTTGGCAACCCTAGACCTTGGGCTAATCACAGTTCTCGTACAGCTCTCTCACCTATCTCATAAGGTGTCTGTGGTGGGGATAGGAAGGAAAGGAGATTGTAAGCCAGCTTGATTCCCCTTTAAAAAGGTAGAGAAAATTGGCATATAAAAACCAAGGGGGTTACCGCATTATGTATTCCCAGCGATGTATTAAGAGTTTGAAAATGTTATAAAAAAACATCGCTTTTAAAGGGTTTTTGGATACCACGGCTAATAAATGGTTGGAAGACGTCTTCACAGCTAAAGGGGCCAAACAAAGTGCGAACAGTATTTTTTATAACGTTTTCAAACTTTTAATACATCGCTGGGAATACAAGTGCGGTAACCCCCATCGCTGGGAATACATAATGCAGTAACCCCCCAACTCTTCTTCTTATGGTGTGGAAGCAAAGGCAGCAACCTTAACTTACAATGCCCCCTCACTTTTTTTGTACGAATGAAATTGTAAGTACCTTCTTTTAAATTGAAGTTTTTTTAAAATGTTATGATATATAGTCGTAGTCCAGAACTGAGAGCCATATTAAGTCCAGATATCTTTTCTCCCATGGAAAAATCTTTGCTCTAACTGCTTATGGGACACATGCCTCAGAGATGAATTAGGGGCCCTGACTTTGTTATGGTAATTCCCCCCCCCCCAATTAAGCAAAGCTTTTAAAGAGCTAGTTAATGTGGAACATAGATTTGGGAGGTCTGCTGGTGTTGAAAATATGTCAATAGCACTAGTAAACAAAATTATCCCCTACCAGTTATACCTGTTTTATATTCCACAAAGTTTATGTCTCAGTTATTCTTGGGGCATTTGCTCTTCCACATACTCAAAAGTCTGAAAGAATTGTTTTAAAGCACGGAATAAGAAGCGAGGGGGGGGGAGAGAATCTGGTTTGTATCTGTTTGTGATTAACCCTCATGTTTGTGCTATTCATTCTTGCATTTGAAACCCCTATGGAAACCTGAGCAGTACTATGTAATTACAGCCCGCTCCAATCAAACCAGTCAAATAATGTCAAAAGCAATTATTTTCTTGTGCACGAGGCACAAGGCATTTTGGGAATACACAGGAGAAAATGCAGATTTCAACATGCGAACAGTTTGCACAATCAAGGCCTGTCTAGCGGCATTCCTTAATTGTTGTTGAGTTGGGAGCTGTTTGCGGAGTTATCGGCACTAATTCATTACACTCCTTGAATATCTTCGTTCCTTGAATCTTCGATCTTGTGTTCTTCGTAGATTAGAGAGTACAGCCTTTAGAAGTAACACTTACTAAAGTATCCAAACTTCATGGCATATGGAAGACCTTCTTAATATTTAACAATCATACTATTATTGTTAGTAGTTTAGTAACATGGGTTTTCCAGTACAAACCAATTGGGATCTTGTTTAGCATGTTTATTAGACACACACACACACACACAGTAAACAAGACTCAAAAAAGCACGCCATGTTAATTTACTTGTCATGTAAGTATCTTAAGTGTTTTCCCCAACAGGCAAATGTAGTTCAATTGAATGATTTGTTAGGGATGAAAAAAATCAAAAAGTGCTCTTAATGGGTTTAAATATTATGCAATATGTGCATGTGTATATAATTGTCAATTGACAAATAGTCAAACACAACTTTGAAATGGTCCAGATTAGCTGGTATTGTAGCTATTTGTTATGACCGTAATTAATGTTATGAGACCACACATTTTTAGATATGGAAAAGATCATGAAAAAAGACAGCGGAAAGTCTATCCTGCACCACTGATTATGTTACAGCTCATGTTCTTGTAATTCTAAAATTGATATAATCACACTTATTTCCCGCAGAAGGGGTGCAGATTACAAAAAACAATAAAACACAATGCAAAACTCGCATAACATTTTCTCTGTAATAGCTTAGGCTATAAAACATGATTAAACAACCTAGTAAGGAATTCTTCTGAACACTGTTGTGCAAAGTAAGCAAAAAAAATAAATAAAAAAAATCCCCAATTTGGGACAAAGGAATGGAAAAAAAACCCTTTTGGGCTCTAAAAAGGCAAACAGCTCCATTCATGGTACACTGGCAGAGACAGTGGGTAGGTCCATTCCAGAGCACACAACAACCCTGCAGGTGATGCAATGGCCTAAAGTAGCCAGTTATGAATCTGCCACTCATAAGCAAGTTGTGAGGTGTGGAATCCTGCACTTTGTGTTGCTCTCTCCCATTTGGAGTGATGCATGCAAATGCTGTTTTCCCCCACCAGCACATACAGGTGTCTGTTAGCATCAAACTGGTATGAGATCCAGTACACCCATCCCTACAAGCGACAAGTATCTGTATTTTTTTTATTTACTTCATTTATACCCCATGTTTCGACCCATTGGGGACCCAAATTACATTGTTCTCCTCTCCGACATTTTATCCTCACAACAACCCTATGAAGTAGGTTAGGCTGACAGCGAATGACAAGCTTCTAAGGCAGAGTGGGGGGGGGGCTCTCTGGTCTTCTGCAAGACAGGAAAAGACTACAGTGGGCCAGCATGGACTGTGAGCACACATGAAACTGCCTTATTCTGAATCAGACCACTGGTCTATTAATAGGGTTGTCAACCTCCAGGTACTAGCTGGAGATCTCCTGCTATTACAACTGATCTCCAGCCGATAGAGAGCAGTTCACCTGGAGAAAATGGCTGCTTTGGCAATTGGACTCTATGGCATTGAAGTCCCTCCCCTCTCCAAACCCTGCCCTCAGGCTCCGCCCCAAAAACCTCCCGCCGGTGGCAAAGAGGGACCTGGCAACCCTATCTATTAAGGTCAGTGTTGTCTACTCTGGTTGGCAGCAGCTCTGTCTCCAGAGTTCCAGAAAATTACATCGATGCGACGCTCTAGGATTTGGACAAAACTCTATGGTTTTATCACAGAGTTTTGCCCAAACCCTAGAGCAATGAATTGACATCATGCCACTGGGCTGGCACCATTGTCCCCCAATGCCCACCTGCCCACTGGTTGCCAGCAACTGAATCACAGTTCCTCCCAACTGACAGACACACTATCCTCATTGCTGAAAGATCCCTTGACACACACAACTTTCCCTAGATGTCCTGTTTGCTACCGAGTTTTGGAACTAGAAGTTAAAAAGGTTAATACGCCATTAGTTAATAAAAGAGGTGTGGAGACTTGCAAAATGTGGGGGCATGAGCCAGGCTGTGAGGAAGCTGTTGGAAGGTTGAAGCAGAAGGGAGGGAAAAGGGGGAACACCATTAAAGTCTTTATTTCCAGACGTTTATGAGATCCATTCAAGTATGATCTATGAGCATCAGCCATAAAGACTTCACAATAAAATAAAACATAGCTTATCCAGATCTCTCTAGTCCGAATCCACAATTCAAATCCCTCACCGCAACATCTTTCTATGCTTTATTTTTACCTGTTATAGGCACTTTATTGTAAAAGAGTTCTCACATCCCTCAAGTTGTCTGCAGTTATTTTACTGTGGTTCTGCATAAAATGTCGTCCTCTGAAAGCCTTCAAAGTTATATCTATTTAAGCTTGATATAAAACAGATCATATTTTTCCTCAGGTTGCATGAAGAAGAAAACCATCATAACTCTCGCCCGTTCAAGCCCATCCGTAATCACAACGAGGCATATCTGTGAACCTACAAAACTATGATACTGTGGCAGAATCGTTGAGTGATTAGGTTGGTACACGTTGGGTAGGTTATTGGACTACCGCTTCCAATACCTACTACTGTAACTCAGATGAAAGCAACATGCAGTTTAATCCTAAATACGGTTACAAAAAAAAATGAAAAAAGGAAGTCCCATAGAGTCTGACGAAGGCAGCTTTGACGCTTAAAAGCTTGTACCTTAAAACTTCTTTTTGGTCTTTAAGATGCTTCTGGACTTGAATGTAGTTGTTCTACTGCAGACCAACACAGCTATCCTCAAACTATCTTCATGAAAGTTTGACTGCGCATTCCTGAGCTTTGTGGCAGCTGGGGACGGCATAGCCAGCGTGGTGTAGTGGTTAAGAGCGGTGGTTTGGAGCAGTGGACTCTGATCTGGAGAACCGGGTTTGATTCCCCACTCCTCCACATGAGCGGCGGAGGCTAATCTGGTGAACTGGATTTGTTTCCCCACTCCTCCACATGAAGCTGGGTGACCTTGGGCCAGTCACAGCTCTGTTAGAGCTCTCTCAGCCCCACCTACCTCACAGGGTGTCTGTTGTGAGGAGGGGGAGGGAAGGTGATTGTAAGCTGGTTTGAGTCTCCCTTAAGTGGTAGAGAAAGTCGGCATATAAAAACCAACTCTTCTTCTTCTAGCCAAGGCACCGCTGCAGCAGCTCCAAAGAGGTTCCCCGGTTGCCAAAAGGCTAAATAAAGCCTTCTTAAATTTAAAAGTTCAAAAAAGGGGCATTTTTTCCCCATAGAGAACAGCGAGGCTGTACCAGAAAAAAAACCTGGTGCAGCAACTCTGTTTCAGAGAGGGGGGCATTCCTGGGCTGGAAGGGGTTAGGAGGCAGCCTACCAGCAGCCCCGCCCAGCAGAATGTCCCGGAAACTCCTCCCAGGATGCCAGCACAAGCACTTGCGCAGGAAGGATGCTGGCGGGAGGCCAAGCCAGCATCCATGGGCCACGCTGCCACACCAGTCCTGGGGTGCTGCCGCAAGTGGCACTATGCCAGAGTCCGTGCCACTTTCCACAACGCCAGTGGTACGGACGCTGGCGTAGTGGGCTGGTCGCCTCCTACCAGGCTCAGGAATGAGCATTTAGACTATAATTAGGGTTGCCAGCTTCGGATTTGGAAATACCTGGAGATTTTTTGGGGTAGAGCCTGAGTTGGGCGGGGTTTGGGGAGGGGAGAGACTTCAATGCCATAGAGTCCTATTGCCAAAGCATACCTGGAGGCTGGCAACCCTAACTATAATCCTAAACACACTTGGGGATCATTGTAACCTGGAGATCAGTTGTAATCTCAGGAGATCTCTAAACTCCAGCCACCACCTGGAGACTGGCAACCCTAGGAAAACACATGTGTCTGTTGTGAGGGCAGAAAGGCGGAATATACATTTTGTTTAAAAAATTAAAATGAACAAAAGAAAAGAAAAATAAACTTTGAGCAAAGTCCTCATCCAACCCCCCAATCACCAACTCTTTAAGGTACTATACCCCCGCCCAATTTTATGTTTACTTGAAGATGAATCTTACTGGATTAAAGTGGAGCATCTTCTGAGTAAACAGGTACAGAATTGCACCTAGGGTTGCCAAGTTCCAGGTAATAGCTGAAGATCTCTTGCTATTACAACTGATCTCCAGCCGAAAGAGATCATCTGGAGAAAACGGCCGCTTTGGCAATTGGACTCTATGGCATTGAAGTCCCTCCCCTCTCCAAACCCCTCCCTCCTCAGGCTTCCCCCCAAAAATCTCCCGCCGTTAGCAAAGAGGGACCTGGCAACCCTACCCTAACCACAGGGAAACTAAAAATTACTGTCTCAATACTATCGTCATTTAAAGGGTTTATATGGCATCTTCTGCCCTAAAAACACACAGAAGCAACAGAAGCCTAAAACAACGGACCCCCTACCGTCATGAAATAACTTTAAGATTGCACAGCAACTAAGTTTAAAAAGCACACACAGCCAAGTAACATTTGACATGAAGAATCACTGAAAAGCTAGCAGCATCACCATTGGGTCAGTTAAAAATGCTTTCCTATTTTTTTTTTTTAAGCCATGCTTTAACTCATTACCCAAAGACAAGAGGGATAGGGCCAAATAAATTTCGCCCAGCAATGAATTCCACAAGCCCGTACCCACACAGTTACAACATCCACAAAGGATGGAACACAGAACTAGACCACCCTGGCTGACCTCTTTGTGTAGATTTATTTAGACCATTTCTACGCTGCCTCTCCATAGAATCTGCTCTAGGCAGCTTACTAAGTAAAAACACAATCACCATAAAAGGTGTAAAATTAATAAACTATTAGGAACGCAGTATTTTTTAGAAAACCCAGCAAGAGCGTAAAGACAAATGAAAGCATACAGCCCCTTAAAATGAGTCTCATAAAGCATTTCTCAGGTTAGAAGCAGACTGTAAGGATTATTTAAAAAACAACAATCCCTTAATGAAAAGCGCAGGTGAAAAGAAACATTTGGCCTGGTGCTTAAAAGAGAGTACTGTAGGTGCCAGGCAACCCCGGGAGGACTGGGTGGGGGGTAGGATTGCCAACCTCCAGGTGGTGGCTGTGGATCTTCTGGGATTACAACTGATCACCAGGTGACAAAGATCAGTTCACCTGGAGATAATGGCTGCTTTGGAAGGTGGACTCTATGGGATTATACCCCATTGAAGTCCCTCCCTTACCTAAACCCCATCCTCCTCAGGCTCCATCCCCAAAATCTCCAGGTATTTCCCAACCCAGAGCTGGCAGTCCTACTAAGAGCAGTTATCCTCCTCCATTGAGGTTTTTAAAAAATGTGGAAAAGAATGGTTGTAAGGAGGAACCTGCCTGCCAAGTTCTGCAAAGACAAAATTGAGACTAAGGGACCTGCCACCCTTTGGATGAGGATAAGTAAGGAGGCAGGTAGGGACTGGCTTGGGTATCCCAGTTTGAAACTCCTGAAAACGAGGAGGAATGTGATTCAATGGCTCTGCCTGTGGTGGCTGAAACACTTGGTGGTCATTAGATGGTGAATATCCATGGGCAAAGTAGTCTGGGGGTTCTATACTAACTGCACGTCTATTTAATTTACAATTATCAAATCCCTTTCTATTTTTTTTCCTGTTTTCAAACTGTATATTCTACCTTACCAAAGACCCAGGATGGTGCTCAATATTAGTATTAAAAAACCAAAACCAAAATATTTCAATCTTTATGAGTTTAGATAACTGTGCTGATGACACGAGGAGATATTTTTACATACTCGGGCCACCCTGAACTACAGCTGAGGCAGAAAATGCTACTTCTGGTGGCCTATGAGTTATTTATCAGTCACTTAGACAAACTTAGTTAATATTTATGAATATCGCTTTCTCTGGTGACAGTTTGATTATTTCCAGTCTTGGATTCAGGGCAAATTGTTCTGGGTCTCTTTGGGATTACTGAAGAAAGGAGGCAGTGGGAGGAGGAGGGACTCCGATTTGGCCTTGTTTCTGCCGGAGAAACCACACAAAGCGGTTAATGCCCGAGTCCTGAGAACTGTGACCTGCAAGCTTGGTCCACCAGAAAAATGTTCTGATTGAGGCTGCAAATTGGGCCAGAAAGCGTCAGAGCCAGATTGATTTCAGAGGTCTTGGTAACACAAGGAGAATATAGTACCAATTTTGTATGATATTCACAGTTGCAAAGAAATATATTCCAGAGCTAAATTCAAGATGCTGGTACTTTAAAATCCTTTCTGGTCTGGATGTGGGATGAAAGGGCATCCTTTCCCATTTTTACTATCCATCTCCTTAGGATCCGGCAAGGAAGATTGTTAAGTGATCTCCTTTAAAGCGGTAGCCACTGCTAAACAAGCATTCTCCTTAGCAGTCCTATCTGTATTTATTTACTTCCACCTCACATCTATGTAGATGCAAATGGAAAAGCAATTTTTTAAAGTGACTGTTCATACAGAGCTATTGATACTTCGTTTGTACCCCCCCTTCGCTTCCTGAATGGGGACTCAAAGTGGTCCACGCCTCCATTTCACCCTCACAACAACCCTGTGAGATAGGTCAGGCTGGAGATTGTGTGACCGGCCCAAGGTTCATCTTCCATGGTAGAGTGGGGATTAAAACTTGAGCCTCCCAGATCCTAGTCTGAGACTCTAACCACTACACCACACTGGCTCTGTTGAGGTATGTCAGATTCTGAACATTGTCTTTTGAAGATTTACTTGATGTATGCATTGAGTGTATACACTGAAGAAAGCAAAGTATTCTACACAGGCTGCTGTCAAACAGTGCCACCGCCTCACATCTATGTAGATGCAAATGGAAAACAAGTTTTTTTAAGTGACTGTTCATACAGAGCTATTGATTCTGCTGTTTTGTGGAGACCTGCAATATTCCATGGTCTCAACACTATCACTACAGTTGTCCAATTCAGGGCCCAGATTTACTCAGTGGAGACAGCCGTGTTATACATTTCCCAACTATCTGAAGTATGGCAGTGACCACACAGTGCAGGGTATTCTCAGTGGTGGCATCTGGATTATGGAATTCTTTCCCTTATAAGGCTTACTTCTCTCCCTCTATCTTTCAGGAGTCTAGTAAAGGCAATCTTGTTTGCTACAGCCTTTGGGTTGCGTTGAAGCTGGTTTATGGGTTGAGTAGATGGAGATTTTGGGAGACGTTAGTATAGACATGTAGGCTTTGCCTTCATGCCCAGGACTGCCCAAAGCACTATGTTCCCAATCTGCCAATGAATCCTCCATATGTACCTGTTGTAAACCCTGTGCTCATGACCTGGTAGGATTGCCAACTCAGGGCTGTGAAATTCCTGGATATTTGAGGTGGGCAGAGCCTGGGGAGGAATGGGCTGGGAAGGGAATGACCTCAGAGGGATGTAATAGAGTTTACCTTCAAAAGCAGGCATTTCCTCCAGTGGAACTGAGCTCTGTAGTCTCAGGAACAGTTGTAATTCCAGCAGATCTCCAGGCCCCACCTGCAGGTTAGCAACCCTATGACCTGGTGATAGGGTTGCCGGGTCCCTCTTCGCTACTGGCAGGAGGTTTTGGGGGCGGAGTTTGAGGAGAGCGTGGTTTGAGGAGGGGAGGGACTTCAATAGAGTCCAATTGCCAAAGCGGCCATTTTCTCCAGGTGAATTGATCTCTATCAGCTGGAGATCAGTTGAATAAGCTGGAGCTCTCCAGCCACCACCTGGAGGTTGGCAACCCTACCTGGCGATCACATATAGGTGGGAGCATGCTAATTTCTTCTCCCCCTTTATGCACATGGAAATCAACAGAAGAAAACAATGACTAAACTGAGGCTATCATGCTTTGGTCCCATTATGAGAAGACAAGACTCATTGGAAAAGACAATAGTGCTAGGAAAAGTTGAAGGCAGCAGGAAAAGAGGCAGACCCAACATGCGACTGATTGTCTCTATAAAGGAAGCCATGGCTCTCAGTTTGCAAGATTTGAGAAAGGACAATTTGGAGGTAATTAATCCATAGGGTTGCCACGAGTCGGAAGCGACTTGATGACACTTAACACATGCACACAATCCTGTCCCTGTAAGTCCTATCCAGCAAAGCTCTACTGATGCTGTTTAAAAATAAAACATTTAATATAAATGAGACCCTGAGATGCTACTGCTGCAGATTCTTTCCCCCCCAGCCCAAATACATATCCTGCATAAACAAAGGACTTCCACATTCTAGTTTGGTTTGTTTGAATCGTGAAGTACTTTGATTTAAATGTGGAGTTTAGAGTGGCAAAGGTCAATTCCCCTACACACACACTTTGCAAAGAGAAAAGTTCTTGTAAAAAAGTTTACCATTCACAGTACTGGAGCAAAGGGAAAGCCATATAGTGTCATCTGGTGACCATATGGCCTTTGTTAGGGTGCAGTAATCACAGACTACCCGTTGACATTATTTCAGAAGGCCAACCAAAATTTATTTCACTTCATCTGCAAAATGGGAGGTTACGAATAGTTTAGCAGTGAAAGACCTTAAACGCTATCATTACTTAGTGGGTGGTTTTGCGTCTTGCTTCCTTAAGAAATATATCAAAAATTGTTTTAAATAAGAGCTTTATTGAAAAGCTTTTTCTAGAACCTTGTCTCCTTTCCCCCTCTCATTCCTCTCTCTGATCCATCTCACCTTCTCCTTCTACTGAATCCATCTTAGGACAAATGATTAAGCTGACATATGGATCGAGTAGCTAAATACCACATATAGCTTTGCTTAGTCTCATAGAACATAAGCAGTCAAAGCAATCTTGGATCATCAGGTTATACATGCATTATAGTAAGATGGGGAACGGTTAAGGGTCTCTCGTTACCATTGACACTCACAGATTTCAAAAGAGTAGATATATACATTCATATCAACAAAATACCAGAAAACACTGTGGCCCCTTTGAGACAATAAAAACAAGCTAGCCAGGTTAAAGGGCTTTACAGGACAACCCTACACCCTTCTTCTGTTTGCAGCCTTGAAGTCAATGGGCTTAGAAGGGTATAACTCTGCTTAGGATTCCCCTCTTAGAATCCTATTGTTTCAAGGTGAGGAATCTAAACAGTTGCTTAGGGTCAGACTCAGCGAGGAATCAGAAGATCCATTACCTGTATCCTGTTTTCTTAAGCAGGCTTGACTTTGGAACTGCATGATGTGATACAAATATGAAAATCCTACAGATCTGAAACTGGTTTTTTTTTAGTGTTTTTCATTGATTTAAAACATTTATAGCCACTACAGATGTCACCAAAACTTGGTGCCACACAAAAGACAGGCCACCCATTGTATGTTAAGATATACTTTTGAGATATTACTTTGAATGTCTAGTTTTCTATAGAAGATCTCCCAGCTTCAAAGAGGGTCTTAAAATAGGGACATTTGAATGGTCACAAGGGGACATAGCACTCAGCTATTCAGTAAATATCTGTTGAAGGCTGTGTGTGTGTGTGTGTGTGTGCCTATTTTTCTGTTATTGTTACTTTCATAAAGCTTCTCTTTATGAGCAGGCTCCAATTCTGGCTTTATTAAAAATGTATAACAATAAAACATAAACCTATTTCCTTACTGCCAGTATTTATGCAACATTGCTCTAAACCACTGACAATATTAATCTCTTTTTCCATCTAACAATTAATGCTTGGCAGCTGATGACAACGTGCATTGTCTCTTACGCTGGAAAATAACACTGTCCACATTGCGCTGACCTATTGTACTTAATTACACAACTAAGGTCTCAACTTCTCTCAAATCACAGCACAGGAAAAAGAACCTTCTCTTGAGTTAGAATTTTTCTGATTGAATAGTCCAAAATTGTTAAATATGGGTTTTAAAATACTGAGATGTGGTTAATATGGCCAACGGAACACAAACGGTTGCTTATGAGCACACATGAGCAGAAACACCTCCTCTCCCCACAAAAAGGAATATGGAAATGTAGGATCTCAGCGAATCTGTTAGGCTTTTCAGACATTACTGGGAGTCCACCAACCATACATAACAGGAGCATGTGTTACCCACAGTCTTCTTGATAAGCGCAGTCATCATCTTGTGTATTTACCATGAATGTACCACTTTGGTGCACACAATCTGATCAATGGATTTTGGGGGGTTCTTGTTCATGCATACCAAGGCTGTGTGCGCACATGGTAAATACGTGTGCTGCCCTTGTTTACACAACGTGGTGACCATACCTATAAAGAGGATTATATATACTCCCATTATGTGTAGTTGGTGGGCTTCTGGTACATATGGTTGTAACATCTTGAAAGGGCTTGTGCATGTGCTTGCTAACTGAAACAGAGAGCGTATTTCAGCACTCTTCACAAAAACACACACAATGTGCTACTCCATGCGACTAGTAGATGTGTATGAATGGGGCCAACTGGGTAAGTCTTTTCCACTTATTGCCATCCTACTGGGAAGGAAGATGCTGACCGGCTGGGAAAGGTCTATGTGATGAGTGCGGCCCACAAAGTTGTATGTGATGAGTGCGGCCCAATTCATACACATATTGAAACCACATGGGATATAAGCATGAAGCAACAGTTCCCACATATTTTGTGTGTGCAAGAGGGCACTGCACACTTCAGTAAATTCATTGATTTCCATGTGGCTTTCTCTTTCAAGCATTTTCTATCTATTACATTTATTTTATCTATCCTCCAAGGAGCTCAGGATAGCAAACATTAAAGGGGCAAGAGAAAGGTTGGGGGGGGGGGATTCTTGACTAGTTGACAACTTCAGTGTACCCAAGTACTAGTCACTGCATTAGAAGTAGGCCAGCTCCAGGTTGGGAAATACTTGGAGATTTTTGGGGCAGAGCCTGAGGAGGGCAGGGTTTGGGGAGGAGAGGGACTTCAATGCCGTAGAGTCCAATTGCCAAAGCAGCCATTTTCTTCAGGTGAATATCAGCTGGAGATCAGTTGTAACAGCAGAAGATCTCCAGCTACTACTGGCAGATTGGCAACCCTAAATAGAAGTCACTGCTTGTTTCACGGTGCCCACTGCTTACCTAGTTAGAGTTCCTTATGTACTGGAGCATTTGTATGCTGCTTTTCTCCCCAAAGGGACTCAAACCTATGGGAAATTCCAAATTATACAGCCATTTAAACAAATAAGACAGACAAACAAAACACAAACTGACTTAGGCTACTTTTAGTCTTCCAGGCTGCCTTCTGCGGGCCTTTGTCTGTAAGCGGCGTACCTCTGGCGTCACCTTGGATAAGTACCTGCCAAGAGAGAAGAACAACACAATATGCTACAGCATACAATCATTAATTGTCACCTGTACAACGGTCCTTGTAAAAAAAAAAAAATTCAACAATTCTCAGTATGCCAGTTTTGGTTGAATGATACTATTCCTGAAGTCTCTTTAAAAGTGGCGGAATTTTTGATGGAAGTTGTCAATATTAAGACTAAAGTCTAAACCATATTTAAATAGAAAATGTATGGACAGTGAATTTTGTGTACTGCTTACGTCATGTTTCTGAGTATAGGCCAATAAAGGGGAAGAAGACTAATGGGCTCTAGGTTTTCTGGGTCTGTGTTTATGTGTTCTGTTTTATAGGGGTATTTTTTAGGTATATAGTGCAAAGTATTGTTTTGTATTGACGGCTGTGTATTTTGTGCGTGGGGCTATAATGGTCTCACTTGACTTATGCTGGTTACGTACCGCAATAAAGATTGACTGACAATAAAGGTCGATTGATTGATTGATTGATTGAGAAGAACAAGCCCATTCAAGAGGGAACTTAGCTGCTGTTTCTTGGAGAAAGAGTAGGAAAGTACAGCTGTAACAAAGAAACTATTGATTTCAGTGCCAAAGCAAGGCAAAGTAGATCCCCTTTTACGTTCAAGCAAATGAGTTAAGATCTGAAATGATTTTGCTGCTGAAGACATCGTGCTTAATTCTTTAATTGCCTTTGTACAAAAATAACTTTTTATCATACTCAGAAAGTTATAAGGATTCCACACTTTACCATAGAATATTGGCCCGTTTCCCCAGAGCTTAAGTAATAAGAAATGACAGAGGCAGCTGAATATGCCATATAGAGAGTATATAAAACCAAGTACATCTAAAAAAACTAGACTGCGGGTAGATAGACTTTAATTAACAAATAGGAAACTAATACCATGACTGAAACCGTTAACATATTTTGTCGATTTCAGCAAGTCCCCTATACCCTGTGAAATGGATGTAACTAATCAACTTAGACACGGGTCCCTTATTTGTTTCAGAAAGGAGAGCAACAAGAAAAGCTGAGATGCAGGGTTACAGTTCAATTCAGAAGCCATACTAATTGGTACTATACTGAAAGAACTTTTTAAAACACCGGGTAAGAGAAAAGAAAAAGGAAAGGGGAAGAAAAAAAAGAATTGCTTTATTTTTAGTAGGATTTTGGCCAGATTCTGATTTCAGACCAGGATGCACCCAAATCCATAGATCGAAGATCTGGATTTTGATATTAATGGTTAACACAATCATCCCGAGATCGTCCCCATGAGGCTTCAAAGGAATGATCCTGGTGCAGACAAAGGAATAGGGACATTATTCTTGTCTTTTTGTGACCTCTAGGGCTCTGTGTGGTAGTTAGCATTTTATTTCCATTTTATCATGGTCGAAGGGTTCGCATGACCTGTCTTAAGGAAGACTCAAAATGAGGACCAACAGGGATAAGCATAAGATAACAGAGAGAGCAACAAAACAGATTCCCAGAAAACCTGTGAAATACACACGGGGTGTTTCCAGTTTTGCACTCTCGTAGCTTAGGAAATGTCATCCCCCCTGCAAAGGAGCGATGCCCAATATCATGCTGTATTCTTTAGAGAAAATGCACCCTAGGCTGCCCTCAATATTGCCCTCGTCCTAAAGGGGGAGAACATAAGAAGAGTCCTGCTGAATCGGACCAGTAGTCCATCTAATCCAGCACCCTGCTTCACGCCGTAGCCAACCGGCGGCCCTGGAGGGCCACCAACAGGGCATAGAGGCCAAAGCCTTCCTAGCTGTGGCCCTCCATACACTGGTTCTCAGAGGCTCTGAATGTGGAAGGTCCCTGTAGTTATCGTGACTAGAAGCCACTGATGGACATATCCTCCATGAATCTGTCTAACCCCTCTTTAAAGCCGTCTATGCTAGTGGCCATCATGGCATCCAGAAGCAGTGAGTTCCACCACTGAATTACTCATTTAGTAAAGAAGTATTTCCTTTTGTCCACCCTGGATCTACTGCCCATCAGTTTCATCGAGTGCCTCTGATTTCTTGTATAATGGGGGAAAGAGAGAAAGTTCTCTCTATTCATTTTCTCTATTCATGGAGAGAGTGGACAGGGAGAAGCTTTTCTCCCTCTCTCATAATACCAGAACGTGGGGTCATCTGCTGAAGCTGGAGGGTGAGAGATTCAAAACAGATAAAAGGAAGTATTTCTTCACACAAGGCAATTGTTGAACTCTCTGCCCCAGGATGTGGTGCGTGCCTATTATGTTAGGTGCTTTGGAACACAGGCAGGACAATGCTGCTGCAGTTGTCTTGTTTGTGGGCTTCCTAGAGGCACCTGGTTGGCCACTGTGTGAACAGACTGCTGGACTTGATGGACCTTGGTCTGATCCAGCATGGCCATTCTTATGTTCTTTTGTTCATTTTTTCGCACTCTGTGCATAATTTTTAAAACTTCTATCATGTCCCCCCTTGTCTTTTTTTCTAAATGGAAAGTCCCAGACTCTTTAGTCTTGCCACACATGTTGAAGAGCCATAGGCCTGTGCACTGCAGTGGGCGCATGCACCGAGTGAGAGCCACTAGTCCCTTGAACATACCTACTTCAGAATCTTTAGGCCTTTGGTGTACGAGGTTACATATGACCTATGTCATCAGACGAAGTTTTCTCTGCATACCTGCCTCTGTTTCTTACAGCACAGGTAGATGGAGACCCTAGCTTTGAAAAGAGTAGAGTGAAAGAGGCAATGTTGCCCTTGTTTCTTTTCTCTGGCCAAACAGATCCAACAGTTTTTTTTTGAAATATTTCAAGAACTTCAAAACCTGTTTGCCTGATGTGAGATCAGTGTACATACCACAGGCAAACATGCTTCCATTATATCACCTTCAGCATTATCAGAAAAAATTAACTGTTCTTGATCTCCAAAAGTAGGTTGGGTTCCTTTTTTAGATGGGTGGGGGAAATTGCATAGGCTTGGGGGGGGAAATCCAACAGGCGAGTTGCACATGTCTGGCAGAAATAAGGTGGGGTATTTATAGAAACTTCTATTCCACATTGCATCAGCCTATAATCTGTGCTTTTTGCCATTGTTCCCTATATTTAGCGCAAGCTTGCGGGCCAGCAAATTGTTGAGTTAATAAAAGTAAGCCCTTTAGATTGTTTTAAACCAGGAGCAATAAATTGGGAAACTCCCCAATGGAAACTCACAGGGTCAGTTTGCAAACAACCAGGGTGGTCTCGCCATTACTCTTAGTTTTGTTGCCGTTTCTGCCTTTATGGGCAGGCTACAGTCCTGGCATTATTAAAAATGCATACAAGTAAGGCATAAAACCCATTTTCTTCTTGCTAGCATTTATGCAAAACCACTTAAACCCTTCCCCGGTATTCATCTCCTTTCCCATCGAGCAATTAATGGTTAGGCGGCCGATGACAACGCCCATCGCTTCTGGCGCTGCGAAACAACACTGCCAACATTGCACGTTGACCTACTGTACTTAATTACACAACAAAGTACTCCCTCTCTCCAAATTCACCAAAATATAGTGTCACTGCTTAGGTAAGCTTAATTAGGGTGCGATGCTAATGCAACTCCCTCCTCAGGATAATTCCAATCCGTTATGTTAATTCTGGAGATTGGACTCATGCATTGCTGGAGACAAGACCTGTTTCTACATCTTTGGGATGAAAGAGGTATTTTTTTAAAAGAGGTGTTGAAAACGCTTCAAAATTTCAGTCCAAACCTGAATCTTTGTGTAGTCGTAGTAGAAGAAGAAGAAGAGGAAGAGGAGGAGGAGGAGGAGTTGGTTTTTATATGCTGACTTTCTCTACCACTTAAGAGAGACTCAAACCGGCTTACAATCACCTTCCTTTCCCCTCCCCACAACAGACACCCTGTGAGGTAGGTGGGACTGAAAGAGCTCTAAGAGAGCAGTAACTTGCACAAGGTCACCCAGCTGTCTTCGTGTGTAGGAGTGAGGAAACAAATCCAGTTCACCAGATTAGCCTCCGCCGGTCATGTGGAGGAGTGGGGAATCAAATCCGGTAATCCAGATCAGAGTCCACCGCTCTTAACCACTACAGCATGCTAGTAAAAGTGAAAAAAAAATGTGGGCGGGGACAGGCTTGCCAGCATCACACTGACACACAACATAGCTTTTGTTGCAAAAGCAGCAGTGATGTCATCGCATCAGGGCCCCACTGTAGGATTCACCCCAAACTAGAGTGTCACCAGATGTGATGGCATCACTTCCAGTACAAAAACAGGCTGGTGAATTCCCCATTCCTCCCCCCAATCTATTTTCCACTTGAGGCAAATTCCACTCCTGTAGAAGATGCTGAAGGAAGCAAAACAACTGGTCATTCAAAAATTGATCCTGCACTGGCCCATTAAGGTTGCCAACCTCCAGGTGGGGCCTGGAGACCTCTGAAAATTACAACTGATCTCCAAGGGACATATATTAGCTCCCCTGGAGAAAATGCCTGCTTTGGAGATTGGACTCTCTGACATTATATCTCCATTCCCCAAATTCTGCCCTCCCCCAGGCTCCACCTCCAAATCTCCAAGAACTTCCCAACCTGGAGCTGGCAACCCTACAGCCCATATAAATAACAAGAAAAGTAATGTTTTCAGCAGTTAATGTTGCCCTTGTCTATTGACTATTTAAAAATAGCTGTCTTTCATGAATTAATATTGTACAATCCCAAAAGGTGAATGAGAAGGGGGAAAAATAAATATTGCCCCAACTCGATATGACAACTGCAGTTAGAAATCTTTCAGAATTAGTAATTCACAAACTCATAACCCAATGGTAAACATAGCCAAAATTGAAGATAAAAATAGATCAGCAACTTTGAACGCTCAAAAAAAGAAAGTTAATTGTTTAAATGTTTGAAAATGCTCAGAATTGGACAGTAGATACTTTTTTGTATGATCTTGCAACTATTTGTCAGAGCTGTGCCTTCCTCTGCTCCTCCATACTCATCTACCCAAAGCACCAAAGAAGACTTTTTGTGTGGGCTTTTCCGCTTTCTGTTTCCTTGTCACCAGGTTCCTGTTTCCTCTGTGTGTGTTTTAACCTCCACAGGTGTTTTTCTCCCTCTAGTGGTTGATTCGATATCACACCTGATTTTATCAAGAGTAAAAAGCTGCTTAAATCAGGAGGGAAATAAGCTAGATTTAATCTTCTGCTATATCGAATGGACCACTAGAGGAAGGAAAACACAAACAGAACTTTTTAAAAACCACTGAAGAATGAGGAACTTCAGGACAAGGAAAAAGAGAATGCAGGGGAAAAAAACCTGTGTACATGCAGAAAACAAAAAAAGGAAATGATAGGTTCCTTAGTGTAGAGAGAAAGGACAAAAGGAGCAGACAAAGAAATGCAACTTGCTGATAAATGCTTCCAACCGCTTAGGTGCCAAAGTGGCACATGTATGCTAACAGCTGCTTTTCAAAGAGACATCCCATAATGACGCAGAGCCACCAGATCAAATTGCCTGGCCAGCTCCCGTGCTTAATGCTACCACTGTGCAGATGATCCAGCTCCTTGCAATACTTTGCAGTGACAAGTAAATCTTCAAAGCAACCCAAAGTGATCTGAAAAATGCATTTTGAAGACAGAGAGGCCAAACACGGATCGCCATTTTTATCTGAGGAGCACATTCCTGAGCAAAACACACATTTTTTCAAAAGTCCCTTTAACCAAATCGAAAAGCGCACAGTGCAATCCTAAGCAGAGTTACAGTCTTCCATGCTCAATGACTTCAGTGGATTTAGAAGAACATAACTCTACTTAGGATAGCACTGCTAAACTCCACAGTTTGCATTTCAGCCATTATTCTAAATGAATTTTGGGGAATGCCTTCCATAGACAGAAGCGACGTGTGCAGTACTTGTGTACAAAAAACCAGTGGATGTTGTAACCATCTGATACAGACTGGCCAAGATAATGGGGAACAGTGCTAGTTCAAACACCCTCTCTTTTTTTCCTTCTCTTTCCTTTTTTCCTCACACATACAAGGGAATTCTGGGGAAAATTCATCTCAAAAAACTTATCCATTTTCTATTTCTCTTTAAACCCATCTGGTTTGCTGCCCACATTTTTATTAAACACAAGCCATTCCATACAACTCTCGCCAGGAGCAAAAATGTGCCATAGTATCACTCCCCCATAATAGAATCATTTAAAATCATGTCTTATTCCACAGTGTAAGGCAACTGTACATTATTTTTAGCTATTTCAGCTACCCTTGACATAGTCAGTAGAGTCAGGCACTTAAACTTCTGCTCCACAGGATTTCTCTGGGATAGTTTACCTCCACGACATCCGTTTGCCTCAAAATTTAAGGCCATTTCATCAAGATCTCAGATAGCTTTTCTGCAAAAGCTAGAGAGGTTATGGATGAACAGGAAGGGAAGAAAGCTGGTGTTTGCTACAATGCAATTTATTTCGAATTGAGTATTCTTTAAATATAGCCCAAAAATTCTAATTAAACCATTCAGCTTACTAGATTTATACCTGCATATTATACTTATACACTCTTGCACAAACACGTATTTTAGAACACATCTCAAATGTGATACCAGCATTTTCTAAACGTTGATTTTATGGGCGAGCAGACCACAGAATCCAAAAATCTGGAAACTATAACCATTGCATGTATCCACATAATGAGCTATTTTTAAGCTATTTAAGCTCCCCTCACAATTTGTACTAAATATCAGCCAAGAAGTTAGATATGTACAATGACAGCTGATACTCAATTCGAAATAAAATGAAGATTAAGAAATATTTTTTCAAGGCACACCACTTTTCTTCATGGAGTCATCTAGAGAAGCATGTGGACATTTAAAGCAGTACTTTCCATTGATCTTCTGCTGGGGGAGGCAGAATTTTTCCAGAACAAAGGCTTCATCATACCATCTCTACCTTGAACCTGGGGTGAAGCCGCAGGGTCTCACTGCTTTCCTTTATCTGCTTTATACAAATAAGGATAATGGCTTGACCATTTATAAGAAGTAGGTTCTTATGTAAGAAAGCTTAAAAACTAATCTTTGAATAATCACTACTCGTTATCTGGTAGGAATGATGGAAGGAACCCTTAGCTATAGAAGGAGACGATGAAGTGGTTCTTCATCTAGAATAATTGGGGGGGGGGATGATTGCTTTCCCATGCTCAAAGTGGTTTACAAAATAAACACAGATATACAGTTCAAACAGAGAGGGGAAAATACACCATAATACTGAAATATCCTGGATCCACAGGTCCAGCTTACTTAAGGCCACAGGTAAGAGCCCATCTGCCTGCTTCTTTGGCTATGTCCAGGCTTAAATACCCAAAACAGAGAAGGAGGCAGAAGAAGGAGGAGGCAGAAGAAGAAGATAAAGGAGAATCAAACCGGCTTACAATCTCCTTCCCTTCCTCTCCCCACAACAGACTTCTTGTGAGATAGGTGGGGCTGAGAGAGTTCAGAGAGAATTGTGATTAGACCAAGGTCACCCAGCTAGCTTCATGTGTAGAAGTAGGGAAACCAACATAGTTTACCAGATTAGAGTCCACTGCTCCTAACCACTAAACAGCTCAGCTCTGTTTTAGCTAGTAGAGCTGTGGATTCTTGCATTAAGACTCGGCCTGGGCTAATGTGGAAGCATCTAAGTGCATGCCAATCACAAGAGCCATTCTTATTCCAAATTATGCCTTGAGGAGAGCTTGGAATTCCAAAGACACATGGAGTCATGTGAGAGCCAGCGTGGTGTAGTGGTTAAGAGTGGTGATTTGGAGCAGTGGACTCTGATCTGGAGAACTGGGTTTGATTCCCCATTCCTCCACATGAGCGGTGAATGCTAATCTGGTGAACTGGATTTGTTTTCCCACTCCTACACTTGAAGCCAGCTGGGTGACCTTGTGATAGTCACAGCTCTCTCAGCCTAGCCTACCTCACAGGGTGTCTGTTGTGGGGAACTCATGTTCAAAGGGGGAGACTCATGTATCGCTCTCACTGAGAGATGCCTAGGTTGTACTCATAAAAAATGCACGTATGTCTCCTTGAGGCAGAGGAGCATGGTTTCCATGTCAGATGGGCCTAAATATAGGAAGTGCAACTCATGCTTCCTATATTTACACATTCCATTAATGCCTGAGACCGTTTCAGCATACTTGCACAATGTGGGTTAAGTTGCTGGCCAGGAATGTCTCAATTGATATCTAGCAGAATCTTCCAAATGACATTTTTGGTTTAGGAACTTTGCCAACTTCATCAGCTCTTGGCTCAGTTAATACGATTTTTAGCTTAATTACCGTTTTAAAATATTGAGTACTTTCCATAGAAGTGTTGAACAAAATCCTGGCCTAGTTGAATTAGACAGATGGTGAGCAGGAAGAAGGTGTACAGACACAATCCCAAGGAGATTCTTCCACCTTTGCTGGACTATTCTAAATACACAGTTCATGTAATGCAATTCTGCTATGCTGGCTTGCCTACTTACATTTGAAAAATGCATGTAAGAATGCTCTGAACCATCCACGGTTTAAATTTGAAGTCAACGAAAAGCTATTTTGTCTTTTAGAGGAGACCTAATTCAATGTATACATCAGTCTGATCATTTTAATCTAGAGAGAGAGAGAGAGAGAGAGAGAGAGAGAGAGAGAGAGAGAGAGAGAGAGAGAGCGAGCGAGCGCGCAGAGGGAAATTTTACAAATATCTTTCCTGCTTGTGGCAACCCATGTAGCCATTCATTTTTCTTAAACCAAACATCAATACCAGAACACATCCAACAGAAAAAGGAGTCATTTTTCAGAATTTTTTAAAGGTATTAATATCCAAAATCATAATGTTAAGCTAAAAGTTTAGAAAGTCACAATCATAATAATAGCAATCAGAGGGAACTACTTGTTTCTTGAAGGACAGACAGACACCAAGATCATATCTTCTCTTGGAGGGCTGACCTGGACCACTGATTTCTGCGTGGTTGACTCACAATCAATGCATCTCCTTCCCTTTGTGTTTAGGGGGAAATTAGGTACCCCTCTCTTCCAAGTCCTTGTGTGTTCCCCTCATACTATTTATTGATTATGCTTATTTTAAGGGCATACTTATTTTAACGTTTCTTGATTTTATTGGAAGTGTTTGCTGACCCCGGGCTAAGTTTGGTTTCAGCTGCATTACCTTGCCAACCCCCCTTTCCACAATAAAACTCAAACACGATATTCTTTTGGATAAATGGCCACAACTTTATTTGGCTAACAGCTGTTCGTGCCTTGGCGTGGCATGGGAACTGGAAAGGGTATCAGCCGCCACCTTGCGAGCTGATAACGAATTCCTCCCAACAATCCCGCTGGGAGGGCTGGAAAGGATGGCGGAGCTGGGAAAAACACCTGGGCTTCCGCCACTTGGTGGTTCCCCCGCCATTCAGGTAGAGGCTCCTGCCTGTTGCCCTGAGCTGGGCACCCGAGCCTCCCCCAAAACCCCTTATTGGGGTCCCCAAATTGGCATAGAGGGGCACGCAGGCCACTCGCCCCTCAAACAAATCCAGTCCCATGTCTACACCGCCAAGTTGTGACAACGTTAACAAGCAAACTTTAATATAGGGAAGGGAGGGTGGGACAAAGTTGAAGACGGAATGTTCCTCCCCGCCTTTCAGGCTCCCTTTATAGCCCAGACTGAGCCTGGAGCTGGGCTGCGATTGGCTGGGCCCCCTCCTTGGGCTTGTTGCCTTGCGGCCAGTGTTTTGCCGCTCAAGCCGGCCACCCTGCCTAGCAACAGCAGCTTTCTCCCCTGCCCAGGTCCCCAACCTCGGCCCCAGGTAAGCCCGGGGCCGTTTGTTTATGGAGAAGTAGCATGATGATGATGATGATGAGAGTGAGACTGCAGAACACATGCATGCAAATAAAAAAGCAAGAGGACTGAAGATCTGAATGGATGGTGAAGACCATGAGCTCTCACAAGATTTTAGGAAAGGCAGATTGTTCAAGATACTCTGATACCTCCTTTCCCCCTCTTCCAGTTCTGCCTGTCTCTTTCTCTCTCCCCACTTTAGGTTGCTTCATCGCATTTGCTGAACTTCTCCTCTACCTCCCAAAGATGCCTGACAGATTTTACAGTATCTCAGAATTTAACATGTTAGGTTGTTACTCTCAAGTTTATTTAATGTATTCTAATCATTTGCTTGTTTCCTGATGAATGAGCCTGTCAAAAACACTTTTTAGCAGATAGTTTCATAATTGGGCAATGGACATCTGTTCTTCTTTTTTTTTTAACTAGGTAACTCATGGTTTGGATTACTATTAGTTGGTACTTTTCAGATACAATGAACTGTTCCTAATAGAAGGAAGTGAACATAAATTTACCTTTTTAATTCTTAAAAAAAAAGTGCTGGGAAATAAAATGAATATACACTTTGTAAAGAAAAGAGGTTAAGAGCTAGGTTGGTGGTGGTAATTTTTTTTGTAAATGTTACTGTTATAAGAAAACTGTTCTTTCCTCTTACAATGACAGAGCATTAATCAAAATAGGGGTGGGGACAAGAATGACTTAACAGTGCAATCCTAAACAAAATTACACCCTTTCTAAGTCCACTGAAGTAAATAGGCTTAAGAGTATAACCCTGTAGAGGCTTGCACTGTTGGTAATGTTTGAAAACCTACTATCATGGACTACGGGATGTTTTAGAATTCTAGTAATTTTTATTTTGTTCCAGCTTGTGATATTAAGTTCTTACAATGAAAAAAATGTTCCACAATATTTTCCCCTATGGTGAAGTTACAACACTTTCTTGATTTATACTGCAAGAAAAGAAAAGATGTGTGAGATGTTTCAGTTCTATTCTTGCAAAAAAAATTAAAACAATACATTCTTTCCATTGCATGCTGCTATACAATTAATGATCCTAACTGATTTAATCCTCTTGGTATAAAATACTGTAAAGCACATTTCCAAATGCTGATTAGAGCAAAAAGCTAATCAGATTGAATAGAAATAAAAATATATAATGAATATGAACACCGGTTAGAAGGTAAAAGGTATCACTTACAAAACAGTTCTCAGAATTAAAATGCTATATGCTTGCAGAAAGCAGATATTTTAATTTAAAGTGGTTAAATTGCAAATAATAATCATTTTATTGTTTTCTGTGTGATACAATTAGGGAATTACAAGAGCACTTTTGAAAGATATTTACCAAGTCGCTTGTTTCAGCTCGGATATTAGCTTGATTTACCATCTGCAGAATTACCAATAACATGATGCATTTATTACCCGTAAAAGCTATTAGCAGGTCATTTTGTTCAGTTCATCATATGTGTCTTGAGACACAATCTGGCGTCTAACAGATTTTCATACATTGATGTCACTGAGAATCAGACTGTTCTTTAATTGATTGTTTCTTGCTAGACTACTTTGATTAAAACAGGTTGTGCTATTTGCTTTTAGCTTTGCAGTTTCTAGACTTTGACTGCATGCTCAGGAAATTATTCTTATTTCTGTGGGTTGGTCTACTTAAATGTGCATGTGATAATTCTTGAAAAACCAAGCTACAAAAGAAATAACGACAGAAAAGTGTTCCAGTTATGCTAAACCCATTTCTCCCTTCCCCAATGAATGCAATCTACACAATGTTCTGAAAGCTATTCATCTTTCCATGCCAAGTTGTTAGATCTTAAGCCTCAGGAGACATGAATGCATACAGAGAAATGACATCTGAGAGAGAGGCAACACCCCTTGAAAGCCCCCCCCCCCAGCAACTTACCCAGGTCCAAGTAAGCCAAGAAGAACTGAGAAATATCCATGAGCAGATATTTGGTGCAGATGAACATTTCCTGGCCTTTTATTTTGAGAATTTAATCTTACCTGACCCCCTAGAGGACTGTTCTGTCTTCTTGCTGGATTCTGGGACTAGTTTCAACTCCAGCTGCATATGTGAAAGAACTGGGGATGAGGATGAGCACAGTACCTTCCCAATTGTTTATTAGTGGTAGGTAATCAACATAATAAAATTGGGTGCCCTCAGCTGTTATTACCATTGTGCCCATTTAACTTAACAGAGATCCGTTCAACAGGGACTCCATGTGTTGCATTCAACTATCTTTTTCACTCAATACCACCCAATTACCCTCCTTAATACAGCCCTCTTTGCACATGGTGCCCGTCTGGCCTTGTCCCAGGATCCCCAGCATAGCCTTCTTTGGTGGGCTGCCCAAGGGACTGCTCCTTACCCTTTCACCAGTGGAAAAGGATGATTGGATCCAACTCTTTGCTTTTATAAGCTTATTTTCACTGTTTGGTAATGCTTCAAGAGTTAAGTGCATAAACACAGAGACATGAAGCTGGAGGAAAATGCAAATAATGTTGGATCATTTTCAGACTGGATTTCAGCCTTTCCATAAGGTAGGAAAATTGTACGTAAAAGTCTGTTTTGTGGCATGTGATCAAGGAGATCCACTGGCCTACATAGTCCTTCCCCTCTTGGCTTCCATCAGTAGCCAGCCGTACTGAAGCTAAGTGGAAGAAGGATGGCACAGAGCCCTTTCCAGCAATTCAGCTTGTCCACCTACTACATTTCTCTCCATTAGTACACAGTCCCTCTGCAGGAAATGAAGAGAGAGACAGTGAGGTCCTTTTCCACAGGTCCCTTTCTCCATTTATATTTTATATTTCTTAGTGACCAACCCCCCTTAGGGGTTTAGGCTTACCAGATTGCCTGCCATTGCAAGCAATATTCAGGACCCTGCCAGTGCACTTCATTCCATTGGGACCAGAAATAGGGGGAAGTGATGTCATGATCCTCTAGGAATTCCCTCAATTTCTATGGTTTTTACCATACAGATCATACCCCTCCCCCATTTTTGCTCTTTCTGGAGTGAAAAGTAGGGCTGTTGAATTAAAAAAAAATTCGGTATAGTTTGGATTCGGCTGAATTCGGCCCGTTTAGATTCGGGATATGCTGAAGTCCAAACTCCCCCACTTCGGGTCCCTGCAATTCGGCGGGAATTCAAAGTTCGGGGAAAAAATTCGGCCGAATAAAGCCTTTAAAAACACAACCGCGCCTTTCCGCGGCTCCCAAACTTTCAGCAGAGCTTCAAAGGACGTTTCTTGAAAGACCCCCCAAGTTTTGTAAAGATTGGGTCAGGGGGGGCTGAGATATGGGCCCCGAAAGGGGTCACCCCCACCCTTAATGAGCATGTCTGAGCAGAGCTTGCCGCCCAGGCACAAAGCTCCCAGCCCCGACAAACAGCTGAGAAGTTTGCAAAGCATTGCAACAGTAATGCAAAGCAACACGACTGCACAGCAACACAACCTTGTAAGCAACACCTTTGCAACTGTGCAAAGCAACACCTGACACCTGGGAGTTTGCAAACCATGGAAAAGGACAGAGGCAGCTAGCTATGCATAATGAGCAGGAGGGGTGGAATTTCCCCTTTTGCATCGGACCCGGGACCAGGCAAATGCATTCTTTAAGTCACCATTTGAAAACCAGTTTTAAGCAAGCATCCAAATAGACCTAACCGCTCTTATGAATGAGGGAAAACCTGAAGACACACAACTGAAGCCTCCCCTTAAACCAGGGAGAGAGAGACTCGAGGGGGAACACACACCACAGGCAGAACCGGCAAAAGCCCCCTTTGGCTTCCCCCCACCCACAGAAACTGCTCCCTCCCCCCCACACACACAGACTCTGCTTTCCCCCCCCACACACACACACACAGGAGAAAAAGTATAGATTAAAGCCCCCAAAGGGGTCTTACTGTGGCTGTCTTCTGTTCCATCAGGAGGGGTGGGAGGAGGACTGGGTAATCCAAGAAGATTCCATTTAAGTACGGGACATTTTGCTCTGGAGATGCATACAAGATCAGCTGATCCATTCATCCCAATAGGGAAAAGGGGAAAGGGGAAAGCCCATATCTCGGGACCCCCTGACCCAATGTTTACAAAACTTGGGTGGTCTCTTAAGAACACTTGTCTGAAACTCCGCTCAAAGTTTGGGATCTGCATCCCCAAAAATGCGCCCCCTGCAGCCACGGAAAGAGAAAAGGGGGGAGGCGATATTTCTGCCCCCACTGAACCCATCTTTACAAAACTTGGGTGGTATCTTAAGAATGATTGTCTGAAGCTATGCTGAAAGTTTGGGGGCTGTATCCCCAAAAAAGCGCCCCCTGCAGCCACGTAAATGGGAAAAGGGGGGAGGAAAAAGGGGTGGAGCCCATATCTCGAGACCCCCTGACCCAATGTTTACAAAACTTGGGGGGTATCTTAAGAAGGTTCATCTGAAGCTCCACTGAAAGTTTGGGGTATGTACCCCCAAAAATGCGCCCCCTGCAGCCATGGAAAGAAAAAAGGGGGGAGCCCATATCTCGGGACCCCCTGACCCAATGTTTACAAAACTTGGGTGGTCTCTTAAGAAGGCTTGTCTGAATCTCTGCTGAAAGTTTTGTGTCTCTACCCCAAAAATACACCCTCTGCAGCCACAGAAAGGAGCGAATGTGCACAAGCACCCCCCACACACACACGAGGATTTCCCTCTCTCTCTCTCTCCCCCCCCGGCCGGGCCGCACATCAGCTGATTCCTCCAGTACTCAATCCTGACTGATTGGCCAGAAGAAGACCCAGCTTGGCCACCAATTGGCCGGGGGAGGAGAATGCTGCTTACTGACGGTTATGCTGCTTACTGACGGCCCCGAATTGGCCGGATTTATTCGTGAACTCCCGAACTCGCTGAATTCGGCTCCCCGGTTTCCTGCCATTTTTGAGTTTGGTTCGTCCCGAACTAAAAACCACCGAATCAGGGGAAATTCGGCTGTTTTTCAGTTCGGGCCGAACCGAATCAACAGCCCTAGTGAAAAGGCTGGCTGGCAACCCTACCTTGAGTTGTTTCGTTGTTACTGTTTAGAAATTTGTCCCACGATGTATAAAAAGAACTAATAAAAACAAAAGTTTGTCCCAAGAGACGGTCTGTAGTCTGTTGCTAAGCTGACTATACTGAGAAAGAAAGCAGGGTTGGACAGAGTAAAACAAGATGGAGGAGAAAGTAAAACAAGGTCTGTAAGTAGGACAGAAGAATAAAACTTTGTTTCAGATCTTGCTTTGGCTGCCTCGCCATAATCAGCCTACGAAAGTTCCCTTGCTCCGAGAATAGTTTTTTCCTTGTAATTTAAATTGAGAATTTTAGTAGCTCACAAGCTGGTGGTGGAAAGTGCCATCAAATCACAGTCAACTTATGGCAACCCCATAGGGTTTTCAAGGCAAGAGATGAAAAGGGCTGGTTTGCCATTGCCTGCTTTTGCGTAACAACCCTTGTCATCCTCAGTAGTCTCCCATTTGGGTAGTAACCTGGGCCCACCCTGCTTAGCTTCCAAGATCTGACAAGATCAGGCTAGCCTCGCCAATCCAGGTCAAAGCAATTTACAAGCTGCCTAATGGTATATAGTATTCTATGGGTCTTTGGTAATTTCTACACCATTAAAAAAAAATTTTTTAATGAATACTGCAACTTGAACACCAGGTACCATTTCTCTAGTTCTGTGTTTGCACTAACTTCTTTACATTCCCTGAACGTAACATATGGGATGCAGCCATGAGTATGCTCATTTGGGATGGAAGAGATTTGAAGCAAAAAAAAAAAAAAGCACTGATCCCTAAGAACAAATACTGCTGCTTAGACTGTTCTACCTATTGACTTATGGGTGTTCTGACATCAAGCTGAAGACAGTGGCAAAGCCCGTTCTGTGAATTAATGCATATTAAATTATCATTCTGTACGTAATGAACTAAGCAGGAGGGGGGGCAAGTGCACTAAGGCCCATTTTGATGTATTATTCTGTGAACGGACAGACTGAAATTCAGAAGCAGAGAATTTTGTAATTACTCCTATTAAAAGAAGAGTTGACAGATCAGGTGTACAAAGCAGTTCCAAGTGAACATTATATGAGTATGGCCAACTTATCTCCTTCCCAAGTTGCCTGTTTTCCATGGAGATTATGGCTATTTGCATTATAGGGAACATAGTAAATTCTGAGAGATCACCACACGGTGGTGGCCACGAAGATAAACAGTGTGATGATCCCCCGTCTTTAAAACGTACTGTCAGCGGTAAGGAAAGCATGACTTCCTGAATAATTCTTTCAAAAGTACCCAAAACTGTCCTCACAGGTTCATAGCATCTTGTTTTTGGTCTAAAGAAACCATAAACTGGTAAGAATGATGCGGTGAAGCATGGAGGTGCTCATCCAAAGCATGTCCCTTTGAGAGAGTTGTGGAAGACAATGCCATTTGCCAGAAAGCATTACCACAAACACACTCGCTAATCATCTAAATTATTGAACTGAAATGAATGACATTGTTTCTACTTTGAAAGAAACAAACCTTTCCTCAGATACACCAAGCAACATAGGTGATGTGAAAGACCTCTACCTGAGACCTTGGACAGCTGCTGCCAGTCTGAGTAGACAATACTGACTTTGATGGACCAAGGGTCTGATTCAGTATAAGGCAGCTTCATGTGTTCATGGATGTAGGGCTGGGTTGAAGCAATATTGTACAGGCTCAAGGAAGAAGTTGATTTCCTAGCACAGTAGGGAAGTGCAGCTTCCAAATCAGGCATGGTGCAACCACGTCAGGGATTCTTAACACAACAGCTTTCCATCCTTAGCTATTAGTGCCATTGCCCATGGTCAGGTGATAGGTTAAAGGACGTACTCTGGATTCCTGATGTGCTAACAGAAGGGAAATCAGTGTGAATCCTCAAAGGACTGCACCGCTAAAACAGGGATCCCAAGCAGTTGCTCTGTGGCGCTCCGTGTTCTCCAGGGGTCATCCAAAAAGACACCTCTTTCTAAGGCTCTCTTGGGCTTGGAGTGACCCAGGCAGAAAAAAGTACATTTTCATAAAGCGCATGACAATCATTTTTGAAAGAATCAAATACACTCCGCAGACAGGTTTGAAGCTGGAGGGCAAAGCAAGCGCACCTTGCTCCTTCTGAAGTCTGATTCTGAGGGCTGATTTGACTTAGACTGCTCATTCCCTTTTATACATTTGCAAGGGCACAGCAAAGCAAAATGGAATGTATTAAACTTTTAACTAAGTCCAAGGGGGAATTCTGGAAAAGCAGGAACATTATATTTACAGAGCATATGAAGGAGCTATGCAAGACCAGTGGACAGGAGCTGGGTAGTGAGCGTTAAATAATTGGTAGAAAGACGAGTTGTTTCCATGCTACCCCTTATGTGTGTGTGTTTTTAAAAGATGGTTTTGATTTGAGAGTAAAATCTCACTTCTCTCTGACCAAATCCTCAATGTTTATGTGACAGACTTAGATCTCTCAGGATTGGTCTGTACAAATTAATTCACAGACATTCACAATGCTGAATGTATTGCATGAACAATTTTCTGACTGTGCTGGATCGAGGGGAGAGTTTTTACCCTAACACACAGTTTACCGGTGAGAGGGAGGGAATCCAGGAGTTGCAAGGGAAGGGAATCGATGTAGCTGCTGGTGGTGTTTGTGTGTGAGGGGGAGTGGAATGGCTGAAGGAAAAAGCCTCCAGAAACTGGCATCCATGCAAATGATATCACCTCCAGGAATGACTTGACTTAGAACAAGCACACAGAGATACTTCTGGATGAGGAGGCTTCAGTGGCTATACAACCAATGTCATGGGCAACTACAATAGTTTTCACTTGACACCATGCAAATGTATTGGGGAAAGCATCCCACCACTGGGGTACCACCACCAAAAAGGCCCTGTCTCTAGTTGTCGCTGTTCTGAGGGGCAGATCTTACCTTGCAATCAAGATGGTAGGGGAGAAAGCTGGCCATAAGCTGCTACTCTATCTTGGCCGCTCTAAGTAGTGGTATCTCTCCAGCATCTTCAGCAAGGATCTTTCCCTGCCCTGTTCCTGGAGATTCCACATGCTGACCTTTGGCATACAAAGAATATACTCAGCCATTGAGCTACGATCCTTCCATGAATTACGTTGACTGGTTTAAAAGATACTGCCCAATGCCATCTTCACCACCACTGTGTTTTCTTTAACACAGGGCAAGATAAATACATGCCTTCAGTTCTTTTCAGTTAAAATCCCCCATTCAGTAAACACAATGTCCTTGGACTGCACCCTTTGACAAACATCCTTTACATCAGAATTGCCAAGATGGAAAAGGTACTGTGTGTGTAAACTGCCATCAAGTCGCAGCCAACTTATGGCAACCCCCTTTTGGGGGTTTTCATGGCAAGAGACTAACAGAGGTGGTTTGCCAGTGCCTTCCTCTGCACAGCAACCCTGGTATTCCTTGGTGGTCTCCCATCCAAATACTAACCAGGACCAACCCTGCTTAGCTTCTGAGATCTGACAAGATCAGGCTAGCGTGGACCATCCAGGTCAGGGTTGAAAAGGTACTAGGGGGTTAATATTCCAGGACCTATTCATATGATTTGCTCTCCTATGATATTTATGCTGGGTCTTCATGGTACAAGGGGGGATCTTTTTCTGAACATATGAAGCTGCCTTATACTGAATCAGACCTTTGGTCCATCAAAGTCAGTACTGTCTACTCTGATTGGCAGCGGCTCTCCAGGCCTCAGGCAGAGGTCTTTCACATCACCTACTTGCCTAGTCCCTTTAACTGGAGATGCCAGGGATTGAACCAGGGACCTTCTGCATGCCAAGCAGATGCTCTTCCACTGAGCCACAGCCTCTCCCCTTTTCTGAATTTTTTCTGAATCATGGCATAAGAGGGGGGGATCTTTTTCTGAAGGCCCGTGGCTGTTCTCAGCAGCAATGCTTTCCAAGGATACTGTTCCAGAAGAGCTTTCCTCCTATGTAGGAATTCAGTAAAGATAATGGAATAACTCCCAAATATTATTGCTACATTTAAGCATCATTCTTGAGAAAATCTTCTTTTAAAAATGAGGGCCCTTGGATTTGTCAATAACTTTTACAAGGAAAAAAAAGTTGAGTTTTAAAAGCCGGGGCACCCTTTTTATTATGTAAAGAAACAGACAAAAAATTATACTAGCCATGAACGACATGCCCCCAATTGTGCTGAAGTAGATTCAGCACACTTCTGGAGCCAGCTTCTATCTCAGCCATTGCTGTGTTTCACTTCTTAAATATAAAGTGTACTTGAACTGTTAAGGGACATGAGAAATGAGGCGTTCATGCCTTTAGGTTACTGATGTGAAACTCTTACCAGCTTAATTGTTATGCTTTTAAATCAGGAAGTACCTAGTGCTGATGTGCCATTGTTGAAATGAAGTAGGTATAGGCCTGATCAGTTCTTGAATCAAAAACCTGGAAGGAAAGCTTTTTTTTTTTTTTTGCATTCAGCACCCCATCCTCACAAGTGTATTAAAATCAGTAGTGATAGCTGCCCAAGCTGGACAAATCTAATTATGTAGAATCATAGAGTTGGAAGGGACCACCAGGGTCATCTAGTCCAACCCCCTGAACAATGCAGGAAATTCACAACTACCTCCCCCCACACACCCAGTGACCTCTACTCCATGCCCAGAAGATGGCCAAGGTGCCCTCCCTCTCATGAACAGCCTAAGGTCATAGAATCAGCATTGCTGACAGATAGCCATCTAGCCTCTGCTTAAAAACCTCCAGGGAAAGAGCGCTTACCACCTCCCGAGGAAGTCTGATCCACTGAGGAACTGCTCTAACTGTTAGAAAATTCTTCCTAATGTCTAGATGGAAACTCTTTTGATAGAATGGAAACTCTTTTGATTACCAATCAAATTGCTCCAGTGTATATTAGGAGAAGGACTACCAACAGGATCTTCTAGATCTAGGATGCCATTTGTATTTATACTGGGGAATGTCACCTGGACATGTGACGGCCCTCTGTACCCCTTCCTGTCCTCCATCCGCAAGAGTGGATGGTGGCCAATGGAAGTCCCTGTCACCACAGGTGAAAATAAATGCTGCATCAGCGTTCTTGATCCATCCAGGGACTGCATGTAAACAACATGGCACGGCTCTAGAAAACTGCCGCCATAAAATATTTTAAGAGGCAGAGTGGAGTAAAATAAAATAAAAATGTCTTTTTATGTGATATCTCAGAGTAATTCAGGATTTATGGTACCTTAACCTTTAGAATCCAAAATATTAAGCTATGTTTCTTAGAGATAATAACTAGGTTGTCCCTCACTTATGTGTCTTAGATAAAAGCTTACTGCTTCAGAATCCATGAATGCTCAAATACCCTTGCGGGCCTTTAGTAGTAAATCTTATGGAATAGCTTATGGCCAATGTAATGGCCCACAGTAGCCTGCGAATATCATGAATTCTAATAATACTTACATCAGTAGAAACATGAAGTAATGTCTCCATTGTAATTAAATGATGTATTTAGAGCAGAGCACTAAATGGTCCCCTAGTGTGTTGGTGATATATTCTAATAGTCTTCTCTTTACAGCCCCACACGGTAATATTCATGCTTTATTCTGGAGGGCTTTGCTTCTTACCGAACATTTGAATTGCAACATTAAGTGGTAAAGTGGATTACAGCGGGCCGGCATGAATATGGATTCTGATCAAGAAACTAAGTGCTTGAAAAAATAAATTGTTACTATTTAAGTAGAATGATAGGCACAACATTTCTATTCCAAGGAATGTCAGAAGCCCTTTACTTTCTCTTTTTTAAAAAAAAACAAAACCCACATCCTGGACGTTGCTCTGATTTGCTGCAATTAAAAGCATAACAAGAAGAAGCACCTGGGCTGAATTCAGCGAAATCATTTCCGTTGGAAGACACAAAATTAAATTTGGGTTCTTTGAGGCAGAAATTCATTTTGATCATAATTACATTACCACCTTCCTTTAAACGTAATTTTCCACACGATTCAGGCTATTGTGCATGTCAGGTCAGTAAGACGGCAGCTGACGACGTGCTTCATATTTCTAAAGAAGGTATCTGGTGCGGCGGAGAGAGGCGCTGATCTCTTTGCTACTGATTGGGAAGCAACAGAAATGTCCAGCTATGTATTGCTCCTCTTTATTTTCCCAGTAAATCAGCTAATTTTATACCAGCTGGAGGCACTAAGGGCCTGAGGCACAGCCAAGGGCATTTCTCTCTACTTAGTCATGGCCAAAGCACATGGCACGTTGGGAAGCATATTGTTGTATATGTAAAACGATTTCAGGCAATGTCATTATGAGGCAATGTTATACGTATATTTAGAAGGTAATATTGGGAGGTGGGGTTTTTTTCTTAGAAAGAAAAAAATGGTATCATAAAACTTACATCCCCCAAAGAAAAAGGACATTGTTACCAACAATCCAACACCTTTCAGAAATTTCCAGCAATTGCTTGTGAATTCCAGCAATTATTCCCTCCCCCTCCCCCAGCAGCACATGTACTAAAGATGCTATATTTTTGGAATACTCATCGAAATAAATTCTCTCATGAATTTGTACCTGTGACATCGTCAGATGGCTGCTAGTTATTTGCTATATATATGTTGCCCGTGTTTGACGGCAAGGGAGATTTCCTTCATTACAAATAATGTAATGTACCTCCTGATAGGGTGTTTTAGGCGTGCACACGGCTCAGAAATGGCCACTAATCAGCCAAGCTGCTGTTTTCATGCTTGGAGTTTTAGAGACGAAGGGCTGTTTACTGAGAGAGATCTGCAGAAGGTCACAGATCCTGGCTTTACACACCCAGCAGAGTTATTCAGTTATACAGCAGAAAATGTGTCTGTGTTGCCGAGCCATTTCCAGCGGGTTGTGTGAGAGCCTTCCTTGGAGAGCATGTTAATAAGGCTCTTCACTCTTGTGGATTTTTTATGTCTCGATACAAAAGGGCCAGAAAAATTGACCCTCCACACCCACCGAGCAAACTGGATAATCCAACCTGGCCTAGGCCAACTGGTATGTGGCCCCGCCACTCAGCTACCTAACGGCAGCCTTTATCATTTATTGGAAATTTATTAACCTTCTGTCGAAAACAACAAACTTGATTTCCCATAAGCATACACATTCTAGGTGTTAATGATGATATGAAATTGGTCAGGGGCTTAAATGTTTAGCAGGAATGCTTGAATACCCAAAGGTGATCTTGAGAATAACCCTTCCCAGGAACCATTTTTACCTCTTCTGAGTAGGGTTTGCCAGGTCCCTCTTCACCACCAGCGGAAGGTTTTTTAGGGTGGAGCCTGAGGAGTCTGAAAAGAAGAGGCATCCAACAGCAAGTTTTCCAATACACCACCATTTTCACTTGTGGTGCCATTGAAGGACTGATCACTTTGGGTGCCGGTTGTCACACTTGTAAGTACACCTTGTCCTAAGTGCTTACACTTTAAGATTGAGTTGAGGGGTTATCTTAGGTTACCCCCAACATGGTGCCCATGAGTACCATGGTGGCCGCTGACACCTTTCCTGGCACCCACCAAATGTTTTTAGAAAGTGGGCAGGGCCGGGGGGGGGCTTTTACCTAGGAAGGCTTCTTAT